>NW_027528977.1:6133613-6666996 GCF_008692635.1 Crocuta crocuta | reverse complement strand
AAAAAAAAAAAAAAAAAAAAAAAGGAAAGAGAGTAAGAGAATAAGAAAAAAAAATGTTCTTTGGGTTTTCTTTGATTTTGCATCTAAATCTATTTCTAATTTTTAGAGGGGTTAACCATGAAAAATTGGGAGATGTACAATCCTCCTGACTCTTTCCCCCAGCCCTCAAGAAGAGAAGCCAAATGTAAGTTGGTTGGTTGGTCAACATACTGGGCTGAATACTGTTCCCCCCCAAATTTGTGTCTACCCAGAGCATGTGAAAGGGACCTTATTTGGAAATAGGATTTTTGTACATATAATCAAGGTAAGATGAAGTAATAGATCAGGTGAATGTTAAATCTGACTTGACTAATATATCTTAAGAGGGAATTTTGGACACAGAGACACATAGAAGAGAATGGCATGTGAAGACAGAGGCAGAGATTGGAATGATATACCTAGAAGACAAGGAATTCCCAAGATTGCCAGCAACCACCAGAAGCTAGTAGAGAAGCATGGAACAGATTCTCTCTCAGGAGACTGTTATTTTAAGTCACCCAGTCTGTGGTACTTGATTATGACAGCCCTAAGAAACTAATACAACTGGTTTGTCACCTATGGGCTTGAAAGATGTGTTTTTAAAAAATTTTTTAATGTTTAGTTTTGAGATAGAGAAGTTAGACAGCAAGCAGGGGAGGGGCAGTGAGAGGGAGACAGAGAATCCCAAGCAGGCTGCATGCTGTCAGTGCAGAGCCCAACACAGGGCTCAAACTCACAAACCATAAGATCATGACCTGACCTGAGTCAAAATCAAGAGTAAGATGATTAACTGATTGAGCCAACCAGGTGCCTCAAAGATGGGTTTTTATAGGCCATGTTTCTAGAATGAGAAACTGAAAAATATTAAGAAAATTGAATTCTCACCCTGGGCCCTATGAAATGTCATAGGAAAATTTTAGCTGTTTATGGGCTTCTCTTTTATTGAGGTAACCAAGAAATGAAAAGAGTTCCAGTTTTGTATTTAAAAGTAGAGGTACTGGGCCAGTTGAAACCAATAATATAAGACAGCTCAGAATGTTCAGTAAGCAGAAGTCAAAAACGGGAATTACATAATATGAATCATCTGAGGGGCGCCTGGGTGGCTTAGTCGGTTAAGCGTCCGACTTTCACTTAGGTCATGATCTCACGGTTCGTGGGTTCGAGCCCCGCGTCGGGCTCTGTGCTGACTGCCAGCTCAGAGCCTGGAGCCTGTTTCAGTCTGTGACTCCCTCTCTCTCTGATCCTCCCCTGCTCATGCTGTCTCTCTCTCTCACTCCTAGAAATAAATAAAAAAAATTTAAAAAAAAAATGAATCCTCTGAGTGACCAAACTATAGTACATTGCTTGCTGGGTATCAAAATTACATGTCCAAATATTTTTTGGACCAATGTTAAAATGTACCAATATTTAAATGATCAATGACCCAGAATTTGATAAATATATATAGAAAACACAATCAGTGGAATACTGTAACAACTTACAAAGAAAACTGTTGGAACAAAATTCTGTCTATGTGAAAACCAAGCTGATTAGGAAAAAAGCATTTATGTTCCCACTTGTAAAGAAAAATATTAGTTGATAGAGAAAGTGGAAACTAAAGAAACTGATCAAAAATAAAGTACCAATAGATCTCCTATCACAGAGAAGTTTAAAATTAAAATAATTTAACTAGAACCAACTATGAGACTTTGCTGGTGTCTCCAGGTCCCAAACTGAGCATACAATAACCTAAAACTTAACAGAGCAATAATAAGAGACCATAGTTTCTAAAGAACAGGGCTGATAAGAAGGGAAATGTCCCTTCTTTGGTGTGGGATATTTAGGTAATGTGAACTCTGAAACATTAATGTTTATCTTCAGACGAACTTATTAAATAAAGGCCTCCAATCTAAGCAGCAGCAGGCTAGTAGCTCTCTCTGGTAGAGCAGGCGACTGACCTAGAACAGGAGAAATCCCACTCATCTCCTACTCATTGCTAGTTTCCCAGAAGGCCTGTGAATCTGCATGTCAGTGAACACTAAAGTTCGTGTGCCTAAAATTCTAGGCTGCTGGACTCAGCGTAACCAACAAGTGAGCGTTGGATTTTCTGAAGACAGGCGGTGGGCTTGACGGCCTGACCCAACTAAAATGGAGCTGATTAAGGTCACAAGGGTTCTTGTGACCTAAAGAACATTGTTCAAACTACTTGAGGTTGCTAGGTCAAATAAGTGAGAAGAGAGAAGTCTAACTTGTGGCAGAAAGAGTCCTATTAAAGAGATGTTGGGGTGCCTCAGTTGGTTAAGTGTCCAATTCTTGATTTGGGCTCAGGTCATGATCTCACAGTTCATGAGTTCAAGTCCCACATTGGGCTCTGTGGTGACAGCATGGAACCTGCTTGGGATTCTCTCTCTCCTTCTCTCTCTGCCCTTCCCCTGCACTCTCTCTCTCTCTCTCAAAATAAATAAATAAACTTATAAACATAAAAAAATAAAAAGCTGTAAAAAGAGGAAAGCAGGTCTGTGATGGGGAGAGAGAGAGAGAGAAAGAGAGAGAGAGAAGAGGTATAAAGAATTAGATTAAATAGAGTATTTTTATGCAGACAGAGGTTAGAGGAGAGGAGAAGGCAACAGCATAAGACTTCCTTAGACCACTTAGCCCTGCAGAAATTCTCTAGCTCTGGGCCATGTCCTCCTCCTCCACCTTCTGATAGGCATCAGACCTTCCCCATACTTGGTGTGTATTTCCTGAGTTCTTGCGATGTCTGTCCCAACCTTCACACCACTAATAGGTGCTGACCTGTTCATTAGCTTGATGATATTCATCAACTTTATTGTATGGAGGAAAAAATTTGAGGCCCAGAGTCAGTGGAAGAGCCAAAACATATCCAAGCTCCCCTTAAGTACAGTATGGTGCCCCTCCCACACACACATTTCAGGTTTCTTTTCTTGAAACTAGTGAAGTGCTTCTGTTTGAAAGATGGAGGCATCGTCACTGGTAACTGAATTGAAGTTCTTGTGCAAAGGAAAGTCTGCACATGTCAAATATCTTACAGATAAAGATTGCTTCCAGAGTCATTAAAGGCTTAAGAATAAAAGTCGGTTCAATATGAAGATAATACAGAAGATATAACCCAGTTTAGACAAAAAGTCTGAGGCAATAAATGCCTTTGTTCTCCCAGATTTAACATATTTATTTGGCAATATAGGCTCACTTAATGAAGACCCAGAGGCCATCTTTGTTACATGAAATATTAATGATGGTCATATATATCACCAAAGGCTGAAAACTGAGAGAAACACAAAAATAGAATATGGAAGAGAAGTAATTAACATCAATAATTTGTACTACTTCCAGATGGTCAAACTAAAGGGCTCTTTTTATAAGTCAAACCATAAACTATGTAAATTGGCCGGTAAAACACATCACTAAAGATTGAGACTAGAAACTAGAAACAGTGTAAAACTTCAAATAATTCAGGACCCCTTGTTCTTATCTGAAAACATAGAGAACTACAATGACATAACATAACCTGATTCCAGGCCTCAGCAATCTATGGATATAATGGGATCAAATTTTAAAAATGTAAAACCTTTTAATTCCCCTGCTATATACTCTACCTACAAAGGGCAGGATTCATAGGGTTCTGGAATCTTAGTTATTTCTACCTCAGGCTATCCTGTAAGAGTGCACGTGGTTTTTCTCCCTACCCCATCACCACCAGTTTCTTGTGGATAGCTGCCCCAAAAAGCCACCAGAAAGTAGTGTCTGGCCCTTGATGCTGTACCTGATGTCAACGAGGGAATATTCAAGTTCAAGCTAAGGATGCTGTGGGTTCCACCCTCGGCCTTCAGGCACCCTGCACCCAAAACATCATTCTGGATTCTGTAGCAGCCAGAGATTTTCCTCCTCACCTCCAATTTGTAGAACTTTTTCAACTGGGACATACACCTGAGTTTCCCTCAGGGAAAGGAAGTCCTTCACCCTCTGCCTGTCAACTTTCTCTCCTTTGGATGCAGATGTAAGTTCATGGGCCAGAAAGGGACAGCAGTACTTGAAACAAGTACCATGCTGTATTCTCCATCTCCAACTCTCCCATAGGTTTCCACGGAAATCTTCTTTGAATAGGCCACATCTCCCTTGCCCCTGCATTCAGGCAATAGAGTGGACTATATGTCTCCTACCATGCCATCAGACATGATCCTGTGTGTTCAATTCCAGCCAAGCTCCTAGTTCAATCTTTCATTCAGTCAGGAAGTACTTATGGCAAGTATACCCTATGCCATCCAGAAACGCAAAAATGAACAAAAGCAGACATGGTCCTTCCATTCATGTAGCTTACAGTCTAGTGGGAGAAACAAACACTCTTCAAAGAATGGTAATGATACAAATTGACATAAAGGTTCAACTGCAATGAGAGTAATCTATGGAGCTCTGAAGAGCACATATAGAGGGAAACCATTTAGTCATGGAAATC
The DNA here is from genome assembly GCF_008692635.1 of Crocuta crocuta. Taxonomy (NCBI): domain Eukaryota; kingdom Metazoa; phylum Chordata; class Mammalia; order Carnivora; family Hyaenidae; genus Crocuta; species Crocuta crocuta. Next base: position 6,662,525 of record NW_027528977.1, on the reverse strand, counting down.
AAAGACTCCTGAGGAAGTGAGTAAATAGTTGACTAGGTGAGGTGAGTGGGAGGAGTGCTCCAGCCCTCAGGAAGAACACTGGAGGAGAGCTCAATGCAGTGAAGAAATGTAGGCTCAAAAGAGTACTTTCCCCATACATGTTGATTCAGTTAACATTATTGACTATAAAGCACTGTGATAAGTACAGGGTAGCACTGTTTAATTAAAAAAAAAAAAAAAGATATAATCTTTGATACCAAAGACCTTAAGGTCTAACAGGGAAGACAGGAAAATTAACTTGTATGGGAGCATAACTATGGTGAGAAAATTGCACATGGGGAACTAAGGGAGCCTCATGCTAAAGGGTCAGTCAAGACTTCCTAGTGAGAGGTCAGTGAGGGGAAAAAAGAATGGAATTTCCAGGAAGAGCAAACAGCCTGGGCAAAGGCACAGAGGCATGCAACAGCAGGACCTACTCAGGGATCCCCAGGAAGCTGAATTTAGCTTATGAGAAGGGTGTGAGCAGGAAGAGGCAGGGATATGACAGAAGATGAGGCTGGACAGGCAGAAAAATGAGAGACCCTAAAAAGGAGAAGCCTTGTGTGTAAAGCTAAAGTGTTGGAAACTTGTCCAAAAAGGAATAGGAAGATAACAAAAGATTAAAAAGAGAGACAATGGGCAATTCCATCTTTTCTTTCCTTTTGCTTTTCTCCCGCTACTTCCAACAATGAAATATACTAAGATTTCAAAAGAAAACCAAAAACCTATAGTGATTGATCCTGACTCTACTTTGTCATTTTCACAGGTTTATTTCCCCTGCGGGATGTTAGCACATAAAATCCCCAGGTGCTTTTCAAAGTAGGTTACATTTCCTCCAGTTTTGTAAATCAGAGTTATTTGCTTTCTGTATACTGCTTTGTGTTTTGGTGGGCAGTAAGCCATTCTGGCACTGAGCTAAAAGTAATATTTTTAGCAACTGTGTGGTCATATGTGTGACAGAGATGTATGATAGAGCACAAGAGTTTTTAATATCATAACTTACTGAAAATAAAAAATGAAATGGATATTTAAAAATAACAGCTTTTACTCTTAAAATAAGCTAGACATCTTAAAATACAGATTATTTTCCATTAAAATTTTAGTGTTGTTTCTGACACACACAATATAGTTTATTAACATATATTTATGTTGAAACGCATAATAATATATGGAAATCTCATGGACCTACTATCCAGTGAATACATTATGAATAAGTTGCATCTACCTGTTTATTTCTCTTCTATGTCATATCATCCCCTCATTACTAAGCCAAAGATAAAGTACTTTTCTGAATTCTGTGTTTGTCTTTACCTTGCTTTTCAAATAGCCCTATTTTTTTTTTTTTAAATAGCCCTTTTTGAGGGGCACCTGGGTGGCTCAGTCAGTTAAGCATCCGACTTCAGCTCAGGTCATGATCTCATTGTTTGTGAGTTCAAGCCCCCTGTTGGGCTCTGTGCTCACGGCTCAGAACCTGGAACCTGCTTCTAATTCTGTATCTCCGTCTCTCTCTGCCCCTTCCCTACTCGTGCTCCCTCTTTCTCTCTTTCACAATTTTTTTTAAACATAAAACAAAACAAAACAAAACAAAACATTGGGGCACCTGAGTAGTTAAGCGTCTGACTCTTGATTTCAGCTCAGGTCATGATCCCACAGTCCATGAATTCCAGTCCCACATCAGGCTCTGTGCTGACAGCATACAGCCTGCTTGGGATTCTCCATCTCCCTCTCTTTTTGCTCCTCCTCTCTCTCTCACTCTCAAAATAAATAAATAAATAAATAAATAAATAAATAAATAAATGTATTTTTTAAAAACATTAAACATATTGATTAATTTTTGTGTTTGAGCATTATCTTAATGTTGTCATATGGTTTGTGGTGTTTTAGGACTTATTTTAAAATTCAACATTAGATTTCTAAGATTCATATGTTACTGAACATAGCTATGGATGATTCATTTTCACCACTGTTAATATTCCATCATGTACATGTAGCACAATGTATACATCTATTCTAGTAAGAAAGAATTCCAATTCTTGGCTGTTACAAACTGTGATAGGACAAAGTGTAAGAGGACACTCTGGACACATATACAAGAATTTCTCTGGAGTCTACATTAGATATGGAATTACTCAGTTATATGGTGTTTCCATGTTCTTATTTCCAAACTGATGCCAAATTGTTTTCCAAAGCGATTTCCTAATTTACCTCATCAGGACCATTATATAAGAATGCCTATTGATCCATATTCTCACCAATACTTTGTGAGTTAACACAGTGACAATGGGAATGAAAACAAAACAGAACAACAACAACAATTTAGGCTGTGTTTGGGAGATCAAACATACAAAGATGTGGTGGGTAAGAAGGAGAATTCAGGATGATCCAGTTTTTCCTCAAAATTTATCAATATAATAAGTGTAATGTTTCAGGTTGATCACAATTTTTCTCTGATTGTTGAAGTGATCAAATACCTTTTTAGGTTTACTGGCCATATACTTACATGTCATTTGCCCATTTTTTTTAAATTTTGTGTGGTGTATGTGTTTTTCTTATTGATTGGTAACAATTTTTTAAATATATTCTGAGTATTAAAATTCTATAGGTTATATATGTGACAAATAATGCTCTAACAGTTTGCTGTCTTTTTACTCTATGATGTTCTGTGGTAAACACAAGTTATTAATCTTGATATGGTTGAATTAATAATTTCCTCTAGGGAAATTACTGACAAACCTTACCTATCCCAGAATGAGAGAAATATCCTCCTATATTTACTTCCTAAAGTTTTTCTTTTTGCAAAGTCTTTTCTCTGAGTTGACTCCTTTGTACAGCATGAGGCAGGAATTAAATTTCAGTTTTTCTGAATGGATATCCAGTTGTCCTAGCACTATTTATTGAACAGTTCTTCCTTTCTTTCATTGATCTTCAGTGTTCTTGCTAGATGTTTTCTGTGGCCCTTGGCACCCATTGATTTCCTCTTCTTGCTCTCCCCAGTATGACATAAGCTAGGAACCTAGGAATTGACTTTTCCAACCTTCTTTGCCAGCAAGCTTTGAGATGCAGTTTAGGTGCTGTCGGAGAAATGCACTTATGCAAATTTGGAAAACAGCAGGGAGGTAGAAACAAGTCCTTCCCAGCAACAATGGCAAAGGAAATACAGATCTGGGTGCATAGAAGGGTTTGCAAGAGCCAGATGGCCTCAGAATTCCTATGCCAGTTGCCAGTCTTGGGGATGCTGTGACTTCAGTAGGAGCGTCCTGAAGTTTGCTGACCTCTGAGTAGCAGCCAAATATTGACTCTCTGGAGGGTTGTAGCTGTGAATTGCATAGCTAATGGCACCGCTGTGTCCCAAACCTTTGCCCTTCCAGCCCTTCATTTATCTCTATCTCCCTGTTTCCTGTTTTAATCCCTCATACTTGAAATATGGGATAGCTTCTGTTTTCCCTATTTTACTCTGTCAAAGATCAGAGTTCCATTTACGAGTGTGTCTCTTCCTGAGTTTTCTATTATGTATTATTCGTTGATCGTCTATCCATGAGGCAATAATATGCTGCCTTAATTATGGCTTTAGAATAAACCTTGGCATCAATAAACCAAGTGTTTCCACCCTAACCATCTCCACAAATGTTTTGGCTGTTCTTAGGTCTTTGCTCTTCTTTAACTATTTTAGAGGCACCTTTTTAAATCCGCAAAAAAGGTCACAATATTTATTGGACTTGCTTCAAATCTATATATAAGGTTTGGCAAAATTAACATGGATCTGCTTTTTAGAAGCATCATTCTACTGAGAGTAAGTGTATTGGGTTTTCTGGGGTCAGACTAAATTTTAAAAAGATCAGCTAGAAAGCTATGTAGGCAATTAGGTGAAATAAAGCAGTGGCGATGAGAATGGAGAAAATAACACTATCTCTAGGAGAGAAAGCCTGCAAAGACATACTGGCTAAGAAGGACAATTTGGGAATGGCTCAGGTTTCCTTCTGGGCCTCTGAGTGCTATTCTTTAATACAGAAGCTTAGGAACAAGGACAATGAGACTAGTTTGAGGATGCTGAGTTCTAGTGACTAAGAGATAGTCAAATAAATAGGAGTTTGAAACTCTGAGAGAGGAATAAGCTATATATTTAAAGTTATGAGTCAGCCATTTTTAGTGGCTGTGGAAGTCACTATGGAAAATGTATCCATATTTGGCAAGAAACCTTTGCAAACGCTGCCACTTAGATGGGACACAAGAAAAAGAGCCACTGAGGGAGATTGAGAGGAGTGTCCAGAGACATGACAGGACAACCAGAGGAGAAAAATGTCATGAAAGTTAAAAGAAGAGAGGCTTAAGAAAGAGGGCATCGTTAACATTGTCAAATATCCATCAGATTTAACAATACGAAGTTAATTGGTGGAAATAATTTCATTACTGTTGTAGGGAGAGAAGACAAATCGCTCTCCGTTGAGCAGTAAATGGCCAGTGAGGAAGGGAAATGGGAAACGTAAATGGCTCTTTAAGAAGTCAGGCCACAAAGAAAAGAGATCTACAACAGTAGCTAGAGGGTGACATAGGGTCAGAGGATATTGTTATAAAGAGCATATTCATATGTTGAAGGGAGCAAGCGATATACAGTGGATGGCAGATGGCCCAAGGTCTTGTCAAGGCAGAACACAAACTCCAGTACAGGTGGCTGGGTAGATGAATTAGACTTTAGCAGTGGGATGGACAGTCTTTCATGGAAAATAGGAAGGACAGAAAGCATGGGTCCTGATAAATACATGTTACGAGTGGTTTGGGGTTATGGGGGCGAGCTATTTCTTGTCTTTCTGAAGGAATAAGAAAGGAAGGTCATATGCTGAGAATAAGAGAAGGCAGGGTAGAGGAAGGAATCTGAACAAGTGGTGAATGTTTGGAGTAGCTACTGAGACAAAAAGGAGAAGGAGCTGACTAGCTGTGTGGGGAATGACCCCAGGCAGCCCGGAGAGTCTGGCTGAGGTTGAAGGGTCTGTTCAAACTGCTGGATAATTTTCTTCAGTAGAGCCTAGTAACTTGGGAACAGCTTACTTTAGTTTATCCCAAGCCCTGTGTACCTGACTCTCCATATTAGAGTGAAATTGGATACATGTCACGTTATCTCACTTGACTTTTATTGCAAATTGGGGTAAGCTGAGTAGAAGCTAAGCTTGCCACAATTAGACCCACAGGAAGAAACAGAAAAGAAATTGACAATAGTACAGCAGGCTTCAAGGCAAAAGAATGTATATGTAGGAAAATATTCTTTACCTTCAGCTGCTTTGGGCTACACCCAAAAGCACTGACATGCTTCTTGGAGCAACAATTATTCTTTAAATAAAGTTAGCAAGTTAGACAACACTATTACAAAAGGGAACTGAAAAACATGCAGAAAAAAAAACACCATCCAAAGATGGATTCATATAGGATAGTGATTAACCAACTCAAGCCAGTAGATCAGATATCATGCTCTTTAAGAAACTTAATAAAACTGTAGGACTTATTGATTTTGCTCTTCCTTGAGGGAGAAATATGCCAAGAATATACACCGAGAAAATAAATAATCTTGAGCTTTTGTAAGAAAGCTAAAGCAAATGTGGAGTTATAGAGATTCCAAGTGAATTCAGGGATAGGGCTGGTTCAGCATGCAGCTAATATTATAAAGATTCATTGCCAGGTGCTTGCGTTAACAAAGATGAAACACCTATCATATGACCTGGAGATTTTTTTTTTCTCTAAAATGCACCCAGGAGAATGGAGACAGAAGAGCAAGTTATTACTAGATGTACTGATAAACCATCTGTGAAGTAGAGATCCATCAGATTCCCCATGAGAGGCAATTCTAGAGGGTTCCAGGGGAATGGTTTGATACTTTGCTAATCACCAAGACTCCAACAGCACAGCTGTTACTAGAAAATGTGACGGGTTGGAGCAGAAAGTTCCAGAGAGGAGCTGTGAAACACCAGAGCTTACCTTGTTGCCCTAAATGTGAGGTCAACAGACATCTGCTACAGTGGCTCATGGGACAGTATTGGCTGAGCTGGTCACCAGTAACTCATACTACAAATTAAAAGTGATTTCCCAGCTAAAAGGAACAGTGGGATAGTAGAAAGATGCATATCTGTTTATACTAGCAAAGGCATATATGATTGGCACCCTGTAATGGAAATCAAGGAGAAAAAAAGAAGAATTGTGAGAAGCCAAATCATAAAGATTCATGATAGGGGAAATGTGACTCGGGAGAGAAAAACAAAGAGAAGAGATTCCTTTATCTATCCCTACTTAGCCTTCTCTCCTCTTTTCTTCTACTTTTTTATCATGGGCAAATTCCGAGTTCCTCCATGTGCTACTAGCTAGGATTCAGCCATACTGAAATCACCATTTCCAGAACTTCTTACCAACTTTCATCTTCTTCTCCCCACAGGTGGAGCAGCAATTTATCTACCTTGAATACTTTATTCTTAGCAAGCTAGGAATAGAAGCAAATATCTCTACTCTGATTATGTGCTATGGAAAACTCCTATAACAAATGTCAGACTTAAGAGGAGTTTCAATAGTGAGATAGTAAAATTTTCCCTGCCTAAGATCAGGAACAAAATAACCATGTCAGTTATCACTGACTCATTTACTGGAGGTACTAGACAGTGCAAAAGAAAACAAAAAACAATGTATTAAGTCCTGGAAAGAATCTTAGTCCATCCACGCCACTCTAACAGAATGCCAGAGACAGGTGGCTTATAAATGACAGGAATTATTTCTTACAGGTCTGGAGACTGGGAAGTCCAGGATCAAAGCAACAGCAGATGTGAGGACCGACTTTCGGTGTTATTACTGTGTCCTCACATGGCAGAAGGCGAGAAGGAACGCTTTAGGATCTCCTTCATGAGGACACTAATCCCATTCATGAGCACTCCACCCTCATGGGCTAATCTCCTCCCAGACGCCCCTCCTGGGAGGGGTTAGGTTTCAACATAGGAACTTGGAGGGGGTGGGGCAAATACAAACTTTTAGTCTACAGCAGAAAGTAACTGTTCTTATTCACAGATAATATAATTATGTCCATGGAAACTTCTTAAACTACAGCCAACAAATTAATAAATGAATTAGACAAGGTTTCTTAATTTAAACTCAATATTAAGAAACAGTAAATTTTATATGTATTGATAGAAAATAATTAGGAAGATTTTTAAACCAGAACTTTCATAATAACATCAGAAATCCTCAAATACCCAGGAACAAATTAAAGAAATGTGTAAAACCTCTACAAAAAAAAAGTAAAAAACATAGGGCAAGCAGTTTAAGAACACTTAAGTACATAAAAAGATATATCACATTTATGAATTGGAATATTCATTATTATAAAACTTCATTTTTTCCCAAATAGATTCAGTAGGGTCCCAATTAAAATGAAGCTTCCTGGGGGTTACCTGGGTGGCTCAGTCAGTTGGGCGTCCCGCTTGAGCTCAGGTCATGATCTTATGGTTCGTGAGTTCAAGCCCCACATGGGACTCTGTTCTGACAGCTCAGAGCCTGGAGCCTGCTTGAGACTCTCTGTTCCCTCTCTCTCTGCATCTTCCCCTCACACTCTGTCTCTCTATGTCTCCAAAATAAACATTGAAAACATTTTTTAAAAATTAAAAAATTAAAATAAAATGAAGCTTCCTTTGTAGAAATGCCAAGGGCCAAGAATAGGAAAAACTACTTGAAGAACAAGAACAAAATGACAGGGTTTATAGTACCAGATATTAAGACATTAGAAGGCTTCAGTAATTAAGGGAGCATTGTTTTGGCACATAATTAGATACTAGTGACATCAAATAAAGAATGCAAATTTAGACTCACATTTATATGATCTCCTGATATCTGCCTAAAGTGCCAATGTACTGATAAAACAATACAGTCATGAAAGGCTGGTCTTTTCAATAAGCAGCACCAGATTAACTGCACATACATATGGGGGAAAGCATACCTTCACCCCATTACACATGAGACACTGAATGCATCACTTAATGTATATACAAAGATACCAAAAAATTAGACTGAATTGAAAACCATGTGGCAGTAACTACTAAAGTTGGATATATACATATTCTATGAACCAGAAACTCTCGTCCTAGAAGTATACCCAACAGACATGTGCACATATGTGCACTAAAGACATGCACAAAATGTTCCTGGAAGCAGTATTCACAAGAGACTCAAACTGCAAATAACCCAGATGTTCACAGACAATAGAATAAATAAAGGGTGATATATTCCTACCATGGAATACTATAGAACAATGATAAATCAGATTACACTACATGCTGTGACTTGGATGAATCTTACAGACATAATGCTGACAAAAAGAAACCAGAAACAAAAGAGTACATATTATATGATTCTATTTTTATAAAATTTAAAAACATGTACTTATATAGAAGACGTATGGTAGTTAATTTATAGGGACTATAATTACTAAGAGCTGACATGAGAGAGGCTTATAGTATTCTAGTACTTGATTGTGGGTATGTCCATTTTGTAAAAATTCATCAAGCTATATACCTAAGATTAATACTTGATTATACATGGTTCATACATCAGTAAAAATAATATACAATATAAAAATTACAAATGTAAATTAGATTTTTTTTATCTCTCTCCCTAACATTTCAATGCCTTTGCATACTCAAACAAGATGAATGTATACCACTCTGGCTCTTACAAATTATGAAAATTTGAAAAATCCATATACTAAATTGTCGATTGGTGATGGAGGTGTAATGAAAACAGAATGAAACATCTCAGTTCAACTACCTGAATTCTCATCAACTGGTTTATAACCTTAATTAAGTCTTTTAATTTTGTTAGCCTCAGTTTCTTTATCCATAAAACAATGGTAATAGCACCTCTACCTCAATATCTTCCTTTGGCCACTCTGGCAAACATTCTTCTTTTTGCATCTTACCCTAAAGTTGTGCATTTTGTGAAATCATTTCTTGTTCCTCCAAACAGACGTTAACAGTCCTTCCCTGTTTCTCCAACTATACTTGGTACATACTCACTTGAAAGTAACAGATTTTATTAACGCCCAGTAGAAGGGAACATTTAGAAGCTCTAGAAGACAAGAATGGTTCCTTTTCATATTTTGTATCCCTAGAGTCTAGTCCAATATTTATTCAGTTCAGTGCTGGATAAATATATGAATGAATGAATGAATGAATGCCTTCCCTATGTAACCAAGTGACTGCAACAATTTTATGAATATGCACAAAGGGAAATGTTATATGGGTATAAATCACTGTGTTCCCATTGCACAGGAATAAGTCACAGGATTGTTTCCAGTTTGTCCTATTCACTCATAAAGGAATGCAGTTCATTTTTGAAGAGCCAGGATAACTGAAAGGGTTTAAAAATTATTCTCAGAAGCTTCACTGAAACTCAGGATCTCTGCAAAGACAGACAACTGACTAAACAAAATAGAAGTCCAGTCAGAAGTGACAATAAAACACTTGTCATGGAGACAGAAGCAATATTTAAGACAAGCAGCCCTAAGGGCTGAACTGCCATCTCACTGTCTACTCCAAAACTCAGCAAAATGGTAAATAATATGGAAGAAGACCAGCATGTCCTACTACTATAAATGAGGCAATTAGACTATCAGTTGAACACACATTTACGAATAGTGGTGCTGGCAAGCATCTTTAGAAAAATTTATCTGTTGCTTTTGTGCAGAACTGTATGATCAGACTGTCCTGCCATTGTGTAGATCATGGCCTGTCTTTCTGTTTTGGCTTTATGGTATACAGGCTAATTTTTGCTTTTTATTTTAACAAAATAGAAGAACTCTACCCAAACTATAGCACGTCAATATCGCCATCAATGCCAACAGTAGAAACAACATCCTATTTTTCCTCAGGACCATTTAATATCACCTTTCAGGGATTTAGTACAATAGGAAATGTCTGAGGAAGGAACTTGATTGACTAAAGGGATTGGATCTGAGCTGTAGAACACTTCATCTCCAAGTCAGCAGTTCAAATCCAGCCTGAAGTGAAGAGGATAAAAATATTTCCAGGTGTTGTGTGCTTAAATCAAGTTTAAGCCTTGATGCAGCTTCCTGAGGCAAGGGATCAGCAATATATTTTAGCATCTTGCTCACAGCCCTGAAGCAAGCACAGGTCTACAGACCCAGGAGACTGAAGGAGCTCTTTATCCCAACATCCAGTGGCATTACTTAGGTCTCACTCCTATTGGCCCCTCTCCTGAGGCGCCAAGATTTTCATTTAACATCCCTTCCAAACATCTAAAATGTTCCCTCCCACCAATGGGATGCTAGAAAACAATAATGGGAATTTATAAAGTAAAAGCTACTCAGTGCTTTCTTTCTCAAACAAGAAGATACTTCAGAAAGAACAAGGAGAAAAAATTTAAATTCAGATACACAAGCTTTCACATACACGGCCATGAATACGTAGTAACCTCACTGATAAACTTCAAGACTTTGCCCAGAGAAAAAAAATTCACCCTATTATGAATGTAATGGAGTTCCTATAAATATGATACATGACCTACTAACTTGCATACTGAATTAGATGCTGGAGACATTGCTGAATCACAAACACCTGTTCCTGAATTTCTGTAAATACATCAGCTATTGAATCAAAGTAATCACCACAAGTAGTAAATCATATCAAACTCAAGCCAGATACACCTTAAGGGTGAACAGATACATCACCAGGCAAATTAAAATCTTGATGTATTACCACTGTTAAAATTTGCTCAAAAATTACACAGACCCTCACACTTTCAATATCACCTCATGCAATTCCTGATGTTTTATTCAATTTTATTTTCAGAGACACACTTATCCTTTGACCAAACTGGTGTAAGGGAATGGTGGTCAGGACGTGTGTGGTTTGATCAATACAAAAGACTCAGAGTCCCCATCCTAACTGTGCCATAAACTTGAGGAAGAAAGGTCAAGTATTTGGTCAATCTCTTCATCTGTAGAACTAAGGTAGGAAATGGGGTGGGGAGTAAATGCATTCTGGAAGATCCCTGCCAGCTCTGCATTCTGGAAAATGTAAAACATGTTTTTTAAAAGCCTCTTTCTCTTTTAAAAAAATAATAGGGGGCATCTGAGTGGCTCAGTCAGTTAAGGGTCCAATTTCAGCTCAGGTTGTGTCAAGCTTTTTGCTGACAGCTCCGAGCCTGGAGTCTACTTTGGATTCTCTCTCTCTCTCTCTCTCTCTGCCTCTCCCCCACTGGTGTGCACGTTCTCTCTTGTTTGCTCTCTCTCCCCTTCTCTCTCAGAAATAAACATTAAAAAAACTTAAATAATAATTTAGTTATTGTAAACTAGCTCTATTAAAGCTTTCTCTAAGAGATATTGAAATGCCATATTTCTATGCATTCAAATTTTAAGTGACTGGTATCTATTAATTGCCAAGAGATTTCTAGGAATATAATTACTTTGATTTGCAAATCGACCTTTATTGCAGATACAGTGTTGCAAATTAAAATCTGTCAGGGTCCAAGAATGTCACTTAGTCATCATCGAAACAAAAGCATTAATCCTTGCCCCATCTTGGCAGATCACCTGATTCCCATTTCTTAATTTCCTCATTTACTCAGCCTGTCAACCACTGTTTATTCAGCACCCACCATGTGCTAGAAACTCTGTCAGATGCCACCTTTATAAAGAAAGAGCTTCTGCCCCAAGGAGCTTACAATCTCTTGAAGAGTTTGACTGAAAACAGAAAATAGTCTGTAGACTTAGTTACCCCTGAGGGGGACCAACCCACACAACTGAATTCAGCAGTCAGGAAGAGATGGTAATTATAGAGAAGTTTTGTTCTAAGGCACTTATCATTTGTTCTGTGCTGTCTTAGCATCAGGAATCAAAGACACAAGCATACTCAACTTTTCATAGGTGCATGTTGGTCTCCATAGTATGTCTTTAGTTGATTCCAAAAACACTTTGTGTTCACCCATCTGTATTTCTTATTTCATTCCACTTTACCCATGTTATTTTGGTGCATTTCATGTACTGTTTTAGTTGACTTGAAATCACTTCTAGAAAAGGCAGGGTATGAATGAATTGAGTCCAGACACTGATAAACTTACAGAAACGTTTAATTCTTACACAACTAGAATTTTTCCTAAGTCAAAAAGAAAGCATCTTTCTTTAATTTTTTTTTTTTTTTTAAATCAAGCTCCTGATGCTAAGGAACTGTCTCTGCACTCTGGCTGCACTCTGTCCTTTCTCTGTCATGATTAAAATGAGAGGGGAAAAAAAGGGGTGTGTGTGAAGTAATAGCCCAGACAGCATTGTGGTAATGAGCTAATTCGGAGAGACTCTGCACTGAAACTCATACAAAAGGAGGCTTGAAGCAAATGCCAGAGACGCTGCTGCCAACCTCAGACATTCACTTTGAGATATTCCTCATGCCTGTGTTTCCAATCATCAACCAAAACTGTCTTCATGTCTACAATGGCATTATGCCCTTCTAGGAACCCAGCGATGTGGCATCAGGCACTCTCAGAACCTTGCTGTACATGACCTCACTCTACAACCTCATGACCTATGCTCAGATACAAGAGTTACTCCAAATGCTTTCAGAAACATTGAAATCGATGAGCTCTTAGGGCAAGGAGTGTGCCTACACACGCTGTAGCCTTCAGAAACCTAGGGCAGCATCTGGCAGACAGGCAGTGCTCAATCAATGCTGAGGATTAAGAAACTATAAGGGCTCCAGACTACAGTTCATTCAATCAGAAGGCTCCTGACTTGATCAACAGACCCTCTGCTTTTGGTTACCTTTGACGCTGCTGTTTTGACCTTCCATGACTAGAACGTTTTCAGGAAACTAGGGGGCATAAGAAATTTTTTTTCAATGTTTTATGATGTGTAGATAGGCTTCATTCCTAGGGAATGCTTTGCTGGTAAACTAATATTTGTCTGAAAGCATATTTTCTTAGCCTGAAAAGACTCTACCTTCTCTGAGCCAGTTCAATAAATGCTGCAGAGATGATGAAGTTATCATAAATTGGTTCCAGACTTTGCCCTTACTGTAGAAGTTATTAATACCAGGATAAGCTTGGATGGGGAAGCAGGGAGTAGAGATGAAAAGATTTCCTATTTCTGTAACGTTTTGTGCTATCCAAGTAAATTATTGCAGTGCATATCCTTAATTTGATCAAAGAATTATTTCCTATGTAAATTTTCAAAGGTGTAACTTTCCATTAGAAAACATCATTTGACTCAGTGTGAGCACCTCCTGTGGAGGTTTAAGGCTATGTACAGCACAACTCAAGACTCATGCTTCAAAAATATTTTAGAAGTGTAAAAGTTAATAATTTTTAAATGCTGATTAGAGTTCAAACAATCTAATGATCCAAAATAAAACTCCATTAATAATGAAAACTCTGATGATGCCAAGAATATGCAGCAAAAATTTAAATAAGCACTAAGCTTAATTTTGGAGCAAACTAAATCCTTTTACAGCTGGGGTGGTTCATCATCCAGCAAAAGGGAAGCCCAGGCCCACAGCCTGACTCCTGGGACTGTAGCAAGGGAGCTCTAATGGAAGAGATCAGCCTGGAGACACAAGCCTGATGGGCCCTGATGTCGGGCTTCGAACATTCAGTGCCAGCCTTCCTAGGGCCTGAGAGCTTGAGGCATAGGATCTGCTGAAGTTTGACAATTTTGTATGTTCTAGACCTCCTGGGAGTTTGGACTCATTATAAACAAATCAATGAGGACTAAGAATTCTTTACTCAGTCTATACTTCACTTTCAGCTCAAAACTTTAGGAACTTTCTATCCATACTTAACAAAATGTCTTAGAGTTTGGAAGTGAAGGTGGATGGAGGTGTTAAGATTAGTGTTTCCAACGTATACCAAAGAAAAGGACCAATGTAAAGCCACGGCTTATTCTTGAAGTATTGGTTGCTGGGATCAACACTGGAGGTCCTGGAAATAACTACCAAGAGACACTTGTGAGCAATCCATGAAGCTGCTTAAGGTCATGCTTGAAAGAAAATGGAGCCTATTTTGAGCTCATTATATTGAAAATGACACCATGGTTTTTAATTTATTAGATTTGTTCATCCTTTTCTTGTCCCCTAACTCACACAAAAATGATACAGAATCTAGTATGTGTGTTTTTAAAAAGATAACAGAAACAAACTGGTTTTTGTACTAAAAGTTTTACATATAGTAAATATTTTGTCCTGTCCCAGGCATACATTTATCCAATGAATTTTATTGGGTGAATATTATATGCCGAGGCTAGTTCCGACAGCTGCAAATAGGGGAAAATATATATACAGTGCCTACCCCCAGTAAGCGTATATTCTAATGACAAAGAAAGATACTGAAAAAAATAACTTCACGTATGCCAGGAGGGGTCAAAAGCATCTATTGAGGGGCGCCTGGGTGGCTTAGTCGGGTAAGTGTCCGACTTTCGCTTAGGTCATGATCTCGCGGTTCGTGGGTTCGAGCCCCGCATCGGGCTCTGTGCTGACTGCCAGCTCAGAGCCTGGACCCTGTTTCAGAGTCTGTGACTCCTTCTCTCTCTGACCCTCTCCTGCTCACGCTGTCTCTCTCTCTCTCTCTCTCCTAGAAATAAATAAAACATTAAAAAAAAATTAAAAAAAAAAAAAAAGCATCTATTGAGGGCATAGATAACAAGGGAACCAACCTCTTCTATGGTCCAGGAGAGAACATAAGCTTTAAGGTGAAATCCGAAAAGTGAGTAGAGGTTTCTCAGATGAACAGCAGGGCAAAGGGGCTCCAGGATAAGGATATAGCACTTATTCCCAGAAGCAAGAGACAAGGTAACTGCAGTACTGAAAAGAGACCATTGTAACTAGCATGTGAGCAAAAAGAAAAGGCAAAGTGTTAGGCAGGATCCAGGGCTGAAGTCATGGGAAACCATGGTTACGTTATTGCAGATTTATCCCAAGTGCCTCAGAAGCTACCAGTTGGAAAATGCCTTACTGACACCTATTATCATTTCCAGAGGAAAGACATTTAGTATTGATGGTACTTTAGATCTCAAGCATGTTTCAAATGTAATTTTCATTTAAAATTTTGCAATACATTGACATATGTGAGACAAATTAATTACAAAGAGAACGTTAAATGAGTGGTTTCCTAGAAATCAAATTCAAGTGCAAATGTTCCCATTGGTTTGCCTTTCAATCTAATGTCCATAGTCTGTACTATGAGCCTTCATTAGGGTGCTATGGCTAATGGGTGGAAATCAACATAATAATAGAATCAGGTGTACTTTAGGTATTGTGTAGTGAAATGAGACTGGAGTACTGAGGATCCTTACTGTTCAGCTCAGTTCTTGCTTCTGGGGTAAATCAGGAAGTGAAGAGAAATCTAATTCAATCAGCCAGAACAACTCTTCCCTCAGGGTAGTCATTAAGTCAGGTGTAAAGCGAGGTGTTTTAACTCCAAACCCCAAGAGCCCTTATGAGCACTGGAGCAGTCACTTGGAAATCCCAGCTTTCACCAGCTGTATTTATTATGCTTTTGTTATTTGTTCTTCTAGTTCCCTTCCCCCAGAGAAAGACTCCCAAACACAGCTTCTTCATCCTGCTCACAGAGGGATTCCTTTCATGGGGGACAAAGATCTCATTCAACAGACAAAGCTTAAAAGACAAAAGTTCACTGAGGAGGAGGTAAGGGTTCCAGTTCAAATCTTCCAGGACGTGCCTCTACAAGACTTCCCAGATTCCTCCAAGATCTCTCTTTCTTCTGAAAGCCCACCCCAAGATAGCCCTTCCCTTGAGCAGGAAGGGATTGCAGTCAGGGGCAAGAGAGATTCAAGGGTTTAAGTGTCTTAGGGACTCAGATGAAGAAGGAATAAAAATGGAAATGTCTGTCTAGAGCCTGGCTGAGGAAGGACTCCTGAATTTCCAGGGATAACCCTCTAAGTATACCACCTGTTCAGTTACTTCTAAGAATATCCTTAATTTAAAAAAGAAGAAGAAGAAGAAGAAGAAGAAGAAGAGGAGGAGGAGGAGGAGGAGGAGGAGGAGGAGGAGGAAGGAAGAAGAAGAAAGAAGTGAAAGAAGAAGAAGAAATAACCCCCAGATTGGAGGTTTTACAGCTCCCTGGCAAAATTTATGCCAAGACTATCATAGTGGTTGAAAGGGGAACAAAGGCCTAAAATAATGACTTGCCAGGAAATCAAAGCACAAGGAAAAAACTGCAACACTGTAATTAGGTACTGTATTTGGCTTCACTGTATTTCAAATGGAGGCTTCTAATACAGTTTTGCTCCCTTCTTGAAAGGACTAATTATACTGATGTTTCCAAAAGAACATGTGATTGTGACAGTGGTTTTATTAGCATGTTTTTCAGAGGGCTGGTATGAATTAAAACCTAGACCAGCTTCATTCAAAAAATATTTGGTCGTTTTATTTTCAAACTCTCAAAGTAGGAGCATTCATATTTATAGATCCCTGTGTATACAGAGATGTGCCGAGAAGCAGCCAATGTCTGCCTTTGGCTTTACTTCCAAGGAAACAGGAATTACTCATGCACAAATAAGCACAAATAGCTGTCTTTGCAATCATATAGAACAAACTTAGGAAAATACAGCCATTTCAAGGGGTATCAATGTGCAAAGGCATGTATTTGTACAATTGTTTATTAGATTTATGAAACAGTTCTTCTTTTGTGACACAGACTCTTCAGGGAGCCTGTGCAAAATAATGTTTAATTTAAATAGATTGCAAACAACATTGACTGCCATATATTAGCATCAGTAACTCCCCATAATAAAACGAAGGTTTTTCTCACTAGGGCTTTGCAATCAGGGCAGGCAGAGAAAATTTCACAAATGAGGACCCTCCACAGGAAGTCTATGTTCCTCTTTCCCTGAAGCCTGAATTTCTAAAGTATAGCTGGAAATCTTCAAGTTATGCTAATCATGATAGTGGTGCATGAGGAAAGGTGCAATTTCCAAGGCAGGGTTATTTAGGACCTTAGAGGCCAGTGTCTTTGTCGAAATTGCACTAGGAATGGAAAATGCAGCCTGAGCTCACTGGGGCCTCATATCCCTGTAGCTGACCCCACTGAGTAGTCACAGGGGACATGCTATATGCCCATAGGATCTCACAGGTACAACACCCACACTCAAATTATAAGTAAAAACTTATGGACTCAGTGGAAACTGTTGGCAATGTAATATCACCTAAAGTGTCACACACCAACCACACCTGCCCGAAGTTTAGATACTTGTTTTGAAAAGCATCCTCCTGAGAATCTTTGGTTAAAAGCAAAGGTACAAGAAATCAGCAGAGCCATGGGTGCAGGCAGGACATGGCAGCCACTGAGGGGAGCAAAGGATGAGGGTGAACTGGCATTAACTGGCAGGGAACCGTTTGATAATATCAACTGAAATGGCCCAACTCTTGTAAGTTAAAGGACTGCTGACATTGAGGTATTCAGTTCTATGGGAGTTAAGTCATTTTTTGGAAATGAGGACCTGTGTTTCTACCTTCCCAGCAATTCCTCCTCTGTTCCCAGCTCTCCTTTGGGAGCATCCTCCCTTGCACTCAAAGCCACTGTCAAGTTGCTGATGGCTAATCTACTCACCTCCAGCTCCAGGGTTGAACATCTGATCCATTTCTAGCCAGGCAGAGCATGTGAACCTCTTGGTCACAATAACTGCTTCAAAAATGAGCGCATGCGCGCGCGCACGCACGCGCGCGCACACACACACACACACACTACATTGGAGTAATAAGGCCATGAAAGGGTGTTTTTGGATTTTTCCCATAATTAGAAGGAAAGATCTTTCCCTGGGAAGAGGGTAGGAGATGCTAGGCTAAGGAAATATGAATTAGCAGATCTGGATACAGTGGTGACAAAGCTAGATAAATTCTTACTCTGATTTAGCCAGTTTGAATTGTTTTCTGTTGCTTGTGACCCAAGAGTAATGACTGACACAGGAAGGGAGCTGGGATGTCCAAAGTAGTTAAACAGGCAGGAAGGAGCAGAGCATTGTGTTGAGAGCTGGGAGCCCCAAAACATTATTGTCATTCTACTAACTGCATGGTAAGGGGTGAGTCACAGCCCTCCCATCTGTGGAATTACAGAAAGAACTAAAAAGGGGAAGTCTTAAACTTTAAAAACAAAACCAAACAAAAACTCTGTTCTCAAGTCAAATCTTACCCCCAAGTCCTAATTACACCAACGAGACTCCTTCTTGAGCATATGCTCTGCAACAGCCTTGGTTCTAAATGGTTCATGTGTATTCCCTCATTACTCCTCATAAAACCCTATAAGGTAAGCCTGGTTATCAATTCCATTTCACAGAAAAAGAAACTAAAGAACAGGGAGGTTAAGAATCTTTTTCAAGATCACACAGCCACATACCTGGATAGCATGAAGCGCCAGGATCTGTGTACTCAATCACTCCACTCTCAACCAAAGCACCTCTAGTGAAGTGAGGTGGGCAGGTTAGAAGCCCATCCCTTAGCTTCATAGGAAGCCATAAGGCTCTGTAGACTGTGATGACCACAAAATTTCATGCCAATGGATACTTATTCCAATTCCAAATGTTTACACGTTTTCAAGCATACTGTGCCAAACCTGTTATAACAAAAAATTAGTCCTCAGACTAGTTGGGATAACACTGAGGACAACTGTAGAAAGTCCCAAAGGAATATTCTTAGAAGTTCCGCCCCTAATCCCGTTTCTGGGATGGTAGGAAGTCTCAGAGCTAAGTGTTAGAAAAACCATAAAATAGGGACACTTGGTTGGCTTAGTCGGTTAAGCGTCCGACTTTCACTTAGGTCATGATCTTGCGGTTCGTGAGTTCGAGCCCCGCGTCGGGCTCTGTGCTGACTCCCAGCTCAGAACCTGGAGCCTGTTTCAATCTGTGACTCCCTCTCTCTCTGACCCTCCCCTGCTCATGCTGTCTCTCTCTCCTAGAAATAAATAAAAACATTTAAAAAAAAAAAAAAGAAAAACCATAAAATAGTTTGACCTTTAGCAGTATTTCACCTCCTTCTCCCAGCACCATTTCATCATCAGGTACCACATATGAGGCCACAGTCAACTTTAGAAGATAGGAAACCAAACAAGCATTTGTCACCATTTCCACAGACCATGTTCACTGCAAGAGCCAAGAACCTGAAGCTGTGTTTAACTCACTTAAGGACTTAATTCGGAAAATCTAGTCCATAGTTGGAATTGTAAGTCTAGAAATGAGGAAACAAGAGGAGGCTGGAGATGGTCATCAGCAATAGACGACTGCTGATGTCCTAGGTATAGTCCAACTGCTCACCAATGATTAGAACATCACCATTTAAGGAGTGGTGAGAGGAAGAGGAAGCAGAGCAGAAACCTAAAAAGTTCTGATTAGGAGGTAGGAGAGATTGGTTTCATTTCAAATACAGAGTTGAGTTAGCCTCTTTTTAAATTTTTTTACCTTCTTTCCCAGCCCTCCATTCTCATTCCCATCAACTGCCCCACAGGAAGCCACTTAATGTGTTTAATGTAAGTTCTCATATACACTAATGTTCTTTAAAAAATGTATAATCTTGTTTTAGGAATATGTAAGGTTTGAGTTTAGATAAATATTGTGTTAAAATCTCATTTTATTTTCTAATTTTGCCACGTAATGCTTTTTTCTTATAAGAATCAAATTGATGTTTTACATCAAATTAGGGGGCCCCCATTTTGGTATGGCATTGTACAGTTGGACCTAGCACATTTAAATTTTCCATTCCCATAATAATGTACACCCAGGTTCCCTCCCTAAGGCAACATATTTGTTTGTTCCTGCTTCATCTTACAGTGCCTTCTCTTATTTCCTTGAAGATAATTATTCTGTGTCTTTAAGATTTTTGATCTCTCTGTTCCACTCATTCTGGTTCTGTATAGGATATTCGATATTTATCTTTTGTCTTGGTTATGCTTGTCACTATTTGATGACTTGACTTGTGACTTTTTCTTCCCCTGACAGTGTCAACTGTCTTGATTGGTAATGTGTTCACAGTCCAGGTTTGATTGCCCCTGAATGGTTTCTTCAAATCAAGTGATCCTGCGCCTGAGGAAACCACTCCATTCTTTGGCCCCAAACACTGCTCTTCTCTGAAAGCTTTAAGTCTTTAGTTGTAAGAGCCTGGAGATGTAAGGCATGAGAGGGTAAAAGAATAAAATGCCTGAAAGTAGACCAATCAGCCTTCATCTGTTTCTGCTCCTAACCCACACTTCTCCTATGTTGAGATAATGCCACAATATCCTTCACCATACTAACTGGGCTGATTTTTGACCATTTTCCTATCTCACTATGTTGAGAAAGAAAAGTGCCTTATTAGCCATTCCAGAAAGTGCAGTGGAGAGCAAGGGCCACAATGTGACTCTCTCCCATGGCATCCGGCCCTTCTGCCTTTGTCTGTCTTTTACTACACTTTATGTCAGAATAAGACTCTCTCTCCCAAGGGTTTCTCAGTCTTTGCTTTCATTCTTTAGATCCCTATATGTTCTTTTACTTCTTGGAAATCTCCAGGGTTGGTCTCTGGAGCTAGCCAGCTTGCTGTGTTAATTCACCTCTGTCAAGCCCTAGAAACAACTTGAGGTTTGGGCTTATCTTCCCACTCTAAGTCCCTCCAAAGGAAGGTGCTGGGTCAGTTTACATTCAAACTCCCAGCTCCTAGCTCAATGTCAGGCAAGTTACATTCAACCAAGTCAAGTTTATTGAATGTTATGGGTTGAATTGTGTTCCCTCCCAGAAAAGGATATGCTATAGTCCTGCCAGTACCTCAGAATATGACCTTATTTGGACACAGGGTCTTTAGAGAGGTAATCAAGTTAAATGTTGTTAACAATATGACTGCTAACATATGAAGGGGAAATTTGGACACAGAGGCAGACAAGCATAGAAAGAAGACAGTGCAAAGATTCACAGAGAAAAAAGGTTATCTACAAGCTACGGAGACAAGTCTGGAATGATGCTTCTCTCACAACCCTTAGAGGGAGCCAACTCTGGAAACATCTTGATTTAAGACTTTCAGCCTCCAGAATTGTGAGATAATAAGTTTCTGTTGTTTAAGCCACCCAGTTTGTAGTGCTTTGTAAACAGTGGCCCTAGGACACTAATACATAGAATGAATCAACATATGAATATGTTTAGCCAAAGACAATGAAGAAAGTACTACAACAGTATGTGAGGTAGAACAGAACTCCAAGAAGGAGATTACGATCCACGGAGCAAAATGCCACAGATGGTGTTGTGGTGACATGAGGTGGAAAAATGTCCCGTGGACTAAACTGCTGGGAATTTGTTTGTGCTTTGTTTCACAATATTCTCGGTGAAGTCCACGTTAGTAGAATGGTGAAGGCAGAAGCTCGATTATAAAGGATGAGGAGTCCAAAGAGAAGAAATTGGGGGGAAATTATGAAAAAGGGAGATAACTCTATAGCTTACAAAGGAGTTTTCTGTAGGATGGAGAACTGAGTCTGTTTGTGAAATGAAAAGAAGAAGCCCAAACAAGGAAAGGCTGACAATACAATAATATATAATTACATTGCATTTGCACAAATTACCTCTCTGCTTAGACATAAACCACAGCACTCATGACAGATTCTACTCTCATCACTGCAAGGCAGGCGACCCTTCTCCCGGACATGTATATAGAATGTTCCTATTTCTGTCAGCCCTCAGACTACCCTTGCAGCTGTCTGTGTCAATAGACAAGTCAGCATGGCAGAGAGCAGCCTCCTGTACGGTGCACTGCACTCTGGTTCATGCACTCCCTTAATCCTCTACCTCCTCTTGCCTCAGAAGGTGAGACTACCTCTGTGCCATTTTCTTCATCATGGGTTTTTATTAAATTAATCCCAGCTACAATGGCAGCTAACTGTCTGGCAGGGACTACAGGCACAATGGTCTCTAAGACAGACACACAAATACACAGCCACATGGAGACCTGAACTCCTGGAATCCAAAGCCTTCCGACCCCCCAAAATATAATCTTAAATGATTCCTTGGGAAGATAAGAGTTTGGGGCTGGTGATATTTTAGGATGAAGCCCTGGCTGAGTCGGCCGAGGCTGCTATAACAAAATACTGCAGACTGAATGGCTTAAACAACAGGAATTTCTCTCAGTTCTGGACACGGGGAAGTCAAAGATCAAGGTGCCGGCAGATTCAGTTCTTGGTGAGGGCTTTCAGACAGGGGTCTTCTCTCTGTATCCTTGTGTGGAGAAGACAGAGAACTCTGCTGTCTTCCGCTTCTTCTCAGGGCACTAATCCCATCACGGAGGCCCTACACTCATGACCTCATCTAACCTAATCACTACTCAAAAGCCCCACTTCCTAATACTATCACTTTTGGGGTTAGGGTTTTAACGTGTGAATGGCGGGAGGGCACAAACATTCAATCCATAATAAATACTTATATAACCTCTTTCAAATAATATTCCATACCTCTCTACCTGATCCACAGTTGCTCTATGTCTTTACTGGGAATTCATTAATTTCCAGGCACAGTATTCTGACCTGTCTTTGAGACCTCAAAATCAAGCATGAAACGGGTCAACAGCCAACTAGAGAGAGTATGTGGAGTCAGAAATTCTTGCATCAAACTTCTAGTCCCATCACTATTAACCAAGTAACCTGGAAAAAGCCACTTAATATTGCTAAGGCTCAATGTCCTCATCTGTAAAATAGCATGACAGCAATACCTACATCTAAGGGCTGTTCTTATATTTATTAAATGCAGTAAGACATGTAAAGCATTAGTTCTCAGCTGGCTTGGAATTAAGTCTTCTCTAAATACTAGCATTTATTGGTACCCCCAACATAAGCCCCACCTTTAGAAAATCCGACCTTAAGGTAGTCTGCCCCACTCAAGTTAAAATTTTGTTAATAAGTCAAAGTCTTGTGGGGTTCCTGGATGGCTCAGTCAGTTAAGCATCCGACTTTGGCTCAGGTCATGATCTCACGGCTCCTGAGTTTAAGCCCTGCGTCAGGCTGTGTGCTAACAGCTCAGAACCTGGAGCCTGTTTCAGACTCTGTATCTCCCTTTCTCTCTGCCTCTTTCCCACTCACACTCTGTCTCTTTCTCTCGAAAATACATACATGTTGAAAAAAAAATTTTAAATAAATCAAGGTCTTGTTCCCCTGACTGAAGAAAAAGCTTCTCAAAATATAAACACACTCCTGGTAAACTTAGATGAATTGATGGAAGGTATGAATGACTGATGATAGCATTTTGAGGAGTACATTTTGATCCAGGAGAAATACAGGCAGAGGCCTGTGGAACTACATGAAATAAAAGTGTTGAAATAAAAAGCATCATCCACAAAAGGCAAATTCATCTGCTTGCCAATAATACCTGGCCTCCCGCTCGGGAAGGGAAATGCTGAGGAGAGGGTGGGGTTTCTGAGCCAAGTGCAGTAGGATACAGCTCATTGGCCACAGCTATTGAGATAACAGGAAGAAGACAATGTCTCAGGAAGACGCTAACACTGCAAATTCCAGTGACCAGGACAGTCATTCCCCTCAAATGGATAATGGTGTCCCTGCCACACTAACCCCCTCCCACACTCGGTTCAATTCAGCCTTTTCCAAATCCAGTCACCATGGCAAAGTTTGTTCTTAGGAGACGACGATGACAACAACAACAACAACAACAACAACAATCCAGATCCCATGGCTTTTACACGCATGCCCGGTTACACTTTCCCTGATTTGGTGCAGCACACGAGAAGCCTCAGATTCATGTCTATAATACAGCTCATCATCTTTGTTTTCAGTACAAAAAAGAAGGAATACTACTACTGTCTGGGGAATTCAGACAAAATTCATTATCAGACTGCAAGTAGTCATCTGGAACTAAGTCCTTAAATAGGTTCAAATTTTAAATAGTGAGGCTAAGTAGAGAGCTTGCGTTTTTGGGTGTGATTCCCAGTTCTATAACTTATCTTCTGGGTAACCCTGTGTAAATTCGATTCATTACACCAATATGTACTATCCACCTAATATGCTACTTAGTCTTTCAGACCCTCAGTTTCCCCATCTCCAAATGGGATGATAATCTCTACTCCTAAGGTCATGAGAATTCAATCAAAAATTGCTTGAGTGACTAGATAACATTTTGAGATGGCAACTTTAATTGTCTACCCACCTCCTTCCAGGGCTCAGGAAGCTGCCTGTGGAGGATCATTTAAAAGAAGACAGATGAAAGCCTATTCCACCCTAAAATATTTCATTTCTCCCCCCCCCCCAAAAAAAAGCAGGAAGCGGGCTCCATGTTTATTCCCTAGGAGAAATATATAACATGGCAAAACTTTGGGGGTTTTCTTGTTTATTTTTATTTATTTATTTATTTTTTGCTTGTAAATCACTTGCCTTTATGGGTTTTGTTTGTATAGTCTGAGTGCCCAGAGTTGAGGGTGGGAGAAAGAAAGAGTTTTTTGGAAGAGTAAACATGAAGGGAAAAAAAATTCCCTCAGGCCAGATTCCTTTAGGATTAAAAGAAGATTAGGGAGATCCTAAGGTAGAGGAGAATGTGGTCTCAGGCTCCACCACTCAGGCCCCATTACAGTCAGAGTGAAACAATGCAACACATGGCTCCACCTTCAGCTGCCTCACAAGTCTAGAAGGGGCTGAGGTGACTATGTACACACACTGGCCATGTGGACCAAACCTCTGGATGATTTAGGAGGTAACTGTGTGGGTGATTCAGTGACCAGACAGCTTAATTCATCACCTGCCAATATCCATGTACTGGATAAGTCTCCCAGGATCTTGACAGGAACTCAGAAAGCAAACACTGAAAATCACTGAGCTCAAGACTGGCAGCATGGAATCTTACAGTAGAAATGAAGCTGCCTTGTAGACAGTAAGATGGGACATGACTACAATGAGATACCTCTTCACATCCACTAGGATGGTTATAATAAAAAAAGATAATTATGTGTTGGTGAGGATGTGTAGAAATGGAAACCCCCGTATACTGCTGATGGGAATATAAATGGTGCAGCTGCTTTGAAAAACAGTTTGGCAGTTCCTTGGAAAGTTAAACGTAGTTACCATATGGTCCAGAAATTCCATTTCACCCAAGAGAAATGAAAACATATGTACATGAATGTTCAAAAACTTGTACACAAATTTTCATAGCAGCAATAGACATAAAAGACAAATGTGGAAAGAATCCAAATGTCTATCAAGTGATAAATGGACAAACAACATGTGATATATCTAAACAATGGAATATTATTTTGCCATAAAAAGGAATGCAACACTGATTTGCACTACAACATGAATGAACATTATGCTAAGTGAGGAAAGTCAGATGTTTCTGACAAAAGTTCATACATTATATGATCAATTTGGGTTTTGTTGGTTTTTTTATATGATCAATTTGCATGAAATGTCTAAAATAGCAAAAAATCCATAGAGACAGAGAGTAGATTAATGAATTTCAAGGTCTAAGGAGAAGGGGGAAAAGGGTTTCTTTCTGGGATGATGAAAATTTTCTGGAATTAAATAGCGGTTTTGATTGCACAACTTTAGTGAAAATACTAAAAGACCACTGAATCATACACTTTAAAAGGGTAAATTCTGGGGGCACTTGGGTGGCTCAGTCAGTTAACCGTCTGGCTTTAACTCAGGTCACTATCTCACGTTTCTTGAATTCAAGCCCCACATCGGGCTCTCTGCTATGAGCGTAGAGCCTGTTTCAGATCCTCTGTCTCCCTCTCCCTTTGCCCCTCCCCCACGTGTCCTCACTCTCAAAAATTAACATTTTTTTTTTTACAAAGGGGCACATCTGAGTTATAGGCTACAATTCCCAACTGCTATATATATATATATATATATATAGCACACTTATATAGACTTGGATCATACTAAGATTCAATAAATGGAACCTATTCTTAGAAACCAACTCAAGGCAGGATCTGATCATTACAAAAGTGTCAAAAATGGAATTTCTCACTAGGCACAAGGGGGTAGCCATCTTGAGGCAAATTAAAATTCTCTTGGTCTGTATTCCCCAAAGCTGAATGCTTGCCTGACATGGGCTCCTGATCTAGGAGAGGGGATTACTCCCCCTTCTGCTCACAATGGTTCCTGAAGAGTCAGCCCAAACAGCAGGGGTAAAGGAAATTTAATCTACTTCATCCCAACTTTCCACATCATCATGGCTACAACCCCTGCTGTGCTGATACCCACAGACAGTCCTAGAAAGGAAAATATTTCCACTTCGAGTTTCCTGGTACTATCATATGGAAATGAGAGTGGGAGCAGAACTGTGTGATTTAAAGGATTTAGATGTTTTAAAGGGACTGAGAGAGCAAGAGTGAACAAATGAAAGCAATAAAGTAAGAGTTAGGACAGCAAGGCTGACAAGGGCAGCCCATGCAGGGATTAGGGAGCACAGAAAATGTCCTCAGAAATGTCCTTCCAAGTTCAAACACAAGCTTCAGTTCTCATAAACACAGGGAAAGACTTAAAATGAAAAGACTAGAGGGGCGCCTGGGTGGCTTAGTCAGTTAAGCGTCCGACTTTCGCTTAGGTCATGATCTCGCGGTTCGTGGGTTCGAGCCCCGCATCGGGCTCTGTGCTGACAGCTAGCTCAGAGCCTGGAGCCTGTTTCAGTCTGTGACTCCCTCTCTCTCTGACCCTCCCCTGCTCACGTTGTCTCTCTCTCTCCTAGAAATAAATAAAACATTAAAAAAATTAAAAAAAAAGAAAAGACTAGAGCACAACTCTGAGATGAGGAATGGGTCCTTTTCTTATCCCTGTTAACTGACAGGCCCTTTATGATGGGAATAATGTTAGTCCCCTGGAAGGGGTTGTATTATGATGCCTACCAGCTCATATTTTAGTTTAGAGCCAAAGTTCTTAAGAGTATGACTAACTTCTGAAGAAATATAAAGGACTTTGTGAAGAATAGAACTAGTCAACATTATTGCTGGGCAATGACATAGCAATTTGCTTGCAAATGATTTCAAAAACTACTGCTAATAATACCTTATTATATATAGTACTCTCAATAAAGCCACCTTGGGTAATCAAATTAATGCAAGAGAATGGTAAGGGAAAGGGAAGAGGTGAACCTGCAGCATTACCAGCAAAGACTGAAATAAATCCAAGTACATAAAATAATCCAGGGGGACCACAGGACAGCCTTGGGCAATGCAACAGCCATTTAGCCACCTCATGTGGTGGAGTAATGTGATGGGGGCAAGAGTATTCACTAAGCAGAGAAACTGACACAAAGACTGAAAATTCAAACATGGAGGTTCACCTGTGTGCTTAAATGGAGAGTAATGTTTTCTTTACCTCTGATCAAATCACACTCATGCACATAAAACCCATGTCCAGAATGACCAATGGAACACCAAAGTCAGTGTTATCAGACCTACTATAAAGCTTCACTTGAAAGAGGAAATCATGGTTACTGTTACCAAAGAGCACGATAATATAGAAAATGCTTGCAAAAAGTTGAAAAAACTCATCTCTCACACACACACACACACACACACACACACACACACACACACACACACACCACTCATATTTAAATGCTGCCCACCACAGGTAAAGGCTGGAGCAATCAGCTTCCATTGAACACTCCCAATCAGTGAATGCTACTTCCTGCCAATGAGGTAGAGGCTAGACTTTATAGATTCTTGTGACTGAGTGAATCAGGGCCCCAACTCCACTGGCGAAATCAAGAATGTAAGTAAGTGCTACAGGATAAAACCTCACACTGAGCCCAATTAGCCATCTAATCCAATCCCTCCAGTTCTCCCACCACTGCCCCTATCCGTAATGGAGATAACCTCCCCTGGTGAGTCTCCTTGATGCACACAGCATCCTCAACTGACTTGCTAATGGAGAGAGCCCTCTGAGTGTGTAATATCAATCACAAACTGTCTGCAACTTACCCTTAACCTGATTCCAGCATCTCCTGCTGTCTTTTAAAAATATACATAGACCCACATTCAGTCCATTCAACCAGAAATAGAGACCCAGATCAGGCAGTGATAGTAATTTTTTTTTAATTTTTTTAATGTTTTATTTATTTCTGAGAGAGAGAGAGAAAGAGAGAGAGAGAGAGAGAGAGAGATCAGGAAAGGGTCAGAGAGAGAGGGAGATACAGAATCCGAAACAGTCTCCAGACTCTGAACTAGCCATCAGCACAGAGCCCAACGCAGGTCTCGAACCCACGAACCGTGAGATCATGACCTGAACCGAAGTCAGACGTTTAACCAACTGAGCCACCCAGGCGCCCCTGTGATAGTAATTTTTGATTCACTGTAGCATTAATGCTTGGAGCAACTAAAAGCTCAGGGGCTAGAGGACTTATTTTGGAACAAGTCTTATTTTTAAAATGCACTAGACCACATCAAGGGAAAACAGAAGGAAAGACCATCCCTGCCCAGGACAGATTCTCAGAAAAGCCACAGGGCAGATCCATCTGTGACCTTAAAACCAGACTGGCCTGCCCTGGCATCTTGCCCCTGTCAGCTCACAAGGGCAATCCTCAAATACCAGCTAATGTGCAAGATGTCACTCAGAACAATCTCCCCCAACTCCACATTCCCTGTCCAATTCCAGTTGCTTTTGCTGTGATAGACTTCCCAGCCCTAAATCATGGTCTCTGTAACTCCACTTAAGATCCTTCCTTTATGCCCTCAGATTTGACATTTACCTTAGCAGGTGGTCTTCCAGACAACATATGAGCCTGCACCTCACATTCACCACCACAGTCGTGAATACAGTCAGCCTGTTTCATCTCCTGCATGTCCTGGCTAGTCTCTTAGTGTTCCTCCTGGCCATCACTGAGTCTTTCATGAAGTCAGGGAAGATTCAGGCACTAAAAAATGTGGAAGAGAGAAAGAGAAAATGAATAGCAGTAACGATACCAAATAACAATCATGGGTAATTATATGTGATGACTGAGACACACCAGGTAACCAAAAGATCTAGAAGTTAAAGAAGTGAAGAGGTAGTCATAGTAAGGATATATGTACTATGCTTTCCATATGCAGAGATATAGAGAAAGTATGGTCTTGAGATGGTAGCTGGATTAAAAGAGGGGATTCTGAAGACTGTAAGGACAAGCATTATATGGAAGATCTATCCTTAGAAATGAGAAGGCCATAATTCTCAGACATGCAGAGAAAGGGAAACAATACAGAGAAATTGACAAAGAAAAATGAGAGTTGAGGGAATTTATATTCATTCATCTGATATTTTTAAAGTGAGAGGTAAGTCATTTTCAAGAAAGAAAGACATCAGTAAGCAGGGTCAGTCTCTGAATGCAGTTCCAGTCAAATGAGATGAAAAAATAGGTTCCCAAAAAGCTGTAGGGACCCAGTTTACAACTAGAGAGCATGAGTGTGCAGGAGAGACGTTCCTCAGCAATACTCTGAAGACAAATCGGACATAAAGAAACCGACAGTGCACTGAAATTCGATCTAGTGAGGAATGAGGGTTCTGAAGGTTCTGGCAAATGTTACTGTGAATGGCTATAGGACATGAGTCCATACAAAGGGTGCTGAAAGCAGGGGATGGACCCTGAGAGGAGACAAGGAGTTCATGGCAAAGCTGGAGTTCACGGTGAAGCAAATTCTAGGTTAAGGAGGACTCAGGAAAGAGGAAGAGATGAAAGAACAGGAAGTGTCATGAGAGATACATGGAGAGAAAGGTGATTGGAGATACACAGTGAAAGGGTATGAAGCCAAGGCCTTGGTGGAGAAAGCAAAGCCCCTGAAGCTGTTGCCAGAGGGGAGATGCTAAAAGGAGAGAGGAAACCCAAAAGTCTGATACCCAAAAGTCCTGCTTTTCCTGAGGAAAGCAGGAACCTATTCCCATAAGGCCATCATCACATTCAACAATGTACAACATGTTGTCAATTTAATAGGAATCTTCAGCCCTTGGCATCTTCATGAGAAGCCCTTAACAGGCTGCTAGAAATAATATTAAAAAGACAGGGGCGCCTGGATGGCTCAGTCGGTTAAGCGTCCGACTTCAGCTCAGGTCATGATCTCACAGTTCGTGGGTTTGAGCCCTGCATTGTACTCTGTGCTGACAGCTAGCTCAGAGCCTGGAGCCTCTTTCAGATTCTGTATCTCCCTCTCTCTGCGACCCTCCCCTGCTCACACTCTCTCTCTCTCTCTCTCAGAAATAAATAAAACATTAAAAATTTTTTTAAATAAAAATAAAAATAAAGAAGACAACATCTAGTAGTCCTAAAGACAACTACATAAAAACACATTGTTGACAAAGTCCTGTGAGTTAACACGGACATTCCTCTAACTGATACAACTGAGGAGCTAGGGGTATAATCGCTACCGCGATCTAGAAAGAGCCAAGCGATTGTTTTACATTTCCATCTCCTTTTCCTCTCCTTCAGTGTTTAGGGAAATAGGTAAATGGTATCTGGATGACTAATTCAATTTATTTAATAGTATGTTTGTTTTTGCAAATGGCATGTTAACTACAGGGTGTCATATCAGATAGAAAAGATATGCAAACCAGATTTTATTTTAAGTTCAATATTACTGTGATTTAGAGATATGATTGGCAATTCTGAAGTATGAGAAAAACATTCACTAAGGATTTAAAGAATTATTTCTAAATTCCTCTGTTATTTATTCCATCTGTTCTCTGGGCTGTACATGTATATTTTTAACATGGTTCTAGTTTGGTCAATTATTTGATAGTTTGCTCAGGGAAATATTTAGTTCAATCAGTACAATCAATATCCATTCTATTGCTAACAATTGGCCTCCTGTTTAAAAAAAAAAGTTTGAAAATCATTCACTAGAGACAGAATTCTTTTCATGCAGCCTTTAAGATTTGGAGTCAAGAAATCATTGTTAAGGAGTTTGACCTATGTATTTTATTAAAGTTGATACATTTTTGTATCATATTTGTAATATATTTTGTATTCCAAGTATCCTGGGAGAATATAACATAATTCTCCTCCCCAAAAAAAGGAAAAATAAATTCTTAACTTTTAATTATACTGCTAATGCTCTGCTTCCATCTGTGACAAAAACTGGCATCAAACTTGCCTCTCTCCATAAACAACTAGAAAACTTAAAGTATTATGAAGCAATTATATGCAGATATTGAACACAGATAGCCTTGGCCTGTGATCCAAAAGAAGAGAAACAAAATGAGCTAAGCCTTGAAAGATCCCTAGCTTTCTACCTGGAGGCACTTTGCAAATTGTGGTGCAAGAAGACAAAACTCCAGCAACCTTGGTAGTTTCACTGGGATGGGGAAACAGAGTGGAGTGTGGAGCTGATGCAGTAATATGTGTGGGGCAGAAGGGAAAGCCATGCATAGAATGATATCCAGACACATACACAGGTGTCTTCTTGGGGCTTTGGCTGGTATCAAGATGCACATGCATTGAGTGAGACTTCCAATGGATATCTGAAGGTTAGGTAAGGAATGAATGCCGGTAAGGAAGCAGTAAGTCCAACAATTCTCAAATCCTAGATCTGGGAGATACTTGAATTCTGGCATTTAGAGTAGAGAGACCACACAGCTTTCAGTAGAGATCCCAAATGTGTCACTCCTTAAAAGCAGGACTAGAGGGGCCCTAAATAAAAGCTCTTCTGGATATGCTCTACAATATTTAAAAAATTCTCAAAGGAATCTTGAAGTAGCTTACTTGTCTGTCAAACGTTTTAAAGGTTAAAGACCAAAAAAAACTATACGTTAATTGACATAACATTGTCCATAATCCAATCACAAATTAAGAGACAGGCAAAAACACAGGAAAATATGATTTTTCATATTCTGGTAAGATTATAGTCCCTAAATGATTTTTTATGTTTATTTATTTTTGAAATAGAAAGTGTGTGAGTAGGGGAGGGGCAGAGAAAGAGGGAGACACAGAATCCAAAGTAGGCTCTAGGCTCTGAGATATCAGCACAGATGTGGAGCTTGAACTCACAAACCATGAGATCATGACCTGAGCTGAAGTAGGACACTGAACCAACTGAGCCACCCAGGTACCCCCTAAATAATTCTTGAAGGGACTCAGTTCTGCATCATTAGGAGAATAAGATGTGTTAAGGATGGCACAGCCAAGGAAAATAATCACTAGGAAAATAATCACTAGGTAACTTGTCTCTATGCTTTCAACCCACCATCAACTCCAATCTAGGTAGTAAAAAAAATTTTCCCCGAAAAAAAAGACAATGCAATGGATTCTTATGTTCAAATGGAGAGGAACTGTCCAAACTATAGGGCAAATTTTACTGAAACTACAACAATTGCTCAGAACAGTACTGACATCTCTACAGTGTACAGCTGCTTAGGTGAAACATATTTTTTATATTGATATATTTATTGTTTCTTATTTAATTTTTGGGATGGCCACATCTTTTGCTATGGTGGCAGAGGATTTCAAAATGGCCCTGCATTCTACCCCAAAAGAAGAGAACATAAGAGGAAATAAGCATAGCAAAAATTTAGAGTAATAAAAATAGAATTAGGATAGTAAAATAAATTATAAGCCACCACGTCACAAAAAGAACTGTGTTGTCTCGGGAAAGTAATGCAACTAGTTGTGTTTTGTTCCCTGATAGCATGAAAATATCCTGCCAAATCTGTCTGGGTCTGACTTTCGAGCACATGGCTACTGTTAGTTACATGGTTACTAAATTACTAAGAATACTAAGGTTACAGGTCTTTCCTAGAAAATAAATTCTTAGAAATGCTTTATAAAATATATTTTAAAATTATAACCATACAACAAAGCTAAAAAGGAAAGAAAGAGGGAAAAAAAGAAAATGGAGACAGAGAAAGATAGGGGGGAAAGGATGGAAGGAAGGAGAGAATAAATTTTAGCAATAAATTTGAAAACTCAGATGAAATAATTTTATAGAAAAATGTACATTGTCAAAACTGATACCTGAGTAAGTAAAAATTTTTTTTAAAAACCCGTGTTGTCTACTAACAATTAAATTATATTAAAAAAAGTTTTAATCTGCTCAAAAATTAAGCACAATATTATCTTCCAAAATATTTAAAGAACGTATCTTAACCTTAGGTTAGTGGGAGAACCAGGAAGAAAATAAAAATCTTTTTAAAAAGTTTTGTTTTAACTAGGCTAATTATTTTTAAAGTGTTTAAAAAACAAAGACCAGGGGCACCTGGGTGACTCAGTCGGTTAAGCATCCGCCTTAGGCTCCGGTCATGATCTGCAGTTTTTGAGTTTGAGCTGGACATCAGGCGCTGTGATGACAGCTCAGAGCCTAGAGCTTGCTTCGGATTCTGTGTCTCCCCCCTCTCTGCCCCTCCCATGCTCATGCTCTGTCTCTCAATAATAAATAAATGGTAAACAAAAAAATTTTTAAGCTGTTTTTCAACAGACATAATGAAAACCAAAAAACCAAAGAATGACATACTGCTGACCTAAAATTTTATTTCTGGAATATTTTAAAACAAAGGCAAAATAAATATTTTTATTACAAATTTTTAAAAAATTATTTCCAGCAGACTACCATAAAAAAAAAAAACTAAAAGAATTTTTCAGACATCTGATCACAGAAATGTAGGAAAAGAGCAATGAGAAAAATAAAAATGTAAGTAAATCTAAATGAGCACTAACTGGGACAAAGAATTAAAATGTCTTGTAGGAATTCAAATATATCTAGATTTAAGATGCATGACAAAAATAACACAGAAAAGGGTGAATTAAAGTGTCTTAAGGTTCTAAAAAT
Organism: Crocuta crocuta; assembly: GCF_008692635.1. Lineage (NCBI taxonomy): Eukaryota > Metazoa > Chordata > Mammalia > Carnivora > Hyaenidae > Crocuta > Crocuta crocuta. The sequence continues at coordinate 6,628,794 of NW_027528977.1, read as the reverse complement.
TTTAAGAAAGTTGTAAAATAATATTAGCTTATATCAAAATGAATATGCATGCTTTAATCTCTAAAAATTGAAAAGAATAAACTATGTATGGGGGAAAAGAAATAATTAAAAAATATATTTGATGAATCCAATATGGAAAAAAAATAAAAAGGAAGGTAAAGCACCGATGTCAAATAAAATGTTAATTTAAAGCCAAATATATATGTAATTACATTAGCATAAAGGGATTTAATGCTGCCATTAAAAGATTAAGATCATTATCTAAGATTTAAAATTACAATATTTAACTCTAGGTTGCTTCATGAGATAAATTTGAAATATAAGGACAGGAAAAGGCTGAAAGCAATTGGATGGCAAAAGATGCACCAAGGAAATTTAAACAGAATCAGATGAAGAAAATTTTAAGGTGAGAACATTAGCAGAGATTAATGAGGTATTTTATAATGATAAATGAGCCACTCCACCAGAAAGATATAATAGTTCTAAGTCTGTATTCATTCAAAAATATAGCTTCCAAATACCTACTGATAGGTTGGCTATCAATAACAGGTTGACATTTGAAGGAAAAAAAAATCTACCAAATAAAAGAGAATTAGTTGTATAATCTTGGCTGATAGAATCAGCAGATAAAAAAATCAGCAGGCATACTGATATATGTAGATCATGGCATCCAACAAGTGAAAAATACAAAATCTTTCAAGTGTAGATGGAATGTTTACAAAAGCAGACCATATGCTGCCTCATAAAACAAATTTCAACAAATTGCAAAGGATTTAAATAATTTCAGTAGTTATATTTTTCTGACCATAATGGGGTCAAGCTGGAAATAAATCAGATGGCTGGGAAAAAAATCACATGAAGATAACTAGAAAATCCTCCTTGGATGAAAACTAAGCAGCACACTTGTAAATATTTATAAATCAAAAGCTGTTGGTTCCCAAACGGGTCCTGTACACGCAAGGCAAGGCGACCGAAGTGGCACACCATTTCACATTAGTAGGTGGCACTTTTTCTAAGCAAGGGAACTTACAATGTTTCTTGTGGGCATCATAAGATGAGTGAATCCCCAAGCCCACCTCTGCCAGAATCTTAAAGTTTGTTTCAAGGCCTTCACTGGTTTGCCTCACATAACTCCGTAACTTCCCCGGTGTCTCAACAACACTGTTTTCAACGTGGCGTCCTTGAAAATGGCTCCCACCTTGAACCCAGGGGGCGGAACAAACCTTCCAAGAGCAGGGGAGGAGCTCTGGTCAGAAGCCACTATTGCCCAGGTGTAGCTCCAAGTTCAACCACCAGTTGCCTATTATGCATAAACTTATCCAGCAAAACACAAAAGATACCAGAACAGATTTTAAATTAAACGACAGTGAAGATATGATTTATCAAAATTTGAAACTTGAAGGCTGCAACTAAAACAGCACTCAAAAGAAAATTCATAATCTTCAAAAATATACTTAAAAAGAAAAGGCTAAAAAATAATCAACTATCTGATCTTACAATTCAAGAAGCTAAATAAAATCAAGTAAATTGGCCCTAAAGAAAATAGAAGAACATAGTAAAGATACATTCAAAATTCAATGAATTTGAAAACTCTGATGAAATGAACAATTTTCTCGAAAAAGAGAACTGATCAAAGCTGAAAAGAAACACTAAATAGTTTCGTCTCTATTACAGCAATTGAATTCATTATTAAAACCTTCCCACATAAAAAATATCTCAAGTCTGGATGGATTCACTGGTGAATTATTTCAAATAAAGAACTACCACTCATACAAAATGTACAGAGAAGAGAAATAAAAGATTTCAAATTCATTTCCTGAGGGCAGCCTAACCTGGGTATCAATATCTGACAAGAACACTACAAGACTGGAAAATTACAGACCATATTATCTAATGAGCTTAGATGCAAAAATCCCAAAATAAATATTAGAAAAATGTTATCCATAAAAACAAAAAGATTAAGACATCACTAATGTATTAACCCAAATGGGATTTCAGGTAGGCAAAGGTGGTTTCACATTCAAAGATGTTATCAGTGTAATTTACCATATCAATAGGAAAAAGTAGAGACATTATATAATTATCTGTCAGTAGAGACCAAAAAAAAAGCATTTGATGAAAATTCAATACTCATTTATTATCTTTAAAAAACTGTGAGCAAATTAAAAAAAAAAAAAAGAAACTCCTGAATCCGACACAAGTTATCTGCAACAGTCTAACATCACACATAGCAAATACTCCCTGAAGTGAGGAATGAAACAGGAGACTCACTATCACCGTTTCTATGTAAACTTGATCGGAAATTCCAGGCAATGCAGTGAGGCAAGAAGATGAAATCAAAGGCTTAACGACTGGAAACGGGAAAATAAAACTGCCATTATTCACAGAAAATGTGATTGTGTATGGAGAAAATTCAGTTAAGTAATCAATTGAAAATCCACCAACAATTAGAATTCTTAAGTGAATTTATATAGATTAGATGCAAATTCTCCATGAATATTTTCACTTCTGTATAGTCCTGACATGTTAAGCAAGGAGGCACGTTTGAATAGCAAAGGCCTTGAAAGCAAGAGATAATAAATGTATGGTTCTAGGGTGATGTAGAGATTTATCTCTCTGGAACCATTTGCTTACATTCCTGGATCATAAACCTAATCTGTCTCCTTGGGGAAAACAGGTGGGTTTGTAGCAGCTTCTTACAAGATCAGGAGTTTCCAATATGCAATGTTTTAATACTCAGCTGCCCACACAAACCCATGTAGGCAGAATTCCCCTTGGCCCACTCTGCATCGCCCCCAGGAACTGGATGGGGTTGGAAGGATAGTTAAGAAAAACAATGTAAACGTGTGCCATGACTAATAAACTGTCTACACCAGTTTGGCTCATTTCCTTACTGATCAAAGTCGTGGAAATGTGGCGAGCAAATCTTAGGAATTGCTTGACCATTTGACTTAATATTTAATAGCAAACAGGTGAACATAAGGTTTAACAATTTACAGTGACACTAAAATATGTCAAATGCCTAGGATTATATCTAACAAAGAAGCAAAAGATTTCTACATGAAAATAAATAATGCAACAACAAAATTCTAAACAAATGGAGAGATTTATCACAGACAGGTTTTGTAAAACCTGCATTGTGAATCTGTCAGTAATCTCAAAATTAACCTACAGATTCAATGCATTCCCAGACAAAATTCCCCCAAACTGTGCAAATTAATAGGCTTCTAAAATTCTATATTTCATATATATTCTCAAATGTACCTATAAGCACAAAGACCCTACAATACCAAGACAACCTTGAAGATGAGCACTGGGAAACTTATACCCAAAGGTATGAAAAGCACCTTTTATAAACAAACAGGCCAGTGGAATAGAGTCAATAATTAGTCCACACACATTCAGTGATATGATTTCTGAAGATGACACTGAGTGCCAGAAGAAAGCATGATCTTTAAAAGAACTGTGCCAGGTCAACTAATATAGACTAAAATGTAGATGGGCTACCTGGGTGGTTCAGTCGGTTCAGCATCTGCTTTGGCTCAGGTCATGACCTCACAGTTCGTGAGTTCAAGCCCCGCATAGGGCTCTGTACTGACAGCTCAGAGTCTGGAGCCTGCTTCAGATTCTGTGTCTCCCTCTCTCTCTGCCCCTCCCCAGCTCATTCTCTCTCTCCCCCACCTCTGTCTCTCTCCCTTTCTGTCTCAAAAATAAATAAATAAACTTAAAAATTTTTTTAAACAATGCAAATTAAAAAATAAAGTGTAGAACCCTATCTCCCACTTTACACACACACACAACACACGCAAATACTTTCAGACGGATTTGTTTACAGATCTAAATGTAAAAAATAAGCAAAACGTTTTGAAGAAAACAGAATATATATTCATGACCTACGAATAACCAAAGCTTTCCTAAAATAGGACACAAAGGCACTAATCCTAGAAAAAGAATTTTAATATTTAACTACCTTGAAATTAGACCGAGCATATGGACTGTAGTGGGTTGAACAGTAGCCCCCAAAACGATAAGCCCTTATCCCAACCCCTAGAACCAGTGAATAAGGCCTTCTCTGATAAAAGTGTCTTTGCCCATGTAATTAAGATCTTGAGATGAGAGCATCCTGACTTATCCCAGTGGGCCCTAAATCCAGCGACAAGTGTCCTTATAAGAGAAACACAGAGGAGTGAGCCATATGAAGACAGAAGTAGCGACTGGAGTTATGCAGTCACAAACCAAGAAACACTGGAGTCATCAGAGCCTGGAAAAGGGAAGGAAGGGTTTGCTTTTAGAGTCTTTGGAGGGAATACAGCTCAGTCAATACCTTGATTTTGGACTCCTGGCCTCTAGAACTGTGAAAAATAAAATTTCTATCACTGTAAGACCTCCAATGCATAGTCATTTGTTAGAGCAGGCACAGGAAACTATTACAGGGCCCTCCCGAATGCAGGGTCCCGTGGGACCACGCAGGCCTTGCACTGATGAAGCCAGCCCTGAAGGAGCCGTTGTGATTGTTCAAAGGTGGGACAATTTCATCATCAATGATGACAATAAACTGCAATGGACTAGGACATGTCAAATGTGTTTAAAACCATGAGTTAGAATTGACACTAAAGATCACCTTTGGACTCTGCTAGATAACTAATCCATTGTTTTGGAAACTGATGAAAGAGGGAAAAAAGTCAAGAATTCATCTTACCTCTTTGATAAAAACTGCATTTCAGGGTAATCAAATAGTTGAGAAAGGAAAGCTCTTCTCAATGGACGTATTCCAGCTAGTAAATAAGAAGGAAGGACAGAATTAGAATATCACCATGTTTCACCCTCTATTGAATTAAGGATCTAGGCAACAATCATCAAAGCTGCTAACTTTACACAGGAGAATATTTCTTGATTTAAGTGTATAATACTATCTTTGATGGAGTCATGCAACTGAAAAAACAGTCAAACCAGAATCTGATCAAACATCTAGTTCTAACCAGCAATTTATGGAAAATATCAGGACCAGAGAAACATGTTTAAAAAATACCTTGAAAATGCAATCAGGAATCACCAGTCTGTGTTTTTGTGAGAAACTCAATAGTTCACAGAACGTGTTTATTTCTTTTGTTGTTGTTTTTTTTGCTTTAACAAATGAATTACAAGAGAAACAAAGAGAGAAGACCTGTAGATTAATTTTTTTGATGTTTATTTATTTTTGAGAGAGGCAGAATATGAGTGGGGGAGGGGCAGCGAGAAGGAAATACGGAATCTGAAACAGGCTCCAGGCTCCGAGCTGTCAGCACAGAGCTCCAAGCAGGGCTGAAACCCAGGAACTGTGAGATCATGACCTGAGCCAAAGTCAGAAGCTTAACTGATTGAGTCACCCAGAGGCCCCATGAAGACCTATAGATTAAAAGAGACACATGGGCAAATAAAAATCTATCATTTCAACTTTTAGTTTTGATTCAAATAATAAATTGTTTTCTTAATCCCAGTAGATTTTTTTAAGTGGAACGTATTTGATAAACTGATCTTAAAAATTCATAGAACAGGGGCACCTGGGCGGCTTAGTGGGTTAAGCGTCTGACTTCAGCTCAGGTCATGATCTTGCGGTTGGTGGGTTCCGCCCAGCGTGGGGCTCTGTGCTGACTGCTCAGAGCCTGGAACCTGCTTTGGATACTGTATTTCCCTTTGCTCTCTGCCCCTCCCCCACTCATGCTGTTTCTTTCTGTCTCAAAAATAAACATTGAATTTTTTTTAAAATTCATAGAACAAAGAGCAAAGATTTATGACAATTTTGAATACCAACGACACAGCATGGGGGAATTTTTCTCCCACATATAAAGAAATTATTAAATTGTCCTGTTGAAGATAGTGAGTATCGGCAGGAATGGGAGTCCAAATACTCAAAACGTAAGGGAACCAATCAGATAGAAGGGCCTTAGCACTGATCCCAGATGCTCCTCGGTGTAGCAGATATTAATCTTTTAATTTCTAGATCAGGAGTGGCTTTGGGGAGGCAAGGGGTAGGGAAAACTTGTATTAAATCACTATACAAAAAAAATTGAACTCTAAATATTTTAAGGAACAATGTAAAAAAGCCAAAGTTTGAAACTCTTAAGAGGAAATACAGAACATATATTTTACCTCAAAGTAAAAAGGGAGTCTTAAATAAGAGGAAGGAAAATCTCTAAAGGAAAAGATTGACAATTTTAATTATAGTGAAATCTAAACTTCTGCATAAAATGATACCATGCACAAAGTTCTTTAATGGTCCAAGGATAGGGGGAAGATATTACTATCACATACATATATACATATTTAAAGGCAAGAGATTAGAGAAATGGGCAGAAAAAAAGACAAAATTATAATAAATAGAAAAGAAAAGCCAAATTGTCACTAAATATATAAAAAGTTCTCAGACTTTCTTGTAATCCATTAAATGCAAATCAAAACAAGAATAAAATACCATCTCATAAACAATAAAATATCATCTCATCAGAAAGGCAAAATTTTGCAGAATTAAAGACATGTATGTTGAGCTATAGAAACTTGCCATACAGGTCAGAAGTGATTATATATTGGCAATTTCACAGTTGAACCAATATATGCCCTATAAACTAATATGTTCCCTTCTGTGTCCAACCCCTCTCAATCAGGGTTCTGTGAGAAAACTGTCCTATAAAAAAATAACTTGAGCAACAATTTTCTCAGTTCTCCAAGGGTACATAGCTAGTTCCATTCCAGATTCATAGGAGCAAATTCATTCATTACACAGTGATGGATACTTTAGAGTGAGAGGGTTTAATTCTCTCCCAAAATCCTGGCTGAGAAGGGATAGAGAGAAACTCTTTCATATATATACGATATGTATTAGGATATTCAGTGAGCTTTGTTTTAACAACCAAAAATGTTTTAATGTATATTTATGAATATATATTCATATGACTAATAACTTGGTAGCGCATTCACAAAAATAGAATGAGTGATCCAGAAATATATGTGCCCACATAGGTAAATTTCAGTAGTACAGCATTAAGGCAAAAAGCAAGCTGCCATAAAAAGTATACAGAATATAATACCTTTATGCAAATTTTAATAGCATACAAAACAACTGCATGCCTTGCTTTTCCATAAGCATATGTGTAACAAAAGTATAGAAAATAATGAATAAGAAGAGTAAGCTCAAATGTCAGTATAGGCCTTACCTTTGGGAAGGGAGGCACAGGAAGCAATTTCAACAATAACTGTAAAATGTTACTATGTTATGAGTTTATCTGTAAAAAGGATCTGTACTTTGTTAGTTTATGTTCAATCCAGCTGTTAAGTATATGGAGGTTTGCGTTATTATTATTCTGTACTCATCTATTTAAAACTTCAGGAGAAAAAAAGAATACCTAGTGTGATTAAAGATAAGAATGGGTGCTGTCCTCAGCCCTGACAACGTGCCTGACTATGTGAAGCACCTTACACGTATTATCTCACTTAATCCATACAGAACACCTGGGACAGGTATGCCACAGTCTCCTCATAGATAAATTAAGACAAAAGGCCTTGCCTAGATTTCTAGTCAGTTAAAATTAGAGCAGTCCCAACTACAAATAATGTCTTCTGTGGTGACAAAAAAAAAAAAGAAGAAGAATAGAATTTCATGAAGTTATTGTAGGTTTTCTGAATGCATCCATTTAGCCATTCATTCTCTAAATCATTCATTCCTGTTCATGCCTAAGTTTCATTTCTTACAACTTGTGTAATCTGGAGCTTTTTAAACGTGATTACCCCATCTGTAAATGGAAAAAATAACAATATCTTCCTCTAAAGTTGGTGGCAGGATTAAAAACATGTGAACTATTTAGGACAGTGTCCAGAACAAGCACTTGATACATCTTGGTAATTCTATATTTACTCATTCACACATTCCTTTGCAATGAACTATTTTGCTATATGTCAGTTATAAGAATTGACCCTGAGATGTGAAGATTTCAATAGGTTCTGTGACCTCATAAGATTTCTTTTGTTGTTGTTGTTTATTTATTTTTGAGAGAGAAAGGCAGAGTGTGAGCAGGAAAGAGACAGAGAGAGAGAGAGAGAGAGGGAGAGAGAGAGAGAAAGAGAGAAAAGGGAGAGAGAATCTGAACAAACTCCAGGCTCTGAGCTGTCAGCACAGAGCCCAACGTGGGATCAAACTCAGGAATGGCGAGATCACCTGAGTCAAAGTCAGATGCTTAACTGACTGAGCCACCCAGGCGCCCCTACACTTACACATTTTAGTGATCGTGTAATTCACATTTTCCTCCCCTTGTTGACTATAAAGTCCATGAGGGTACTGATTACCAGTCTTGCCCAACATGATGAACACTGAAACACAGTTGATGGTAGGCTCTTAAGAATATATTTTGAATAGGTGGACCTGGGTGGTTCAGTTAGTTTAGCAACTGACTCTTGATTTTGGCTCAGGTAATGATATCACGGTTTTGTGAGTCTGAGCTCCTTATGAGCACATCAGGCTCTATATACTGACTGTGTAGCAGAACCTCCTTGGGATTCTCTCTCTCTCTGTGTGTCTCTCTCTCTGTCTTTCTCAAAATAAATCATAAACTCTAAAAAAAGAATATTTATTGAATAAATGGAGGAAGTGAGATGAGAAATGGGTGGCAAGTAAAATAGTCCTGGGGGAAAATCACTAGGATCTTCACACTGTGGCAGGAGCAGCAAAGTTGGAGGTGGGTAGGAGAGGGACACCAGGGAGAGTACTGAGTGAAGCAGTAAGGACTAGGAAGACCAGGGAGAGGCCTCAGTCCCGGGTGATTGTGTCTCGGGTGACTTGATAAATGATCATTGCTATTGTCTGAGTCTAGGTAGAAACAAGGGTGTGCAGGCTTGTGCACATGGGAAGTGGGTCTCTGCTGTGTAATGGGGAAGGGAAGACAATCCCAGAGGCCATTCTTCTTTTATAGTCTTACAAAGAAATAAAAGGTATAAGAAGACACTTGAATGTGGATCACTTTTCCCCGTGGATACAGGTTCTTATGCATATATTTTAAAAGACTAATGCCAAAATGGTGAGCAACATTTGAAGTAAAAGAAATATCATGGTAATAGGAAAGGAGTGGAAGAAATTAGGAAAAAAAAAAAAAAACTATGACAGAAACATTTGAAAAATCTTGACATAATGGGAGGAAATTAAGGAGGAATGAATAATAAATGTGAGATGAGATTTGTCTGAAAGCAGCATCACAAGGAAGAAAGAGTGAAGAATCTATTTAATAACATTCTAACCTAAAAATGGTGATGAGGCATTGCTTTAAGGTAATGGGTGCTGTCAAACTTTCAGTGGGAGCAATTTTCCAGGTCTTTTCAGTTAATAGGTCTGAATCCCATTTAGGGTGCTCCAGCTCAGAGAACCCAGAAAGTGTCCTATTGGAGACAGAAGGCCTGGCATGCCACCCTACGGGAACCCTGATCCCACTGGATTTTAAGCAACTTTCAAAATTGATGCCTAGGTGTTGTCTCTGGAATTCTGCTCATCATTAATTGCTCAACTAAGAGACTCAGACTCTCTTTCAATTTTCTTCTGATTCCTTAAAGCTCTTGGCCAAACTTTTCTTTCCTCTTAATTTTAAAGAATTTATACACATCTTCTTCTCTATAAAGGCTGCTCTCATTTTATGAAAGAAAAGTAATTAAAGTTTCTCCTTCCTACCTCTAACTCCATCTCTGCCCAGCTCCAAAACAAGAGACATTCAATTCTCCATAAACTGCAGAAGAAATATCAATCAGTGCAATCTGTTTACTGTAGGAATAATGCTCTGTGTTCCTATCCATACCTGTTTTAGATTTTATGTTGTGAAATGGTACCCAGTCATGCCTTCTAGGTGTGGCTGTGGGATAAATGAATATATTTAGTAATGACAGTAAAACTGCTGCCCTCTTCACACTCTGTGATGTCATAGCACTGTATCAATGGCATGATTTCCGGACAGCTGGACACCTGTGCCCATTTTTACTTTGACTATAATCAGAATAAGCCAGATTCCACTAGTATCACTGTCACTTCCTGAGATCATTTGTTTAATGGACTAATGGAGTTTAGGATCTTATTTAAAAGGTGGGCAGTGCAGTCAGAAAGGAGTGTATCCTAACTAATACTCTAGGACCTGCACAGATTGTGCTGGTAGGGTATTGATTGCAGAGAGTAACAATTCTCCAAAGTGTCCCATGAAGCTATGTATTCTTAGCAGCAGCGGTGTGAGCACTCAGGGTTGAGATTCCAGCAGACAGCTGTCTCACTCCTTGACTAGGAGAGACACGCAGGTCTGGATATTATCTCTAGACATGGAGATAGAAGTGCACCCAAAGATGCACAATAGCGGCTGATGGCGGTGGGGATGGCCTGCAGCTATTATACACAAAACATGACAATGTGGTGCCAAAGGACCACAAATGAAATTTCTGCAGTAATTAAATTTCTCTCTTCCGTAGTGTCACACGGACAACTTTGTGAGCAAGTGTAGTCCAAAGTAGCTCGACTCCACATAGCCTTTCCCTCCAACACTAGGAGCATTTTATGAATGGCAGGATATAAAGTATCAAGAGCAGAGGGAGTAGGCACTTTCTTCTCCCCAAGCATTAAGAGGATTAGAAAGATGAGTCATCCAATGGGCAGCAACTCTGTGATTTGGGTTTGCCATTGGTTGGGATTTTTCATGAAGTCATGCTAACGAAGTACTGGGCACTGGACAAGTCTGGCCCTACCGCCTCTGCCCTGGGGGTGCAGAGTTCAGGACACAAAAAAGTCACAAACCAAAGCCCTTGTGCAATTCATCACCACTTTTTCCATGAGTTAATTGCCCTTTCATACATCATATACTGTACATGGAGGGCTGTTGGTTGTATTAAGGTTCTCTAAGGAAGCAGAACCAAAACGATGAATATCTATACACATACACATACACATATTGCACATATGTATTCTGAGTTGAGAGGCTATCTGCTGGCAGAATTCCTTCTTGGTCAGGGAAAGTCAGCTTTTGTTTCATTAAGATCTCCAACTGATTGAATGAGGCCCACTCACATTATGGAGGTAAGCTGCTTTACTCAAAATCTACCCATTTATATGTTAATCTTATCCAAAAACAACTTCACAGAAACATCCAGAATAATGTTTGACCAAATATGGGCACTACGGTCCAGCCAGGACATACAAAATTCACCATAATTTGGTTATGTTTTTTATGTTGTTTGGTTTTGTTTGATTTGCTTCATTCACTCGTTTATTTATATGTTTTTCCTGGATGAACTCAGATCATTAGTCATAGTTTTCAATAGAAAATCAGCTCAAATGAGTGAGAGGGAAGATCCTGGAGAAACATCTAGGGAAGTTATCTCCTTGAGTTCTAGCTCTGTGTCCAGACCTCTGCCGTGTACTTCATTAACCTCCTTCCACTCAAACCCACACGCACCTTAGGAGGTATGTACCGGCTTCCCCATTTTTTAGATCCAAAACCTAAGACTCAGGCAGCTGCAGTGATCTCCCCAAGGTCACCTGCTGCTGAAGAAGGATATAGGGATATTACCTGAAGTCTCTCTGACTGCACTGCCCCATCAGACCTCCAACATGGCACATTGTTGATGTTGTTATACAGAAGCACCCCAACTATACACCCGCACTTAAAATATTTTCACACTGCCATGCTGCCTCTTGAGATATCTGTACTGCTCTGATATTTACAAATATGTTTTGTAAACCCAACCCCCACAATCAAGATATCACATGTCACAAATGATGACCAAGTTAGTGATCCCTGTTTGAGAAATCACGCATTCTCATCTGTGCTCTCTCGTTCATGACCAGGATTGTTATTTATTCATTCATTTTATTATCTCTTTCCTTGTTCCAGAGGTCATAAGAAAGTGGCCTGAAGGCTAAATTTGATTTGCAGACAAGTTTTATTTGAACCCCCCACCCTGAATGCTGCACTGTGTTTTGAATGTTTTTAGTTTCCAACATGTAAAAGATCAAACACTTCCATATCTAAAAAAAATATATCTATTTCCTACTTTTCTTGAAAATTCAGCAGATCTGGCGACATTAGGTCACAATTCCCACCTGGCAAAGGGAAGCAGTAGGTGCAAGAACTTTTAAACAGACTTGGGCTCTGTTTCATCATGGTGCCCACCCAGCTCACTTTGTTCATTTCTATTTTCTTCATTCACATCCCCATGCCCTTTACAGTCTCTATATTCCACTCTTTTGGGGGAAAATGTGTGGAGGTGATTCTGAGACTGGGGCAAGATACACAATTTTCTTCACAATTTATACGGTCGGTATATCCAATAGGACCAAGAAATTATTTTAATTTCTCTCTCTTTTTTTTAAGAACTTTATGAGGACCCATGCACCTTAGGTTGAACCTCTTGCTTCTGCTCTCTAACTTAAATAATATCAGACCATCCTTACTGGACAACCTCAGGGAAACCTGCCCTTTTGTTTAATAGTTACAATCCTCAGGAAACTCCTCACTAAATTGCCCCCCTATAAAATCTGCCATCCACTGGTTCTACCTCTAGTTCAGTCCTTGGGGGCTCTCTTCACCTGACACCTCATCAAATATTTGAGAGCAGCTCCCTTATCTCCTCTAAGCCTTAAGCACCTGATGTTTCTCACAAAAAGCTGCCTGTATTCCACACAGGGGAGTGTGCATGATTTCAAAGTGTGTGACATGCTCAGTGATGTAGAACTCTATCAGAAGTGGGGGGAGTGGGGTGATGCCTGAAGATCTCCTTTTATATTATTCTATCTTAAGAACCTGAACGTTCTGACAATGAAAGATAATCTTCCAAGCTCACAGGACTGGATTCCCTGAGGCGTTTGCACAGGAGGATGCCTTAGTGGGCAGAAACTGTGTCTCCACCTCTGAACTACAGAAATATTCTGCAAGTTGTCAGTTTCACAGTGTGTTTAGGACACTCTGGCCTTGTTGATAAGCAAAAGTTCTCATAAGCCAAACTCAATTCAAAAATAATCTAAGATGACATTCTAAATTTCCTCTAATTTTCCAAAAGTGAATCCCAAGAGTATATGTGTTTGCATTAAATATCAAAAGGAACTTTACCCTACCTTATGATACTTGCCAGACAGAGCATCAGAGACACCCATGTCAGGCTGGGACAGGGAGAAATATCTCTAGGCAGGAGGGTCACATTGGAGAGGGAGGGGTTAAGAAGATAGTTATTGTTCTTTCCTGTGTATAGTTTAAAATATGATAAATGTGGGTCTAGTTTTTAATACATAGTTACTATTTATGCAGCCTTTAAGAAGTTAAGAAATCTAAGAAAAACAAAGACAGTGATCCTTTAAAATAAAATTTGTTCACAAGAGAAATCAATGTTAGAACAACTTGTGGGGGCTCTAATTATATAAAAGATTCAGATGAAAGGAGAAAAATTTAGAATGAATTAGTAAAAGCTTCTTTCTACTTGGAAAGAACACATCAGAGTGAAGTCTCTCCAGCAAAAGTTGGGTGACCATAATCTTTCTCTTTCAATAGATTGTCTTCTGGCTACTGCTAAAAATAAATCTCAAAGGCAATTTAAGGATGAAAAAAAACCCACAATCTACCTGAATTACACAGAAGAATCAAGGTACCAAGTTTCCTGAGTTAGGTATATTATAGTTCCTAAACCAAAGTGCTGGCCTCTGGGAATAATTCTTACCTGTTTGCCCAAATGTATAGAAATGATAAGACTTAATTCTAGGACTTTGGTTTGTACTGTAATGGAAACGACTCTCCTTCATGACTGCTGGCATAAGGTGAGTGTCAACTTCCAGGGCCCAGCAACTAAGCCTTAGAATAAGGGGAAATGAGGGGAAAAGAGCAAGAGCAGCTGCACAACTCCAGACAGCGCCACTCACCCAGTTTTCCATGTAACACAAGTTCTACAGCAGTGGTTCTGACTCACAAATGGATCTGATGACATCACCTATGCACTGAATAAAGCCCCTCCTAAAGACAGCTCCAATCTTGGACCTAGTCAGTTATGGAAGCCAGTAATTCTTCTTTTTCACTTAAGCTAGGTCATAAAGTACATGTGATTTTTACATTTACTTTATAAGCCTCTCATAAACACTAAACAAGGTAATGGATATCGAGTATCTAGCATGTGTTGAAGATGTAATAGGCACAGTTTAACGTTAGCTCTCTTCCTCTCCTAAATGTTTCTACTTCATTAAATCCTCACTGAAATTGGACACTATACCTTAAATAGTTATTAGTAATTCCAGTAAATGTGATTAACTCAGTTAATTACCATTTCTCCTCTGCTAGTATGAGAATCCTCATCTACTTCTGCCCTTTTGTGCTCAAGTGCAGGAAGGAAGGAAGGAAGGAGGGAAGGAAGCAAGGAAGGAGAGAGGAAGAGGAGGAAGAAAGGAAGAGAGGAGGGAAGGATGGGAGGAGGGGAAAGAAGAAACAATCAACACAGAAAACCTCCAGGCATATTCACCTGCCTCTTTGCCTATGTTAGACACATGGGCTCAGATTTCTAGAACAAAGTATGCATCCCCCAGTATATATCTGTACTTTTTGGCTGAAAGTAACAGAAACAGAATTCAAAGAATTTAAAAAAAATTTAGGGTGATTTACTAGGTCATGGAACCAATGTACAGAAAGGAAAGAATAAAGTGTCCCCAGGAATACAGGATTGAAATGAGTTTAAGTATTCTCACCGTCTAACCTACACCCTCTCCCCATCTCATCCTCTCCACCTCTACCCACTCTTCATCTTGGCTTCTATCCTCATCGACTTCATTCTGTTTGCTCCACTGCACATTCTGAGGGATCTAGAAGCTTTGAGGTCGTATCTCTGTAAGTCATTGTCCAAGGAGAAAGAGAGCTCTTCCTCTCAACTTCCACAAACAGCACCGATGATATAAGCTTGGTTGACAGACCCACCCATTAGATGTCAGAGACGTAAGGGCTGTAGGTGCGAATTCTTACAAAAGCACGTTGAGTGGAGGAGGACCAGTTTCTCAGGGGAAGTGGGTGCTGTTATGGAAGAAGGAGGAGGAGGAGGAGGAGGAGAGATGTTGTATGGAAACAAACAACAGAAACAACAGTTGTTCGCTGCATCTACTCTCCTCTCTTTGAGCTTGGGGCAAGACTTACATGGCTAGCACATGCTCTCTTTCTCTTCAGTGAGCCCCATTATGGTCTGAATCTACAAAGTCAAAGCTGTATTGCAAGCATTATGCAAAGACAGACACACAGAGATTCCCTAAAACCCCAGGCTCCAAAATCCACGTGGCAGAAGATCCCCAGGAAACTAAAAAGATGCGTTATTATGACTCCTACTCTTACCCAAGTTTCATTCCTAACCCTTTTCCTGGAGGTACCAGGAAATGTAGTTGTTGATCAAAAAGCCTGCCAAACCTCAGTCCCAATATGACACATCTTTCTACTGCATCTCAGTCTCGCCAGTCCATATCATCTAACTGTTGTGTTTGTTTCCTTTCATCTAAGGACTGGCCCCATGCTTTCCCCTGCTGTGCATCTAAGGCTTTCCCTGGACGAAGCTGAGGTGAATAGAATGCCCCCCAAATAGGCCCAACTGAGTGACTGTAGGTCATGTTGATGTCTGTTAGGACAAGGTACCCTTATTCTTTACCCCCAATGTCAGCTCACTTGAACTATGGGCATAATTGTAAGCAAGGAAACAATGGTGTGTAGCACAAACACGTTGTACACTAGCTTCTCCAAGTAATTTGTAAGAAAGATAGAATAATAAAAGAAAGATTTTTTTTAATCAAATATTCAAGTACATAACATCAGTCTAATATAGAATTGTGGCAGTGGTTCTTTCCTGTACATTTTTAAATAATAAAACCTCAGGGAAAAGAAACACACCTATACTCTACCACCCAGCACAATTACTTTTAATTCTTATTGGTGTTCACTCAGTCTTAGACATTGATTTTAAATTACCTTAACTATATTCTTGATACCCCTTGGTTTTATTCAAAACCAATCTTAGAAAGACAATGTTCTGCAAAGATATGGGCCTATCATGGATAGTCCCACTGGTAATCATGCATGGTGGCAAAATGACTTCTTACCTGTGTTAGCATGCTGGTGAATACACACCTTAATCTGCACAATTCCTAGCTTCAGGCAAAAAGATTGGGCAAAAATATATACAATAAAAAGGTGAAGATCAGAAATATCAGCAGGAGGATCTGATTTCACTTGAGAATTTTTTTCAAAAGGTATATAATCACATATCCATCAAAGTGTGGTTTGCGGGTGTGTGTAGGGCAATAGAGGTCTCTCTCAGGCTATCTCTAACCATGTTGAGAAAGGGGTTATAATAAGATGAGGTGTTATTGTGTCTAGTCTGAAAGCTGAATAAGTGATTAAAAGTTTGGACCATATGGAGTCTCACTTATTTGTATCCTAAAGGAAATTTCTGGTAAAAATGACTTCTTCTTGCACTCTAGGCTAGTCTGCCTGCTGGTTGTGATTATCTGCATCTATAGCTGTCTCCCTATGTAAGGAGTAAGAACTTTGAGAGCTGGGATGGCTATTCTATCCTTTCTGCCTATTACCTGCTCCCCAGCCCCAAGAACTCAGTGTGGTCTGGCTTCAGGTTGGGTGCCCTCCAGTGCATGGGATACATACATCCCAGACTCAGCAGTCCAACACCCACCTCCTTATCTTCCCCAACAAATTACTTCTTCTCCAGTTGGTCCCATTCTACCATCTTAGTACTAGACAGCTCATTCCTCAAATCCCTCAGACCAAATCCAATAAATATCCTTAAATTCTCCTTTGCTTTCCTTTCTAAATAGAAAATCTACCAGACTCTGCTTTCTAAACATACCAGAATTTACCACTTCTCACCAACTTCCTGCTACTCCCCTGGTCCAGGATGATGACAACAGTCCCCTAACTAGTCTCTCTGCTTCCACCTCTGCTTTCACTCCCTTCCCACCCAACACAGCTTCTTCTCAACAGAGAATCCCAAAGTGAAGTCGGATCATGCACCCCTCTGCTCAAATTTCCCACAATTCTCCATCTCCTGGAGAAAAGAAGCCAAAATCCTTTCAGCGGTCTGCAAGGCCCCATATTTTCTGCCCCTACCATCTAACTTATCTTCTGCCACTCTGCCCTTTGTCAGGGTACTCCAGCCCCAGTGACTTCTTGACTTTTCCTTAAATATGGCAGGCACATTCCTGCCTCAGGAATTTTACACTGTTTCCTTGGTTGAAACATTTCGCACTCAGATGTTTATATGATTCACCTCCTTTAGGTCTTTGCTCAAATGCCACCTTCTCTGTGAAGCCTCCCCTGCTTGCTCAATTTAAAATCACCACTCCCCAGCACCCTTCCTCCTTAATTTTTCTCCATAACACCCATGATCATTTCTCATACTGTATGGCTTAATTATTTATAACCTATTTGTTTTCCTTTACTAGATTTTAAACTTTACAAGGGCAGACATTTTCTGGTTTGTTTGCTGCTTTATCCCTACTTCCTGGCCCATGTAAGAAATAAATATGTTTTGAAAAGACAAATTGTTGGTTGGATAGATAGATGGAGAGATGGATGGGTAGATAAGTGAATGGCTGAATTAATGAACACGTTAGGTCATTTCATTTTAAGTCAGATGTAAAAAAGTAAATCATGTCAAATGACACACCCAAATTTCAGGGTGAGCTAGGAAAAGAACTGGTCTAGATGCTAGACTGTCAGGCTAAAAAGCCAGTGCTCCTTCTATGCTGCTAACTTCAAAATATCCTGTAGATTAAACTTTAAATTTGGGAAAGGATTAGAATTAAATGGTTTGGGTGAATAATCATCTCTGTACACATCAATTATGGCAAGCAAGCAAGTAAAAATATTTAGGACAAAAAAATGTATTATAGTCAGTTTCAGGATACAAAATAGATTAAAATTCCAACCAACTAATCAGAAGAAAAGGGGGAAAGATAGAAAAAAAATACACATTTAAGGATGAGTGTTCTTGTTTGTCTTTCTATACTGATAAAAATTAATCAGATTTTCCACACCTTATTATATTTTGCACAGTAAGGATGGAGGCTGTACAACTAAGTGCCATCCTTTCCAATTTCTGATCAATAATATTTCATGGCCTTTAAGGATTAGTAGATACTACAATTGGTTTCTCAGGGACATGACTAATAAGCAAGAGAAGCTGACAGATGGCTTTAATGCAGATGGCTGCCTGAAAAGAGATGGTCTTCAGAGAACACGTCAGATCTTATCATTTCATGATAGGATGATGTTCTTTATTGGGGTGAAAAGGAGAGAATATATTGGTCTGAATCTTTTGCTTTGTCCCTTTGAGGATAAAGGCAGGAAGCACATGGCTAGCATATCTGTAGTTTGCGGTTTAGGCTTGGATGCTGCCCCTGCCGCCCTGCCCCTGCTGTTAGTCATTCTTCTTTGCTGTACAAGGTAGGGCTGTCCTCCTCTCCCGAGAGATTTCTTAGACCCATGTGAGACTGAGGCTTGGAACTAGTGAGTTTAACTTGACAAGAAGGAAGGTTAAAAATTATGGAAATGATTACAGTTTCAAAACTAGGAAAAGAGATGAACATAAAAGTATTTCCCCCCTTTTTATCATCATGCAGCTGTATATTATGTCTGTGAAGGAATGTACTATATAGAGCATTGAGAGAAATGAACAGACAGGTATATGGAAGTGATTACTGCTTCAATGTCAAGGATGGGGAGATTGCAAGAAAGTGAGTACGTGGGATTGCGTTGTCTTTCTTTAAAAATTTTTGTAATTTTGTATTGGGAACTAACAGAAGTGGAGAGAACTGATCAAGTATTTGACTAAATATTATTTCCAAAAATGTACTGGGATGTACTGGGATGGCTCAGTCGGTTAAATGTCCAACTCTTGATTTCAGCTCAGGTCATGATCTCACGGTTCATGGGATCGATCTTTGCATTGTGCTCTGTGCTGACAGTGCAGAGGCTGCTTGGGATTCTCTCTCTCCCTCTCTCTCTAGCCCTCCCCTACTCAGATTTTCTCTCTCTCAAAAAATAAGTTAATTTAAGAAAATGCACTGAAACAGCCAAAAGCAAAGGACACAAAATGTGGCATTTCTCAAAGTCATACTCTAGGATACTTGCTTTAGTCCCAATTTTCATAAAAGAATTTTAGGCTACTATACTGATTTATCCATATATAAATCCTATTTTTTGTAGTCTTTCTTAATAACTGATAAGAATTCATTTTCCCTCCATCTCCCCACTCCCACATAGAGATATTTGTTGCAGGTGTTTGGTTTATCTTGTATTTTTGCTGCTTGTCCACTTTCTCCTGTCACTTAAGTGCTTCCTCAGACTACATTCACAGAGATTCTTTATCCAATTACAGCTCTGTTCTCAGTCACGTTTAAGCATCTAATTTCAGCAGACGACTTCTCTTAGAATTGTGATAAGGGGCCGTTACCCTAGGGCTAATTATTCAGGCATCAGTATAAGTCCTTACCATTCTCTACACATTCTCCATCACTTTACCATAGACAAGATTTCATTGTAAATCTACTCCTTTTACCAGTCACATTTATGTGCCAAGCCAATGAATGAGAAGATGCTTATTTATCTGAAGGTTCACTACTGGCGAGTCATTGTCTTATTGAAAGCTGTCCTGGCCTTCATTGATCAGTTCTGCAACTACCCACTGTCTTCTCTACCTCACTTCCAATTTCCCTATTTCTTATTAGTCACTAATAGAGGAAAGGTGTTACTCTTAAAATAATAATGCAACTTCTCATGAGGGAAAACAGTGGAGGTCTCTTACCTATATTGTCATTACCTTTACGGTGATATTTTGGATTAGAATGAGAAACTGTGTGGTGAATTGGAAGGAAGAGTGGATTTAGAGTCGGATCTGAGTTCCAGGACCAGATACGGCCCTGCCTAGCTCCACACCCTTAGCCAAGTCATTTAACCTATAGGCTTCAGTTTTTGCAACCAAAAATTGAAAGGATTGTATCAAATCAGGTTTTTCAAGTTGTATGTTTTACAGAAACTAGTGTCATGTAGTAAGAATATTTTTTCAAGTTTAATATTCCATTTCATTCAACAAAAATTTGCTGAATGCCTACTATGTCCTAGGAAAATAAGGCAAATGATCCCGAATGATCCTGAATGCAGTATAAAGAAGAAAAAAAGAAAACACAGAAGAGAGATAAGAGATGAGGAAAGTGTAATGACAAGGTAAAAATACTGGAGAACTAAAATGAGAGAAGCGGCAGAATAGGCCAGGGCAATATTTGAAAAGATGATTTTTTTTAAAAAATTTCAAGGACTTGCATTGGGTGTTATATGGAAACCAACTTGACAATAACTATAATAAAAAAAATTTCAAGGGCTAATCCAGAGATTCAAGAAACCTAGTGCATACTAAATGAAATAAATTAAAAGAAATTTCAAGCTTCAATACATTATAGTAAAATTGTTGAAAATTGACAAGGGGAAACAACTTTAAAGATGTCAGGGGAAAAAGCCAGATCATAAGCAAAGAAATAAGGCAGCTGACTTCCCAATACATCGATGGAGCCCCAGTAATAGTGGAATGGAACCGGAAAGAAAATGCCTACTGATCTGAAAGTCTATATCCTGGGAAACACCTTTCAGGAAAGCAGTAAAAATAAAGACATTTACAGACCTAAGACAGTTCATCGTTAGCACACACCCTTTAAAAGACCATCTAAAGCAGGTACTTTTTGCAGAAGGAAAGTGATTCTAGGTGTAAGCTTTGAGATGCAGGATGGAATAAAGTGAACTCATATTAATCAGTTGACTATATAAAGCAGTGATAACAACATCAACTTTTTAAAAATAGATTTTTTTATGTTTATTTATTATTGAGACAGAGAGAAACAGAGCATGAGTGGTGGAAAGTCAGAGAGAGGGAGATACAGAACCTGAAGCAGGATCCAGGCTCTGAGCTGTTGGCACAGAGTCCAACATGGGGCTCGAACCCACAAACTGTGAGATGATGACCTGAGCTGAAGTCAGACACTTAACCGACTGAGCCACCCAGGCACCCCAAAAGTAGATTTAAAATTACAACACAATAAACAAAGTCACAAAGGGGATAATGGAATTCAATTTTGAAGAAAACTGGTATTACTGGGAGGAGGGTTCATATTCTGATTAATTTTAAACTTCAATAATTTAAGTATATTTGGTAAAATTCTAGGGTAACCACTAAAAGAAAGAAACAGCACACATAACTTCCAAACTAGTAGAGGGAAAAATAGAAAATAAAAATCATTCATTCAGTTGAGAATAAAAGGCAAGAAACGAGAGAAAAAAACCCACCCCAGAATAGTTCTGTTCCGTAGTGGATAGTTTTAGAATATTGGTAGGATAAACAGCTGCATTCATGAAGGAAGGGATGGATGGATGAACACGTTGATATTCCTATACTAAGGATACCAGGTAAAAAAGAAACAAGGTCCAGGATCCTGCTTAGTTTAGGTGTTGCAATTTAGAGATAAATGAGCTTGCTAGCCCGACAGACATCAGTATTTATCCTGAAATGTACAGTCCCTTTGAAATCTTGACTGTGAGTTCTCTCTCCTATATCCCCGAGTCTCGTTCCCCTTGAGGTGAGCCAGCTGAAAAGACACCATCTGCATTCCACAGCTCTGATGTATGTTTGGTGGCACCCCAGGATTTCCCCATTCCCCACATGTTTAGGCAAAAGTCATTTTAATTTTTCACTTCATTGAGGTATTTCTGAATGCCACTTACCACGTAAGATTGCATTTTCAGACTGCCTTGATCAGTAAAGGATTTTCAGTTGCATTGGCCCCTCTCTCCACTAGATCCCCAGGCGGAACAGCTGCAAAACTTAATCTAGCTTTTGGTAATGAATTCATTCATCTTATTTGTATGCAACTCAGGCAGAATAACCCCAACTTTAAAGGAAAATGAATGCTGATCTTTTTAAAGAGAGTGAATATGGAGCAGCCTGATCCCTGAGAGGCTCCGAGGGATTGCAGTTGTTCAAGTCTCACCCCCCGGCCTTAAAGGGTAAAGCTGCACAGTCAGGAATGTATTTGACCATCCTGTCAATCAAAGATGCCACACAAACCTCACTCACCCAGCCTGATTAGCCGGATGGACTTCTCTGAGGACGGTTAAAAGAGCACTATTAAAAATCAGCAGCTCTGCTCGGCCTCTTAATCTTTCTGAGTCTCAATTTACTCATCTGTGAATTAGGATGAGTTCAAACATAAGCATCTACAACCCTGCCCCTTAAACTTTTAGGTGCATCAAAATGACCCAGTGTGGGGTGTTGGTTCGTTATGATTTCAAATCCACTCGTTTACTAGTTAAGTGACATTGTTTTGATCTACTTGTTTATCAGCTGAGTGAAGTTGTTTTAACCTAAGGGAAAATTTGGGAGGCTGTGTCAAGATGATATTGGCAGAATTGTTGTGCTAGGGAATGCTTATTGAGATGAGTATACAGATGTGCATGTGTAATGCACATCTAAACTTTAAACACCAAGAATTTGTGAGGACTTACTGAGAGTGTTGTCGGGGCAAGGCGACTCTTGCTGATCTAAATAGCTCTCCAAAGATCTTGAGACACTTGCTCCTGCCGTAGCCAGGCTACTCATGGTTGGCAGTGGATCTACCCATGCAACAGACTCGGGAGAGAAGGGACATCTGTTTTAACCTTAGCAAGGCTACTCCTTGTAGGCAGTGGTGCAAGCCAAACAGGGGTCTCTGGAATAATAATAACCTTTGGAACAGCCCACTTTGCCTTCCAATACCAGTACCATCACCCATTAGCTCTGTGCCCCCAGCAGCACCAGACCTTAGCTAGGAGCTGATTCACAGCTTTTAGTTGGAAGGACTGATTCTAATGTGAACAACTTGTACAAAGACATACCTCAACTAAATTTGGACTTTCTTTCATCTCCTCTTTGCCTAGAACAATAGTGCAATTACTCTATCATTGGTTTGGAGTGTGTTATTTCTTTATTGGCTTAATAAGTTACGTTACCCTATCTGCTTTCCGCTTGTGAAATGTTACTATTAAAAATTATAATTCTGGACTGCCAGCGTGGCTCAGATGGTTGAGCACCCACCTTGATACCAGCTCGGGGCATGATCCCAGGGTCATGGGATTGAGCCCCAAGTTGGGCTCCAAACTGAGTGTGGAGCCTGCTTGGGATTCTCTCCCCATCTCCCTCTGCCCCCCTCTCTCTCAAAAAAATTAGAATTCCTGCAATAAACCTGTGTTATATAAATTATTGACAAAGATAGATCTCAGTCTCTGAGCATAATTTGCCCCCTGAAAACACTCAGAGAGCTTGTTAAAATACAGACTGCAGGGCTCACCCTCAGAGTTTCTGATGTGATATGTAAAAGTGTGCAAGTATAAAGACCACACTTTCAAAACATTGAGCTTTAAAGCTCCTTTTAGCTTTATTATTGTACTGTAGAGTAGTGTAAAATTCAAGTTACAGAAATTTTTATTTTAATATTAATTTTATATGTAAAATAACTTTTGCTAGTTTTTACCCACATGCATATTATCAGACTGGGTTGCTGCATTGTAGTTAAGAATAATTTATAATTACTCATTATTTCCCTTTAGTAGTTAACAAAAGGTCATGGCTCACAGTTTATTTTTCTCTTCAAGTGAATATTTAATATGCAAGGTCAGAGTTCCAAGTATGCAGTAAAAGTGGCCATTTATGTGTTCATGGGCATCAGAAATAAATGTTCAACTCCAAAAGTACTCTTGCTTGACCAGTTCCTTACTTCTAGAATGCATTAATTCTTTTGGATGAAGAGTGAAATTCTATTAAAATGCAAATGCCCCAGAATATAATAGAAATAAACAAATCTTGTCAGTCAATCACCTGTTACTGCAAGTGATTTTCTCAAATTATTTCACAAGTGCCAGGCTTGATAGGAGCAGGAAAGTGGAGTCATAGGCATCATTCACCAGAGCTGGCCTCACCATGACAGGTAAAGGAGAAGCCATAGTGGGAAAGTTCAACACTGAAAAGTTCATCAACATCAGCATATTGCCTAGGCTTGGACTCATCTATACATCTAGCAAGGCCTTCTCTCAGTGGGCTACACCAGGCTCAGTGATCTGAAGTCAAAGATTGTGGAATCAAAATTAATAAAAGCTCCATGGATTCAGATTTGCCTAATAAAAGATGGTGTTCTCAAAATTCGTGCAGCTCCCTGAACATGTTACTGATGACACCTATGTAATAGAGTATAGTAGTCTGTCATCTGGACCACAAGTTAACTGTCCATTTGGTAGAAATGGTTAGGGCAATGGCTTTTGCAATCAAGGATGGAAATTCAAGATCCAACCATTCTCTGTGGCACAGAAATGAGTTAAACATTGCAGATCTCTGGGTACATGCTATAAATGAGAACACACAGAATGAATTTAGCAGCTGTGTGTTCTCCTGAGTGCTTCTTATTACCTTATAACTTGTTTCTTTCTCTCTAACTAGAAAGCATTAGAATATCTGAGAACTCCTGGGGCCTGGAATGTCTTAGGCTACCTTATCCATTTGAACCCAAAATATACTCTCTGTTACAAGCAAGGCCAATTTGTGAAAGGAAAACAAGCATAATGTCTAGCATAAAAGAAGTTGGAGTATGCATAAATCAGACAACCAAAAACATGAGTTCCCATAAAAATAATATCACAAAAACCTGCCTATGTATAGCTAACAAAGATGGTATATTCTGTGATCTTGCCATGACATTGTATCTACTTAGCATATCATTAAAGCAAGGTATATTTCCAAGATAACAAAATGAGCAGACATTTAATTTGATGTCAGTAAATATGGGTTAGAATCCCTGCTGCTACCTAACTGCTCTAAAATTAGATGCCAGTGACACAATCCTAGAAGAAGCATATCTTTAACTCTGGGTAGCAAAGCCTTTGGGTTGCTGAGCTAGAGGGAACTCTTTCTGCTAACTGCCATTTTGCTTTGTACACAACTCTATTACCATGATATAAAGCCCACAGGGCTATAAATAGCAATTATTGCCTCTACTGTGCAAGAACTTTGGTGTTAGACTGCCAGAACTTAAATCCTAGCTCTGCCACTGAAAGACTGTGACCTAAGCAACACACGTAAACACTGGGTACCTGTTTCTTCAACTGTAAAATCAGATAACAATAGTATCTACTTAACAGTATTATTGCGAGAATTAAGTAATTGAAAGACACATAAAGCACTTAAAGGGGCACCTGGGTGGCTCAGTCGGTTAAGCATCTGACTTCAGCTCAGGTCACGATCTCGCGGTTTGTGGGTTCAAGCCCCACGACGGGCTCTGTGCTGACAGCTCGGAGCCTGGAGCTGCTTCGGATTCTGTGTCTCCCTCTCTCTCTGACCCTCTCCTGCTCACTCTGTCTCTCTCTCTCTCAGAAATAAATTAAAAAAAAAAAAAAGAAAGAAAAAGCACTTAAAATAATCCCTGGCACACACTAGGTGCTAAGTAAACATTAGCTATTGAAAGCTGATCATTTCTGCTCTCTTTCTTCCGCAAGTCTATCCAAGATCATAGATGTGTGCATGGGCTCCCCTTGGGAATGAAAATCCTTGTTTAAAGAGAAACCATTCATTCAAAGAGAAAACTCTGCTTGCAAAATGCTAGCACACAACAAGACGGGTACCTTCAAGACACACAAGAGAACAGACCAACATGGAGAAATGTCCAAAGACTGCCCACAAGAGCCAGAGTAAGGTCGCTCCAGCTACCCTGCAAAGGTCTGCTTGAGCAACATTCAGGGTTTATGGATCAACCACAATACAAAATATGGATGGGGGACTGAACTTGCGATCAAATCTCAGACCTACCACTTAATTGTCTTGCAGCCTTGGGAGAGATGCTTGCCTTCACCGAGTCTCAGTTTCTGAAGCTCTAGAATGGCGATGATCATGCCCCCTCGCAGGGGAAGTGTGAGTGCCGGAGAAAAAGGAGCACGCACAGTGGGGGCCTCACCACCTTTGTTCAGCAGAAAAAGGGAAGGCCGTTTCCATAGGGAACCTTTGTGTTGCTAACCTGCGAGCCAAGTATTCACATTAGGTCGGACTATTTCGTCTCTCTAGCTAGACCTCTGTGTACCTTTCCCCCCTAAGTTTAACAGCCAACAAATTTTTACCATTATTGTTAATAATAACAACAGCAACCTACACTTTAATACCTACCATGTGCTGCTTGCTATTTTGCTCCATTTCTTGATCATAGGAACTGCTGCATTGGGATCTATATACATATAATCTATTATTGTCTGTATTTGAAATGTACATTTATATATTACCATGACATATATATGTATATATATATCCTTCACATAGGTTTATGTCCATGTGTGCAAGTAATGCGTATATGTGTGTGTGTGCACACATATACACGCACATGCACATGTGCATAATTTTTAAAGATTTGTAAATGCCTACTTCAAGACCTATTCTTAGGAAGCTAGGCAGATGTAGATTTCAAAGAAACTTCCCTCTGTGAGTTAGTATTAAAACAACAAGGCACTCCTTTTTGGAGTCAGTTGTCTCTTTATTGTCTCTTCGGGCTGAACTTGGTTGTAAGGTCACCCAATTTTGTTGAATCAGCTCAATTTGCTCCTTTAAAGTCTTCCCATCTTTTCCACTGATGTGAGTTTAAGTGAGAGCAGTTCAGACCTTGTAAGTTGGTGATGTCCTCAGGTCCTCTGGGCTCTAGATCACTGCTGAACCCCTCGACCTACCCCACCCTCTCGGCTTTTACAGGAATGTTAACGATCAGCCCCTTGACACTTTCTATCTACTTGTAACTCTCCCGAGTCAATTTTCACCTAAGAATGTCAGGGGCTCAGGCATTAAAATTCAGGCCCTATATAGCCCACCTACTGGTAAAACTAATGCCCATTAACCTCACCTGAAACCATACAGCTCAGAAAAGGCAGAGAGAAAGCTTCAGTTCACTCAGAGTTAGCCGAATTCCTCCAGGGCAGCTCCCACATTATCGTATGAAGCCTACAGTAAAACCAAAGACCATGCAAAGGCCACAGAATTTATTTTGACTAAAACTGTCTCCTAAGCTACAAGAAGCAATAATGGTGAGCTAGCAGGAGCTTGAAGATTTTATGAGAAAAGTTTTCTACTCACAATGATTGAATTGCTCAAGTTATGTCCCTACTTTCCTTGTCTCTGTTTCTCCTAAATGTTTGGCTCTTGAACACACATGCCAGTTCTGTGTGTACATGTAGGTTTACATATAGGTTTACAGGTTTGAAAAAAATCTTTAGAGAAAAATGTAAGAAATAATAGAACAAACAACCCCATAATATATTAACTATGGGAAAAATAGCATTGACTATTAAAAATATTTTGTCATAAATGCTTTGGACTTTTTATTTTATAAAGTAAAAGTAGATCACATTGCAATCTTCTTTGACCATTCTCTCTGAATCCATTGGCATTAATTACCATGTATATACTTCTAGTACATTTTTTATGCTTTAACATACATATATATGGTCATAAAAACATAGTATGGTATATATCATCTTTTTAAATTTACCTAGATGGTATCATCATTTATCATTCTGCAAGTTGCTATTTCCATACTCAGCATTCTGTTATTGTATGTATACATATTGATATACATGGATTTAGTTGTTTCTTTTTAATTGCCCGAGGTCACATGACACGTTAGTGTAGGAGAAATGAAACCTGCCCATTTTACCACTTACGTACAAGAGGCTAGGGACTCCTAGCTCCTGGGGGAAAATGAAATGCTCTTGGGAGAAAAAAAAAAAGCATCGGTTAATATTTCTCAAACTGTAGTACTGAGAGTGTTCATGTCCCACACCTAGCTACACAAACAAATTAAAATCACAAAGGGGTACTGACCATTGCCAAATTCACAAATGAATTGGGAATGCAAATTTAACATCTGAAATAGATTCTTAAGGGTATTGTTTTAAGGATAAAATCATTTTTTTTTTTTACCTTTACAGTTCAATTTACTATATAGAAATCATTTGGGTTTTATATTTTCCGTTAAATTCTGAACTGAGATTACAATATTGTTTAAAAAAAAGATTGTTACATTAATTCAGTACTTTTTAGCATACCAAATTGAAATACATTTAGTTCAAACTTCAGATTACGGCAAACAGTCTTCAAATACAATACAGACATTTCTTAAGGTTACCATTTCATTCACATGTGGTATTTGCCAACCCTGAGCTGTATACACAGAACAGCTCCCCTATGAATATGGCGAAGTTGACAAGCCATGAAGCTCAAAGTTGCAAAGTCAAGCCAAGAACTCAAAGCTGTACCATCTTGTAGAAGGTCTGTCATTTCTGGACCACAAAACACAACATGTAAAGAAGGTTGGGAAGAATTCCTCCTCTTTATTACGGTTAAAAAAAGTTGCATGTAGCTTGGAACTTTGCATAAAACCCCATATTATGCCTTGGTAAAGTCCAAGGGTAATTAGAGGACAATGGACTGGGGTCTCAAATTTAATCAATAGAACCCATGAAATTCAAATGGGCATCAATCAAATCAAAAAATATTAAGCACCTACTGGTTTAGAGTGAAATTTATTAGAGATTCATGATCAATTTCTTTCCACCTTGAAATCAAGGTGTAAAAACCAGCTATTAAGTGCATTCCAAACCTCTCCTATGTAGCACAGGTAGAATTTTCTGTCCATTAAGGATAAAATCATTTTAGAGCCAGGAGAGATCACCATGCACAGGTACAGTCAGAGAAGCCTTTCTAGAAGAGGCAATAATTGAGACAGGCAATGAAGGGTGGCAAAAAACTCAAATACAGTAAGAGAATAGGAAAGATACTACAGACTGGGAACAGCATTTAAAAAAAAAGTTTACAGAACTTAGAATAAGTATGGAGTATGTAGAAGACTCTGAATGGAGAGGGAGACAGCTATTAGAGGAAGGGTGGGGTAAACATGTGGAGAAATCCGAGAACCAGGTGACACAGTCTGTGCTTATAACCAATAGGGAGCCCTTTAAGTATATCCACATAGGATTGACTCTAATTGCTCTATCTGCAGCTCCTAGGATGTTCCAGGCCTTCTTACACCCCTGCACGTTTGAACACACTATTCTGTCTGCCAGGAATGCCATCTTTGGCCTCTTTAGCGTTCAGCTGAGGCAGCATACCTGTGAAGCTTTCCTTGACAAACGCTCCCTGCCCAGAAGTAGGTTCTCCTTTTCCTTCTCACATACTTTTCTATCTTGGGCTTCCTTCTAGCATAGAACTTGTCAAAAAGGGTTGTAATTATGTTTAGCAGTCTTTCCCACTAAATTATAAACTCACTGGCAAGAAGGACTTTGACTTATTTATCTTTTTGCTCCAGAATATAACATGTCATCTGTTTCAACTATTGTTTGAATCAATGCCTTAATTAATGATTCATTAAAGAATTATGTATACTCATATAATTTCCCATGTTTTAAAATATTTGTATGTAAATATCACCCATGTAGGCTAAAAAGACTCATTATTTTGATGCCTCTTGACTTTTAGAATACTGCTCACTAGAAAAAAAATGGTAAGCAATTTTTGACAGTAAGAACTGTCAATAATACACGAAATTAGTGATGTATATTCTGAAAGATGTGTCAAAGTTCTATTTGTCCTGCAATTGTGCAAAACTCAAAACCTTCTCATCTATAGAAAAGAAAAACTATGAAAGCTTTGATGTCATGCACTCTAACACTTCAATCATGCCATCTTCAAATGGATATATTGTTTAAAAAGAAAAAAACTTGAAATTTCCCATAATACCTACTCATAAACTATTAATTTGTCCAAACCATCATTTATCCAAAACGTATGTTTTGAGTTCTGGCCCCAGGGATACTGAGTGAATAAGTCAAATGCTCCTATTGATATGGAGCCTATAGTCCAAAGGACGGGAGTACAAAGTAAGGAATAAATAAACAAATGCAACCATTGAGAGTGTAGCAAGCCATGAAGAAACAAGAATCCAATAAAGAAAGCACAGGCTGGGTGGGCCAGTTATTAGATCTATGGTCAGTAGTCCCATTTGAGAAGAGGATGAACACCCCTGGGCCAAGGTTCTGAGGGAGAAGACATTCCGGGCAGAGGCAGCAGAGAGCAAAGGCTAGGAATGCTCAAGAACCTGCAAGATCACATGTACCTGGAAGTTGTGCCTGAGGGTCGGGGCAGCATGACAAGAAATCACAGAGGTGGGCAGAGCCAGAGCAGGCAGACCCTAGTGAGGCGTATGGATACTTTTCTAGGAAAGTGAGAAGCGATTACGGGGTTTTAACAGCAGCAGCATAATCATACATTGGCCACTTGTTATGTGCCAGACACGGTGCAAAGGGAGGAAGTGAAGAGCATTCCTCTGAAGGTACACTGCCTAGGTCAAATCTTGGCTCTGCCACTTGCCAGCCACGTGACCATGTGCAAGTCACTTAACTTTGGGCACATCATAGGGTGGTGTGAAGACTGAATGAGTGAAGTTCTAGAACAGAGCTTGACACACCATAAGTGCTTTATATATGTTTTAATTAAAGCTTGTGCATATGTGAAGGCTTCCAATCACACTTAAAATAATACCCTAAGTCTTTCTCATGGCTTACAAGGCCCTACATGATCTGGTTCCTTCTCTAACCTCATATCCTATGACTCTTCCCTTTCCTACTTCTAGTCATTTCCCAAGTACACCAAGTCTGTTCTAGTCTCAGGATTTTCTTTGTCGTTCCCACAGCCTAGAATGCTCTTCCCCTAGAGAGACGCACGGCTTGTTCCCACTCCTCATTCATGTCTCCTCAAATGTACCCCTTAGACAAGAGGCCCCACCTAACACCCCTTCATTTTCTCTACTCACCCTGCTGCACTTTGCTTCTACCAGTGCTCAGGGGCTGACGCTCTTTTATATTTCTATGTTGAGTCGTTCATTGTCTGTGTCCTCCATGGAGGCAGAGACTTTATTTTTACACCGATATCCCTGCTACCCAGAAAACAAATAGATGAATGAGTTAATGAATAAACCACTGCATGATCTCATTTGATACTCACAATTCCATACATGTATCCTCATTACACAGGTGAGAAAAGAAAGGCCTAGCGAGGAGAAGCGAGCCATCAATGCTTGGTTGCATCCACTCCTGTGGTCTCAATCATAGCAGTGCCCAGTCTGTGCCTGAGTCCACGCCACCCACCCAACCTCAGCCATGCCCACACAGATAAATGAAGCTATACTGGTGCCCAGCCCATGATGATGTTCCTAGCACTTGACACCTCCTGGCAGGAAAACGGGGGCAGTCCCTCATACTTCTGCCACCTGGCACTCTACCCCAGAGTGATGTCCATGTCAAAGTGGTACCTCTAGCTCTGCTGAATCCTCCATTCATCAGACATACATGCCACTTCCCCATCACATCATTGCCAGCTGAGCCACCACTTCCTCCCCACTCTCAGCTCTTTTTCCTCTTGATCTTTTCTGGGTGGACTCAAAGATGCAGACCACACATTGGAATGAGGGAGCTATGAATAGACAATCTCCCTTGATGCCTTTCCCTAGCTGCCTACAATCTTCAATAAAAAGGCTACCTCATTCTGCCAGCAACCTGTTGGTGGTACCTGACCTTCTGTGGTTTGATCTTTTCTCAGCCTGTCTTTGCAAGTCCCTCAAACCTGGTTTCCCTTTCAGTGCCCAGAATACTGATTTATTTTGAAAGAGCACCATCAGCTGTGTCTTCTTTGCTCCATAAGTTAATCAATAACAGAGTCCAGCCCAGCAGTGGATCAACTGATATTCCCCCTTCTGCTCACCCCAGCCTTCCAACTCTGCTTTGCCCTGAGTTATGAAAGCATTGAGTTCCAGGGCCTGGGAGGGCAAGGCATACCAGGAAAGCAGAAATGCAAGAGCAGATCAATCAATCTGCAGAAAGTAGGGTAAACCCAACTTCCTTTTGAGGGTAAACCTCTACTCTCTTAGCTCTTTCAAAAGGAAATACAGAAAGAAAAATTCATGCTGCTTCCTCTGCCCCCATTTCCATGGAACCCTGAACATCCTGTGAAGAGATGTGATAGCTAGACACTTCCACCCCAGCTGAAGGAACTATTTCAGGCTCCACCTCCCACTTACTTCTTCAAGCCTGCAATCTGTGGGCTCACCAGGCTTTTCATCGCATTGGCTTTAAAATCTAGAATTTCTCTCTCTGCCTAGCCCCTTCAGGCTCATGACTTAAGCAGCCACGTAATATTTTGAGATATTAATTTAAGTAGATTTCTTCCCTGTGCTTTCCCCTTTTTCTTCCGTCATCAAAGCGGGTAGCCAACTCTTTGATTCGTTGCCTTAGGGGAGGTACATGGCAAAGTACAAAACAAGAAGCCTGGTATATTTTCTGGTTTGTGTTTCCTTAACCCCAAACACACTGAAGGGTCTGACAGAAGACACAGAGGGGCTTGGAAGAAGTAGCAAATGCCTGATGGGCAGGGGAGAGAGAGTGGTGGTCATCCTGAAGAACAGAAGGACAACATAGTCTTGCTCTGAGGTGGCCCCTTGTGGCACAAAGACCTCATAAAGAGATGGTTCCATGGGCGTCTACGGGGGCAGAACCTTAAGCATGGAGGGTTCTGACTCTGCCAAAGAGGCCCACATCCCATGGAATGTGACATGGAAACAGAAAGCTACCAGATGTCTGGAGATACTGAGGGTTTGGATAGGGATAAGGAGGATGCCAGCAATGGACACAGTGGATTTTGAGGGTTTGTTTTTTTTTTTTTTTGGTGCAATCCCAAAGGGAAGAAGGAACCCCAGTGACAGATGTGCCACTATTTGAACAGACATGGGCACTCAGAGTTCCAAATCAAGTTGGTTTTTAAAAAACAAAAGGACATTGCTTCTACAACAGGGCTTATTGGAATGAGTTCAAACACAGATTTAGACATCCTCCTGGCTTTTCAATATGCTTTCCCCCAGACGTTATCTCTTAAATCTACCCGAGGCACACCTCAAGTCCAGCACTGTCAGTGACTGGCACTGCAATCCCATTCCTGATTCCAGCTCAAAGGCTCACTCCTGCTTTGCTAGGACACAAAGGAAACATCTTCAAACAGGCATCCTAATTCACTCAGGGTTACTGTGTTGAGTAATTACTTTTTCATTTCCTTCACATCAATTGGCACCTTGAATCCAACATTCCCAGATCTCAGTTAAGGCTGTCTCCAAGAGGCAAAGCTCAGCTATCCAACTCCTCCTTCCTCTACATAGAATCACCTTCCTGGGGATTTTATATTAAAAATGTCCTTTGGATCTCTCTCCTTTATCTCCACTAGCATAGTCCTTCAGAACTTCACTAGCCCTTGCTAATACTATCTTAATAGACTGTGATAGACACGTCATGAGAATTTGAATGAATATGCAATACCAGTGAGGTAAAGAACCATGTAGCATGTAGTTTCTTATCTGAATTTAAAAGAATAAGTCCTAATATTTATGATTGGAATTTATTCTATAGAAAGAGACTTAAATGTGATATGACTCTCCATTTTACTATTTTCTTACATGCATTTGTTATCTTTGCATGCAGATTTGGACAGTGTTTTGCCTAAATGCTAACATGGTCAAGAAATTTGTCACAATACCCAGCCTGTCAAGCAGTCATTTGGACTCAGTTCAGCTTGGGAGGCCAACCAAGGTCAATAGTTGCTATCTGATAAAGCCAAAGGTTTTTCTAATTAACGCTGCAACAATCACAGATTTGCAAAAATGCACTATAGGAAGAAAAAAAAAAAGCTGATGCTAGAATTGACATGGCTATTCTTTCTTGGTGGCACCACATTGGATCAGACAGCTTGCCAGAAACCCGTGTTCCTTTTTCAACACTACAGTAGCCAGGGGAAGGGGGTTTGTTTCCGTGGATGTGAATTCATTAGATTATAATTCAGAAAGGTGAAGATGGTAGGCTTTGGTGATTAATGGCAGGAAACTTGGACATAGTAAGTTATGAGAACCTATAAAATATGACACTGCCATCGAGCAGCCATGGAGGTAGGGAGTGTTGGCAAGCCCCAAAACCAGCATTCTCCAGCAAGGAAAAAGAGACCAGCCTTCTTGTGCCAGAAGAGCAAGGAAGGAAAGCAGATGCTTCTTTGAGAGCCACATGCCTCCAGTCTTCCAAGCCTGGATGTAATAAACGGCATTTTTAATATTCATAGGTTGGGGAAGGTAACTACTACATTCCCAAATGAGTCTCTACCTTTTATTCATTTGCTATCTATTTATGCTGTCACCAGAAGGTGGAAAAACAGATTTTTTTTTAATTTTACATTGATTCCCAGTACAGATACATTTGCAGTCGACTTTCTATTGATTCTTCATAGCTACAATAGTTTGTACTTGTCAGTGCACCCTTCTCTCTGGTTTGTTCTCACCCCCTCGCCATCCTAACAGAACAGATGTTATAGCTAATGTTTCATTTTATGTAACTGTAGAGCTACGAATGGTTCGTGAGCTTCACTTAGGACATGCTGCTGATGGACTAGCTATTCTCCTCCCTGGGACCTCTAGCTGGGCATCCAGCAGCCACTGGGGTCCAACCTATTCTGTCCCAGGACCTCCATTCCCATCCGTGCACTTACTCCCCAGGCTTGGTAGTGAGTGTTTGAGAATCATCTTCTGTGATTTTATTTCACCCTGTGTTATCTGAAGCAGAACTCATTATCTTAAGTTCCATCATCTGAAGCTTGCAGATATATGTTCGTTATCTGTTCTTTTATCTAGACTAAATGTTTTAGGCAATGGGGCCTCTGCTGAGTAAGTGCTTTCATGTGGAGAACTTTCCTGGAGCTCATCTATTCCATTCCCTTAAAAGAAGGGGGGGATCCCCTAACACAGAAGAAAAAAACAGGACAGTTTTCAGTATTAAAAGTATACTAAGGATCAGAGATTTTAATATTAATTAAGGGGAGATTGTGACTCTTCCTCCCTCTCCCTCTTCCACAATGATCTTTTCTAAGCTCTCTTTCTTAATTTATAACTCTTGAAGTCAAATACCTTCCAATACTTTGTCAGAGTGTCCTAGGCTTCCAAGACCAGGAGAATAATGATCCTGGTCAGAAACTTGGCAGAGTCTGGAAAGGCACCTGTAAATCAAGTTGAACATTTTTGATAAAATATATAAAAGTAAATTGATTGGTAGACAAATGATGGCTAGATGTGGATTCATTAGCAAAGGCAGAATTGCAAGCATATATACCAAAATGCTAGCAGAGGTTATCACTAAGGAATATAGTTCCAATGATTTTTATTATCTCATGTAAGCCTTTTTTAAAAAAACTTCATTTTTAGAGCAGTTTATGTTCACAGCAAAATTGAGGATAAGGTACAGAGTTATTCTGTGCATACCGTGCCTCCGCTCAACAGAGCCTCCCCCAATATCAACATCCCACAGCAGAGTCATGCGTTAGTTAAAACTGATGACTATACACTGATACATTATAGTCAGCCAGANAGAATGTGCCATGCGCACTTGAGAAGAAAGTGAATTCCTCGGCCTCAGGATGCAGAGTTCTAAATATATCTGTCAGATCCATCTGGTCCATTGTGTCATTCAAGTCCATTGTTTCTTTAGTGATTTTCTGTCTGGTGATCTATCCTATTGCTGTAAGTGGAGTATTAAAGTCCCCTGCTATTAGCACATTCTTATCTATAAGGTTGTTTCTGTTTGTGATTTATTGTCTTAAATATTTAGGTGTTCCTATATTCAGTGCATAGACATTTATAATTGTTAGTTCTTCCTGATGGATGGACGCTGTAATTATTATATAATGCCCTTCTTCATCCCTTGTTATTGTCTATATTTTAAAGTCCAGTTTGTCCGATATAAGTATAGCTACTCCAGCTTTCTTTTGACTTCCCGTAGCATGACAGATATTTAACTTAGGGCTTCTTCTTGATGTTGTGCATTCTATGGGTTTTGAGAGAATGTTGAATGATGTGTTTCCAACATTATGCTATCGTATAGAGTGTTTTTACTGTCCTCTGTGTTCTGCCTATTCAGCTCTCTCCCTACCCCTACCCATATCTCTTTGGGTTTTTTTTTTTCCAATTTTCTCCAATGAGAAATTGTAATTTGCAATGAAAAAAATGTTTTATAGTGAAATAAATAAAGAAATGGTCTGAGAAACTTAAAAAACCCAGAGAGTGAATAAGATTCCAACCACTACCTGGACTTCTTATGTAAGTTTTCAAGAGAGAATGTAGAAACTGCTGACATTCTTAAATCTAGGTCTAGAAATGGGCAACATCACTTCTGTTGTATTCTGTTGGACAAAGCAATCACAAGTCAGCCCAGGTTCAAGTACATAGAGGCAGAGATTCTGCCTCTCAGTGGGGGAATGGCATATGTATACAGACAGGGAAGGAACTGACGGCAGTCATTTTTTGAGAAAAGCACCGTATATTCCCAGAGGGATCTGATAGGGAAGGGAAGAAGTTAAAAGTCTCAGAGTGTTGGTTTCTACCTGATTCTTCAGAGGAACTCTGGAGAGAGGGTCATGTCTCAGAGTTGTCTCAGCCTAAGAGATTGCAGCAAAATATTCTCACACCAAAAAGTTATTGGTCAACAGGGTGGATGAACCCAATTAGGCAAAGGAGATTAGACAAAGGATGGCTAGAATTAAAAAGTCACATAATAACAAAGGTTGGTGACAATATGGAAAAATCAGAACCCTCATACACTAAGGATAAGAAAATGTAAAATGGCATGTGGCCACTTTAAAAACTAATCTGGCAGTTCCTTAAACAATTCAAATAAAGTTACCTTATGACCTAGCGAATTCTACTCAGTATATGTGCAAGCAAAATGAAAGCATATATGCACAGAAAAACACATACATGAATGTTTATAGCAGCATTATGCACAATAGCCAAAAAGTGGAGACAATCCACAACCCACTGGTTGATGAATGAATACATAAAATGTGGTATATGCAATGGAATATTATTTGGCCACAGAAAGGAATAAATAACTGAAAGGAGGAAAGCACTGGTACCTGCCACAACATGGGTGAACCTCAAAAACATGCTCAGGAAAAGAAGCCAGTCACAAGATATCACATACGATTCAATTCATACGAAATGTCCAGAATAGGCACAAATATATAGAGACAGAAGGTTGGTTATCAACTGCTTAGGGATAGAGGGTGGATAAAAGATTAGTTGCTACAAAGTATGGGTTTTATTGATGAGGTGATGAAAATGTGCTAAGATTGACTGTGGTGATAGTTGCACACATCTGTGAATATATAAAAACCACTGAAGTGTATATTTAAATGGGTGACATGTATGAGATGTAACTTATAGTTCAATAAAATTATTTCTTTAACTGATCAAAATCATGGAAAACAAAAACAAATACTTGAGGGGGAGGTACAGGGTAGGTAATATAAACTTCTGGGCACCTCCTGTTGTCTGTAGTTGGGGCAACATGCCTAGCATAGTCCAAGAGTGGTCCTCAGAAGAATGACCATGGTGTGCCCTTGAGAATACATCAAAGGTGTAGGGATAGGGAGAGGAGGAGGTTCAAAGAAATGGTAAAAAGAGCTCCAAGCGTATGTAAACTGGATCAGCTTGAAGAATGTACCATTCCTTACCCAATCACTGTGATCAAGAAGATACCAAACTGTGATTGTCCACGGCCAGGTCCTATACCCACGCCAAAGTGGACACCAAAGTGGTTCCACCCCACGTGGACCGAAGAGAAGAGAAGAGGAAGACCACAGGAAAAAAATGAAGTACCTGCACCAGAAAAGAAAGGAAACCTGAGCAGTGGCAAACAAAACATGCCCACTCTAAGAAAACAGGAATTTTAGGGTTCAATCTCAGGAATTTTAAAAGTTGAAGGGAAAAATCTGCCTCAGAAGTGACTAAGCTTCCTGTACAAGAGGTATGCAGATTAAGATGTGGTTGCCTGAAGGGTCTAAATGGATGGCCTTTGTGGTAGGCAGCTTTAAAAAAATTGCCAGTGACTCACTCTCCCAGCATTCATGGCTTTGTGTAATCCCTTCTTGTTGACTATGGGCTGGATTTAGTGACTTGCTTCTAGAAAAAAAGATACAGCAGAAGTGATGGGAAGTCACTTTGGAGATTCGATGACTTCCATTTTGGGTGCCTTCTCTCCCTTTCTTGATCTCTTATTCACTTGCTCACTCACTCTGAGGGAAGCCAGCTGGCAGCTTCTCTGTGGAACACTTGTGGAAGGAACTGATGTCTCTGGCCAACAGCCAGTGAGTACCCAGGACCTGTCAACAGCCTTATAAGTGAGCTTAGGAGTAGATCCTCCCCTGTGAGCCTTGAGACACTGGCAGTCTTGGCTGACATCTTGACTGGAGTTTTGTAAGACACCTTGAGCCAGAGGCACCTGAGCTTTGTCAGTTTCCTGCCCCAGACACTATGAGATAATCAGTGTTTGTTCTTTACAGCTGGTAAGTTTTTGAGTAACTTGTAACATAGCAACAATCTTTAAAGACCCTTCTCGTCCTATTATTACATTAGTTTGGGAATCTATTTATCCAAGGGACTATTGTGGGATGAGTATGCATGTGCCTAACTGTGAGAATACAACCGTGTGTTTGTATGTGCCTGCATGTAGTTTGAAGGGGAAGCCGGGAAGGTGATGCATAGATAAGGAAGAAGGACAATAATTTCAGACTCCAGATTATTTCGATTCTGATATATCCTGGCTCTGCCTAGCAACACACTGGTTTCTGCGGACAGAACTTGCCTCATCTTTCAAAAAGAAGGAAAGTGTTGCTGTGACAATGGTCACTAAAGGACTAGAGCTATCTCTCTTAACCATGTCCCATGCCCTATGAGAAACTGCAGCCAGCCCCTGAATTTGAGCAAGCCAAATTAGTACCCCCTGCAAAATTGTCTAAAGTGTAATCAGCATCACATAGACTTTCTTCTGATTAGTATGGGATTGGTCACAAGCTTCTCGAGGACCATTTACCTCACTAATTCTATTCTTTGCTCCACCAGAATATGTTAGCCTCTTTTTCTGCCCAGAAATCTATGACTGCCCATTCTAAAGCCATAAATTATGCAGGGAGTTCTTCTGTGCAGAGATCAAACCTGGATCACTACATGGCTTTTATTCATGCCTAAAGCATGCAACCTGCCTTGTCCTGGAGAGAGGGGCCCTCCCCGCGGCAGGAGCTATAGACACATTGTTGACATGATCAGAAGCCCAGTTTTGCTCCTGCTTCCCTCCTGCCCCCAACAATTAGCCTCACTCAGAATGTCAGCTTCCCCTTACGCTAACAGTGTCCAATCACAAAAGAACAAGAGCTGGCAACTCAGAGCAGTGAATGAGGGCCTGTCTGGAATTCTTCTCCAATGATTTTCAAATAACCCCCCAGGCAATCACCTTCATCACCTGAGGATTTCAAGTGTAAGGCTTCCAGGAACTAATCCTGAGGGGGCTGGAAGTCATACAGGAATCAGGAATGCAAGGGTCCAAGAGGTTTTCAGGTTTGCCATTCAGATGGCCATGCGGAGGGGGCCACAGTATGGATTTCTATTCCAGCCTGAGTGAGGATGAGCCCTGGGCATCGGTAGATCATGCAGTTCAGGAACAATCTGGGGCAAAAGGCTGGAGGGAAGGCCCATTTGGGCAATAACCTCTGGTCTGTGCTCCCTGGCTCTACTAGGACACAGCTGAGCTGTCAGGGAAAGAGATTCTTCCCCTGTGGTCTGGAGTCAAACT
This sequence comes from Crocuta crocuta, assembly GCF_008692635.1. Lineage (NCBI taxonomy): Eukaryota > Metazoa > Chordata > Mammalia > Carnivora > Hyaenidae > Crocuta > Crocuta crocuta. Next base: position 6,588,982 of record NW_027528977.1, on the reverse strand, counting down.
AAGAGACAAAAGGTCTGGTAATGAGGGCCATAGGACCTCCTGGGGAAGATCTGGGTTCTAGTCCTGAGGCTTTCTTTGATCTGTTTGTCTTGGTCAACCTTTTTTTTTTTTTTTTTAAATGGCAATTAAGCTAAACCCACTCAAATTAGCTTAGGCCAAATAAGGTCTCAGGTATAAGTCTTGTAGAGAACCCAAGGGAAATGAGTAGAATTGAACCCCAGAAAAAAGTGGAGCTGGAAACTAGAAGGTGACCAAGATTCAAGACAGCTTTTCTCTCTCTCACTCCTTTCTGCTCCCTCCACTTTCCCTATGGCCCACACAGCCCGCAACCTCTCCCCACTCCCCTCTTCATGTTCTTCCATCTAGCAATGCTGTGTGGCTGTCATTCCCGCTTCCTTGTGCATGCCCACATGAGTTAGCCCTCCAAGCGCAAATGTCCTCAAGTCAAAACACTGCTGAACTGACAAGTATTGCTGAAGTCCATTTGGAAATTCCCAGGTGAGAGACGCTGACCAGACAGATGGGGTCAGGGGTGTGATCCTGGTCCCATCAGCGGTGGCCTGGAACCGGAGCTGAGGTGGGATCCAGGCTCATACAGCACAAGAGTGCTGCCAGCAGCAGCCTCTGAGGACTGGGAAATGGGTGGTGAAAGGGCATCAGGAGGGGTCTCTCGGGCTGGGCACACTGTCACGATGCACACGTTCTAATACACAGCCTGCTTCGATGCAGTTCTTTGAAGAGCTGAAACTTCTAGTCGCTAAACCCCTCCTTTGCGAGTTCAGAGTTCTGTGCGACAAAGACAAACAACCTTGGGGTGGGATAACATATCCTAACTTCACCTTCAGGGAGAGCCGATGATCATTGCACCAACGTAGGGAGACTTTTGGTCACAGGATATGGAACAATAAGGACAAGCCTGACAAAGAGAGGAGTCAGAGCATAGCAACCAATTGCTCATGCACTGCACCCCCGGCCTCCCCAGTGCCTAAGCAAGGAGATGGCTGAAGTCTGACAGAGGTGCTTTAATTAACCCACTGAGGTCCAGAGGGAATCATTGATAACATCATCACTGCACTAAATGGATCATAAGTTCCAAATGTCTTGCTAAGACTATTGGGCTCCCCAAAGGCTTAGAGAGAGTCAACGTGCCGCCCTAAGTACCAAGCTCTCTACTCTATGAGAAAGCAGATTGGGTGCTGGGGAGGGGAAGGCTCCCCATGTGGCAGGCAGAGAACTTTTCTAAGGCTATTCACACAAGTGGTGAAGACACTCCTCTAGCTTGTATGGAGACATGTGCCCCACATTACATACTCAGGCTCTTTTAGGGATTTCTTACTCTAGTACATTCATGTTGGTTTACTTCACATCTTAGCCCATAAATCGTCTCTTTTTCACTGTCCTGTCTTCCTGCAAATGGTTGAGAAATTCTATGCCCCAAAGACACCAACCTTGGACTGAGGTTTCCTTTGGTGTCAGTCACTTTTGAATCAAGTACATTTAGCTGCAGTCTTGCTATTTTTCTAAATTACTGTCTTCAGCAAATCCTTCAATAAAACAGTCTTTTTATTATTCCGATGGAATTCAGCAAACAGTGTCTATGGGACTTTTGTTTTTTGTGAAGTGCTCTGTTGCCAGGATACCCAGGGTGAAGATGTCAAAAGAAGACACATTGAAAGGACAAGCTATAGTGAGTATCCCAGACTCAGCACCATGCATACTAATTATTCTGATTTACCCTATGTTGCTTCTGTTTGCTATAGGAAAGATCCTCGAGTCCATGGTTCCTAAATAATAAACTATCCAGAGAACAGAAAACATGTATTATTAAGGAGGGCAACGCCTACTTAACTCCCTTCTTTTTCCTTTTCTCCTTTTTAAAAACATGTGGCACTAGGACCATTAGAGACAAATTCTGGTATTTCATTAATGCAAGTAGGGAGATGAAAGAGAAATGGATTTCTTCACTGACAACTTCAGGAAGAATTTAAAATACAGTAAAAAGGAAAAGGAAAGGATGAGAGAAACTAAAGCCACTTCTAGCAATAGCAGAAAGACTGTGGTCACCTAATTACTTCAAAAGCATACATTAAGTGTTTTGTTAACAAGCATTTATTAAACACCTTCTAGGTACACAATATGATATTATGGTCTTAAACTTAAACTGGATGCATTTGAAATGACATAGATGTATATGTCATATACATCTATAAGTCCTATATTCAAATAAATAGAAAATGAAAAAGTCAATTTTGGAAGCTCAAAATAAATAGCTTTGAGGTTGTCGTAGTAGTAACTCCCAAGGCCATAGCAGACTCATGGTTTATGATAAGCGAACAGTATGCTGTGTGTGGCAGTTTAACTTTGGACTGTCTCAGTAGTAGGATCCTGATCACATGAATATATTACCCTATTAGAATGTGGCTAGCCAACAAGATGACACATGAAGGAGGATGTTAATGTAGACACAATGCTTCAAAAAAAAAAAAAAAAAAACCCTCAAAAGAGGTGTTTCAAGAAAAATTCTGGACGGGACCAATAAGCTTGGTGGTCTTGTGGAGAAGGCTGACCTGAGGCAAAGTTCTAGAAACTACTCTATCAGAATAATTTTTGAAGACACTGAAGATGTTTAAGCCAGGAGAAAAGACATTTACAATGTTAGTAAAAATGTGACTGGACTCGTAGAAAGCACCAAAATTAACTCTAAACACATCCATCTTGACCAAAATTTGTCTGAGCACCAAACCAACACTATTCACTCATTGCTCAACATAGTAGAAACTTGAATGCTGTATTTTCCAAAGAAAGATTAGTTGGCAGTCACCCCTTTGGCCATGCACTGCTAAGTCATATAGCACAGGGCCTGGAGTGTGATGGGATGCTTGCTCTCTGACATGGCATCATGATTCAAGTCCAAGGTATGATCTTGGTTCTGAGGGACTCTTCTCTCTTGGCCAGAGAAAGAGAAAGACAATTCAGAGATCGATTCTCTTCTGCAGAGGAGAGGTTTCTCTCTTGCCAATGACAAGTTGGAGAGAGCCACAGAGAGGCAGAAGCTGTCATTTTGGACCTGAGCTTTCACCTCAAGGAGACACAAAGCAGCTACAGATCCTGAACCCTCACTTATGGAAATCCATTCCAAAATTTCTGCCCAATTTTCACAATGCTCATCCACAGAAGCTAAGAGAATATAAAACTTATTCTTTTTAAAACTAAAACATTTTCTCCACAATTTGTGTGCAAATATCAGAAGTGTAGCCCACCTGAGACTTTTTAAGCTGTTTCTAAAGGAAGAAATGCCTGCCCTTCCTCCCTTCCTGCTGCCAGCTTGGCTTTTAAATCAATTTTAATACCATGATGAGCAAAAATGTACCATCAAGACTCCAAGAAAAACATCAGGCCATGAAAAACCATAAGAGTAATAGAACCAACCTCTGTTACTCTAGTATTCAATACCGCATATCATCCATATTGAGTACAAAAGAAACCCAAAATATTTATACTGAAATCTAGATTAACCTATATGCTGTCTTGACCAGCATATGTTACAGAGTGTTGTAAGGATTAATTACAGTGATTATACTTAGTGCCTATTACATATCATTAAAAGATTTTGAAAAGAACATTAAGTTAGTTGTGAACTGATCACAGTAGTTTAAAGTAGCCTCTCAGTTTTTCAGCAGACATAAAGAACTTTAAAATAACTTTAAACTAATTTGTCCCTATAATTCTTTATCCTTAACTTTTATACTAAAGAAATAATCCCAAATGCAGACAATGACTTATACACAAGCATGTATATTTCATAAATTTGAAACAAACGAACTCTAGTATTTGGAGAATAATTACGTAAGTTTCAGAAATTAATCCAGTGGAATTTCGACATAGTAAAATTATAATGTGAGCAGAAAGAAAAAGAAAGGAATATGAAATTGTGGAAATATGATCAAATAAACTATGCCAACACAGCGGTTGCATATGAATGGTAGAAACAGAGATAATATTTCCCATAATAAACATGTACTATATCAATGATGAAGACTATTAAATACAAACATGTTAAAGGCTTTCACCTCTTGTATAGTTTTCTTTACTCTAGGTGAAGTAGTAAGTGGTTATAGATACAGAAAAAAGTAGAATCTGGTTGTGTCTGGACCTTTACATCTTACAGACACAGGACACTTGTCACTGTATTGTAATTCATGTTTAACCAGCTGAAACCAACTGCCTGAGAATAGTTGTGTCTGGATCATCCTTTCTTTTGGTCTCCCTAGCATGGCGATCTGGCTTTTTTTTTTTTTTCAGAGTAATTTTTTTCTGTTTATTGGAGATTCAAGTCTCAGAGCACCCACAAGTCTTTCCACAGAAATGCCGCGTTTCCAGAGAAAACGAGCTTGCTTCAAAAGAACATGAGAGAGGGGCTAGAGCATAGAAAAGCATCAAAACCTCAAGACATGAAATACATTCACAAACCTCAAATATGCCCTGGAGGATCTGTGTGCAATTACCATGTAGCCCTGAGTGGAAATAATTTCCATGCTGTGTTTAAAATCAGCATTCTTGCGTCTTTCACTAGAATTACTTCTAAGTCATTTCCCCTCTTACCTTCTAGCTTTCTTCTTTCACTTAATTCTCTGCCCCATTTCCAGCACAAAAATTTATTTAAACTGCAGCCAGGTGCAATTCATCCCTACCCTCACTACAGGTGAAAAATGTCTTTAAACAAACATCATAACTCCTTATTGGGTTCCATGGACATGTGTCTAGGTGTTTTCATAAATGTATTTACCCAGTTAATACTCACAAAAACTATGAGGTGCTATTACTTCCATTCTCTGGATAAGGAAACTGAGGCTCAGAGAGATTTAAATTGTCCCACTAGCCATGGAAAATACCTAGGGTGAAGGGTTTCAAAGATGCTATTTAGCTCTAGTCCTCATTTTTCAACTATGCCACAGTGTACGTCCATGGGATATTTGTTCTGGGTCCCCCAGAAATGACATAACCATATCATTTGCCAGCCAAATTTGGTCAATTTCTAGAGGGAAAGTAATATTACTCATAATATTGCTGGAACAATAGGCATAAATTTGGGTTAGCCAAGGAAAACTGGGAATAGTTACCCTAGGGTTGAAAAGGTATGAAATATCAAGGGCCTCCTAACAGGAACATGTCACAACCTGATGAATAAATAAAAAGTTGTCAGCTGAATGGAAGTCACTGAATCATTTTTGTGTCTCAAGAAACCATCCTTAAGACAACATGGGCAGGGACAATTCAACCCACACAGCTACCCAAAATAATAATGCTTGAGAGGACGCCATATAGTTGGGATATCATCAAAGACAGAAAATTTGAAATTGACCTTTAATGATTTCCAAACAGAAGAGTAGGCTTCCTTCCACCAATCATGGAGACTCCTACTTCATAAATCTGTTTCTTAGCTATGATTTAAGTGCTAATAAATTTATCCTTCTGTACAAATGGTATGTACCAATGCAACATTTTTATTTGGTTCCTTTGCTCCATCACCCTTAGGTAAAAGCTCTGTGGGTTCAACTGAAAAGCAACTGAAAAACACTACCGGCTGTAGTGACTGGGGCTGAGGCAAGGCTCAAGCCAATGGTTGAATTTCAAAGGAAAATTTGCATCTCTTTCCTTCGACCAGAAGATAATTAACAGAACATCAGAAGACTGAGAATTAGCTAGAATTTTATATCAAGGGAGGACAATATCCACAAACATAAGTAATACATTTCAGCTTTGAAGTAAATGGGCATCTCAACGAAGCCCTTCAATGCCCATTCCTCAAAGAGACACAAGATTGGTCAGCCCTCACCTGCCAAGCAAGTTTTTTTTCTCTAACAAAAGAGCCATATGAGCTTTCACGTTGAAACAGTCTCAGATGGCCCTGCTTTGGAGGCAAATAAACTACTTCCTATCAGGGAGAAAGAGCAGAAAGTGTGACAAGGGACAGCCATAGGAGATAAAAAAGAGGAAGATGAGACATTCAAAATGCCTAAAAAAAGGTAAGCGTTTCAGGGAAGCATATTTCTTATCAGAGTTTAAAATTACCAGCAGAGACCAACAGAAAACTCTGGCAAAATCAAACCAATAATCTAAGTTAAAGCTGGAATTTCTAGAAAGATATCCTGGGGCTTAGAAAATCAATTGGGTTATATTTTAAGTCTACATAGATTACAGTTCCTGAAGAGTAGCTGTGTACAGTCACTACCTGCAAAACAGCTGATCCAAAATAGTTCACTGAGCACCACTGGGTACATTCATGTTTTCACTTATCACACGCGCATTAGTGCACCAGAGGGAGGTTACACAACAGTGGCTAAAGTCCTAGTGTCTGCATTCAGAGTAGAAGATTTCAAGTCTTGGTTCCACTACACCTTAAATGTGTGAATTTGTAGGGGTTATTGATGGCTCTAGGTTTCAGTTTCCTTCTCAAAATGTGGGGAGGGGACAATAATGGGGCTTAACCCAAAGGAGTATGAGGAAATTAAGTGAGTCAATATATATGAAATGATGAAACAGTACCTGGCAAATCATACATGCTATATAGGTGTTGATTATCACTATAAATAATAGAAACACACTGATTGATTTTCACAGTTGGACAGATTATTCGTGCTTGTTGTTGTCTGAATCCCTCTTATTCTGGAAAGAATGTGACATAGCTAACAAAAATAAGTAAAATACAGTCAGATAGCATACTTTTCAAATGGGAGCAAAAGAAGTTAAAACCAAGAGTGGAGCTGAAATTAAGCTAGAATGTTTGTTGATTATATTTTTCAAATTGTGAATTGACCTCCCAAAGGAAAGACCATAGCAGGTCAGAGACACGGGGAAGGTGAATCCGCATGTCTGATATGCTTTATAACAGATGTTACAGTCTATTCTTAAATAATTCTCAGGTTGATGTCTCAATGTTGCTTCGTCTGAAGTCAACATTTTCCCCGGTTTTGGTCTTTTTCCTTTGCATCACTGATCCTTAATGTTCATGTCAGAAATGTCTAACAGAGAGGAGGAATACACTACTAAAAAGAAGAGGGGGAGGTGGTGAGGAGGTGGAAGCTAAGAACAAAGCTGACACAGAGCAGAGGGAAGGGAAAGGATCAGAAAGTCTAAGAGGCTTAAAACACTCCCTGCCTAGCCCTCGAAAGATGTGCTATATCTCTGCCAGAGTCCTCTAGGGCTCCCTGGATCCACAGGGAACTCCCAGAATGACCTCTGCTTCCAATTAGTGCTGCCCATTAACATTTTCATGAGGTGATGCATTTGTCTTCTGAATATGGTAATGATGTCAGTGTTCTTCCTATCTTGGGAGAATTTATTCACCAAAAGTGTCTGCTCCAGGAAGCAATTAGGAGCACACTGTCTTGAAGAATTTTACTGTGGTTTGAACATCAGGATTAACTTCAGTGTAGGTCATGTTTATGTGTCACATAAACAAAGAAGTTATTGATATTCTGGAACTAGATGATTACAATAACAATTCATGTTTAGATTCATGAAACTAGAAGGGACCTTTTAGAAACCATTGAATCCTGCTTCCTTATTTAGCAGCTGCGGTGAAATGATTTTCCCCAGACCACCATACCCTGTTCTCATTAGAGTAAGAGCAGATTCCCAAAAATAGAATTTTTGTCAAAGGAGATTAATGGAACACAGTGCATGATTTCCTTCATCTTCTTCTTCTTCTTTTTTTTTTTTTTTTCCAGTTTTGTGTGTGTGTGAGCGTGTTCCACTGCTCCAAGCTGTTGTCCCAGGGGCTGGGTGTGTCAGGATGTTCACCACAGTTGCTTTGTAGTGGGCCATTTGGGACCTTCTGTTGATTCCCTTCCAGCTGTCCAGCTGCCATCTGTCAGTGTGGCCATGGTTATTTCTCATGAGAATCAACTATGATTTGAGAAGAGTTGTCACTTGTCAGAGTAACCAAGTAACATTACCAAGATGATTATGCTGCAAAGCACAATTTTGTTCAAAATGTAGTCAGTAAACTCTACCTGGAATACCGGAAGGTGATTCCATACTTATGTGCATGAGCTTTATGCCACCTATTTTCCCACTTCTCAGAAACATGGTAGCAAAAGGAGTGGCCTCTGGAAATAGGCTGTCTTGGTTATCAGCTCCATGATCTTAGGCCAACCTCTCTAAGCCTATTTTCTCCTACATGAAATGGAGACTCTGGCAATAGTACCTATGACATACGGTTATTATAAGATGTGAATGAGATAAACCAAGCACTAGTACATGTAGGCATTACATGAAGCAAAGAAGGGGCACCTGCATGGCTCAGTCAGTTAAGCGCCTAACTCCAGCTTAGGTCGTGATCTTGCAGTTCATGGGTTTGAGCCCTGTATCGGGCTCTGCACTGACAGCTCAGGACCTGAAGCCTGCTTCAGATTCTGTGTCTCGCTCTCCCTTTGTCCCTCCCCCACTTGCATTCTGTCTCTCTCTCTGTCTCAGAAATAAAAAACATTAAAAATATCTTTTTAATAAATAAAAGAAGCAAAGAAGTAAGTCAAGCCTGGGGAGTAGACAGACACTCATTTAGCATAAAAAGTTAATAAAAGAAGATGCTGTGCTATGAGGAGACGTTTTTGCTTTCCTGGCCAACTGGGGCATGGGGAAGGGATACAGTGTTTTCCCCCATCCTCACTTCCAATTTCTAGCAAGTACTTTAGAAGGTAAAGAGAAACAGGGACAGCATTTGCCAACCATAATGGTAATAACTGACTCAGACAAGAATGATCATAGGATGATAAAACAGTTGGGTGAACATTTCATAAGAAACAGGATATTTATACAGTTTCCAAATACTAATTAGAATGAAAAACAGTGGCAACTTTACAGTGGATGCCCCACAGCCACACGATCCAAGCTAACATCACCAATAATCAGACAAACTGACATGATGTGCCTCCTGATATGATGCAATAGGCTAGACACAATATTACTTATGTAGTATTCCTGCAGAAAAATGCATAACCTGAAAGTAAACATGAGGAGTCAGAGAAACACAAATCAAGGGGCATTTTACAAACAACTGCCTAGGTACTTCTTCAAAATGTCAAAGTCCTGGGAGGCAACTAAAGGCTGAGGAACTACTCTAGATTAAAAGTGACCAATGAGTATAGTGAATGATCTTAGACTTGATCATGGATCAAGAAAACATGGTGTAAGAGATGTTACTGAGATGATGATATTAGGCAATATTATTATATCAGTGTTAAGTTTCCTGAATCTGATCATTATATGATGAGTAAGTAAAAGAATATTCTTGTTTTAAGAGATACACACAGAAGTATTCAGGTGCCAATGCCATGGCATCTCAAACCCTTTAGCAAGTTTCATAAGAAGAAAGGAGGAGGAAGAAGGAGAGGGGGAGAAAGAGCAGAAGTGTGGTGGGAGGTTCTGTAGAAAGAGAGAAACAAAGCAACGATTGCAAAATGTTAACACTGTGAATCTAGGCAAAGGGTATATAAAGTTCAATACATTATAGTTGAAATTTTCCATTAAGTTGGAAAATTCTGCAAAATAAAACATTTTTATAAAACATTGCACAACAAGGGAAAAAAAGAGAGCAAGAGATATTCTAAGACAACAAGGTGATTGCAAGAGAGATTTGTTATTGAAGGCACCATCCCCTTCCATGAAAGGCCCACTGGCCTGGGTCACATTTCCCTTGGGGGTGCTTGGCTAAGTTCCCATAGTGTTGCTGTCTCCAATGATATGACCACCAATCATTGTGCTTTCACTGTAAACCTAGACTGCTGATCTCGTGTGGCCTCAATTATTTTTTGAATTTACTAATTTTTTTTTAAGTAGAACTCTTAGGCTACCTACCAACCAGGAAAAATTGCTGACTATTCATTATAAAAAGCTTAAGAAAGCAGCAAACAATTTTCAAAAAGTATACATAAATGGTTTAAATATTTCTCTTCCCTTGAAACTTGAAGTGTACTTCTTTGAGTGGGCGTTTGCCGATTGAATCTGCACACTGTCTTTCTTGCATCAAGCACACTCATACAGCCCCTAGATCACCAATTATTTCTAGATTTAGTTTCTTTAAAAGTTGAAAGTGTATTTCTCCTAGATGTTTACTTCTTTTCAATCATTTACAGGCATCTTGCCCACTAATTTCACATAGACTTTTAAAGCACTTGACTTTACTGAATTCTGCTAGAACATTCTGTTTATCTTTCAGAGGGGAAACCCTCTTTCCCTAAAGTTATCATCAGTTTATGTAATATTTAATTGAATTCTAGAACTACAATCTAAGAACAACTAGATGGAAGAGATTAAGCATATAGGCATACAGCCCACTGACGGAGCCAAAGCAGCACAGGGGCATAATACTGAGTGGCCACCTGGCTATATGTATTCACAAGCTTCAGTCACCATGTATTAGAAAAGAAATGGAAGATGACTGGTGAATTCTATGAGTTGGGTGTCAGTTAAATGGAGGTCCTTATGAGATCTTCAATACAGACTTATTTTCAACAAGCAAAAGATTTGCTCTTCTCCAAGGTTGAAAACATCTCTTCTGGACTAATTCTCTATGAAGTTTTCCGCCTATCAGAGAAACTAAAATAGTGAATGGTGATTTGGTTAACACAGAGAAACTGAGTGCCTACTATGTGCCAGACACTATTCTGTATGAGGTACAGATTTTCTTTCTGGAGCTTCTATCTTAGTGGGTCTAGTTCTGTGGGCAGCTGGGTCCCTCTTCTCTACTCCAGTAGAGTCTGCAAAAAAAGTCTACTTGACTCAATAAGCAAGGAATTAATTCAAGGCTGTCTTGTTTTTCTTCTGAGAGACTGAAGGATGAAAATGTGGGAGTTTTTTTTACCCTGTGTCAAGTCAAATGATGTTATCATTTGCCACATGTACAACATGTTGTTTATGGTACCGTCAATTGATCATGACGCCTAAAACCAAGTGATAGATGGGACATGGCTGTAGCAGTAGCAGAGAAACAAGGAAAAATAGCCATAATTAACATATGGAGGCACATTGATGCAATTTTGTGTCTTCCTTTATTTAAGCAATTTTCTAAATTTGAGATGATTCCTTTAATTAATCATGGAGTGAAGGCTTTTTAGTTTTCAGTATTTATCTCTGCTTTCAAATTACTTTAAAAAGACTGCTGCTGCTGTTAGTAGAAAGAACCTTGCCTTAAAGTGGGGAAGTGACTGGGAAGATTAAAAAATGTGTTAAAGAACATAGCCATCGGTTCCAGTGCTGAAGTCTGCATTGCCCATCCCCCTAATTGGCTTTGCCCATCTCTGCCTTTAACATGTATCCACTCCCCTCCCGCACACACATCTGCATACACACTTACCTCTAGACTTGATGCATAGAAGGGGGCACCTGACTAGATCAGCCGGTAGAGCACATGAACCCTAATTAAGGGTTGTGAGTTCAAGTCTTATGTTGGGCAAGGAGCCTACTTTAGAGAAAAAAAAGTATCCCTAAGAATGCCTCTTCCTTCCTATGAATTAAATCCTACATTTTGCTAAATACCCAAATCAAATCTCCCTTCCTCTGAGCAATTTTCTGTCCCTACTCCTGTCTCATGGATACATGATCCATTTCATGAGTACCCTTTACCAATGACAATGTTCAAACTCTTATTTTATCAATGAGAAAACTGAGACTGAGAGAGGAAGAATAAATAGCACAGACACTGTCATGTGGTAGAACTGGAGCGAAACCCCAAGTCTCCTCCGTCCCGGCTAAGGGCTTTTTCCACTAGCCCACCCTCTCTTAGTTTGATCACATTAACACTTATTCACATAGACTGCATAACTGCCCTGAACTTGCTTTCCCTCAGAATCCCTCTGATTCAAGTACTGGAGCATGCCCACCCAATTAGCATGCAGGTTCCTTGAGAGCAGGGACCGTGCCTTTCATGTCCTCCGCAAGCACTGAGTGCGGAGACACTGGCTTAAGGACGGATAGGTTTAATTAGCTAAATCTCAGATCAGACAGCATCGAAAGTTTCCTCCCAAGAACCCTCAGGTCCCCCAGTAATCTCAGACAGCGCATGTCTTCTGATTGCATTTCCAGGCCCCCCCTGTGCTTTTGATTAACTTCTGTATTTTTCAGCCGTAGTATTGCCAAAGCATCCATTTTGTTTCCCCAGGTGGGATATAGAACTGTAGGTAACAGGCCGTTAATAAGCTTAACAGGTAGGGACAGAGGCTCATTAATGGTTGCTCTGTGATTTGTGGCCAGTCCCCCCAGCACCTAAATCTTGAAATAAATATATTCAGAGACTCTGTTATCCCAGAAGAGGACATGGATCATTTTTCTTTCATTAACAATGGAGCCGCTACAGCAACATTTTTATTTATATGCACATTTCCAAGCCTAAAAGCTTGTCCCTTTAAACCTGCACGCACTAAATTTTGATCAGCCCTTGATGAAAGAAGACTTATGGATCCGAGACAACCTGGTAACCATCTGTGCCCAATGCATATTAAAGGAAATGTAAATTCACAAAAGGCTCTCCAGCATACATCAGTTTATCCACCCAGGGAAGACAGAGGATGATTACATAATCTGGGACAAACTCTCCAGATTCAGAAGGACCATGTTAATGAGGTACTTTGCTGAGGTACAAAGCAGAAAGGTGCCTTAAATAAAAAAAGAAATTTCTAGATAAAAGGTGGTTCCAACTTTCCTCTATGTGGTTATCTACCTGATATGGTAGATACTCTGGAGGTTTCCATCCAACTATAAGATTCTCCCCTCACAATCCTCCCCCCAACACACATCTCTGAGCCCTAGTGAATGAGGGTCCAGGCAAGCTTGTTAATATTTTATGACCTTCTCTCTAGTACCACTCCCCCATCCCCCTCCCCATTCTCTCTACCTTGTCTCACCAACCTACGACCATAGCCTTGGAGCTGCTCTGGCCCCAGGCTGCTAAACATGGGTTCAGAACTGAGGCAATCACCACATTGCTCCCTCCCAACCCTTAACCTACTCTGACTTAATCTAAACTAATGAGATTCCTTCCTGTGACTTCGGAATTGGCAATGAGATGACCAGCTCAACTTTTTGCGTGAACAGAGGGTTTTGCAAAATTGGGAGCTAAGAGGTGGCCATCTTTTGCTGTATGCTCGCAGAAATAGCTAATGTAGGTGCAAGAGAAAAATAAGGCATATACATAACAGTAGGTGGAGAGCCAGAACCTGGCAAGTCCCAGAGTGAAACAAAGAGAGAAAGAAATTGTGTTGCTTTCTGAACATTTTCCAGGTGCTGCTCCCTGCCAGCCCTGGGCCCAAGCCTAGCCACATGTTCTTTCCTTGGGTTTCATGCAACAGCCCCATTTTCTTAGCATCAGTCCACCATTCTGCCTGGCTTGTGTGCAATCGAAATGAGCTTTGAGGAAGACCTCTGGCCAAGTGAGGGCAGGGCCCAGTCCAGACTTCCGGGCCATGCTGGGCTGGGAACCTGCCCACCTCCTGGCCTGACCAGTGCCTGGCCCGGTTCAGTGCCAGATCCTCCTGCTGGCTCTGAAAGAATCTTTTCAATGCTCTGCCTTTGCCAGAAGCACGTGGAGCTAGAAGACAGGCACCAAGGATGAAGGAGAGAGCCTCAGGCAGAAGTGAGAGCAAAACCAGAGATTGCTGTTCACAACTGCATCTCTCCCTGGCTGTTCTCAAACTGTAACTTATTATGGATCCACTGAAGTGTCCCTGAGCTCTGCCCTGGGGTCAAGGACAAAGAAACAAGCCCACATCACTACAACGGGCAGTGGGTCACACCTGAAAGCTGCAGGCTTCAGTGCCTGTGGCTAGAACACAATCCTCCTGCTGCAGAGCCAGAAGGAAAGATAGGTGGGTAACTCCCTTCCTCTCCACCACCCCAAAGGCCTGTTCTTTCTTTCAAAGGTATTTTGTACACTATTCCAATTGTATTTAAAGCTCAATACCGGGGCGCCTGGGTGGCTGAGTCGGTTAGGCATCCGACTTTCGCTTAGGTCATGATCTGCGGTTCGTGGGTTCGAGCCCCGCGTCGGGCTCTGTGCTGACTGCCAGCTCAGAGCCTGGAGCCTGTTTCAGAGTCTGTAACTCCCTCTCTCTCTGACCCTCCCCTGCTCACGCTGTCTCTCTCTCTCTCTCTCCTAGAAATAAATTTAAAAAAAAAAAAGCTCAATACCAAACCTGGTGAAAGTTTTGTCTGTCCTTACCTCTAACACATATTCTAGGATCTGATCACTGGACTGAAACCTCCCCAAGCAAAACCCAAGCATGTCCACTCACAGATTTCTCCAAGGCACCCCCTTTCCCACCTGCCCCATCTTGCCCTGTCTTTCCTTCACCGTACTTCCTGGATAAGCCTCCCCATTCATTCTGCGACTGCCTGAGCCAGAGGGAGTGATTCGGTACCACACGGGACACCTTATCCTCGGAGTGCTAAATACAAGTTAAGACTCGTGACTCTTTTCAGCTCTAATCACAGACTAATTTCTCTGATAAAGCCACTCCAGATTTCTATTCAACTCAGACCCTTGGCATTGGGCCTTGGAGCTCTTCTGGGCCCAGGCTGCAGGGCAGATCCTGTGATCCGAGCTCTGGCAGTCACCATATCCCTCCCCTTTCAGACCTTTTTACCTGCTTTGTTTTGATTATTTTAAAATCCTGCCAAACCCATTAGGGCTAATGCTCAGCTGAAAGCAGCCACGACCTCCTGTCAGCGCTTGGCACTGCAGAGCCATTGGGGACAAGGAGGAAGCTCACGATCTTCTCTGAAAGGGTCCAGCAGACTTTGCTTCCAAAGGAAGGGGGTGGGGAGGGACTGTGGAAAAGGCACCTCCCACCGAAGCCGCTGAAGCCCAAGGCTCCCCTCCCCCACCAACAGCTCTGGCCTCAGCTCTTTGAAGGACACAAGCAGCTGCAGAAGCAACAGCAGCCTCCTGATTCAGAAAGTCCCACCAGCAGCTCACAGAGTTGGTAATCAAAACAAAAGCACACCTGTGTTTTGGCAGGCTTCAAAGAGGTTACGAGTGAGAGCAAAAGCAAGGTGGTTAAGAGAGCAGTGCTGCGAGCCCACGACTGTGTGGATACACCACGGCAATCTGGCACCGTGGCTGCCTGGTGACCTTGAGGGGTCACCTAGCGGGCCCTTGACATGCGGAAGATTCACACTTGATTTGCCTTGAACAAGGGTGCCCTCAGGAACTCGGTACACAAAGACCCTCACAGCCTGTCCTTCTGTGGCTTAGAATTATTCCACTTTTCTTTAACATTGAACAAATGCTTCCTATAACCTCCGCTTTATTCTTGATTCTGAGGATGTCCTTCCCTCCCCCAGCTCAAATCTGGCACATTCTGTAAGACCAAGCTTTAGTTACATTTTCTCAAAGCCTGTCTTGGCTACCTACTGGAGCCTTCAGGTCTCCTCCTACAACCCTTCCCGACAGCTGCACGTAATTCTGCAGTCATCCGAGACTCCTTTCTGTTGTTCTCAGGTATTAGGTCTATGCTATCACTGCATCCCTCTGTATCATTAGCTCCTCCAGCCCAAATCATTTCAGCACACTCTTGGACTACATGAGTGATTAGAAGGAAAAATAAATAAAACAGCGACAATACACATCCCTGGGTGTGGTTTCACACTCCCTTACCTTTCATACTTGGAGTCAAGAGAATGCAGCGCTCTGTCCTTCCCAAAGGTCAGAAAAAGGTGACCTTGGGCAGCCAACAGAGGCCTGACAAGCCTTGTTCATATGGATGTCTCTGCTGTCTGTTTCTGTGTAATCCTCCCCTCCCTGAGGGAGTCAGCGATACAAACAGTGGTGGTGTCCGATGGGTAACTGCAGCATCTTTCTTTGGTCCCAACTGTGGAGCCGTTCTGGGTCGCTGGCCCTGGCAGCCAAAGGCCTTATCTGGCCCCTACCAACTGCAAGAGATGGTGACAGGACCATGAGCCTCCTGCAGGTGCAGGGGTGGCCTGTAGGTGGCCAGTAATCACGAGAAATGGGCTTGAGTGTCCTGGGAGGGCCAGACCCTGTTGAGAGAGAGTTGGGGAAGTTGAAAATGAGGCTTTGCAAGGAAGCTCTGAGTAAAGCTAGCTGTGCAGACCCTCACAGGTAAAAAGTCTTATGCAACAGAAGGTGGAACTCCTCACCCCTACCACACTCTCCAGGACCCACACAGGCATTCCCCCAGCTGTGGCTTATCAATAGTCCTGCCTTCTATATGCCCCAGAAAGCAAGGGACAGGGACCTCCATGGGCCTTGGAGACCCCAATCACTTGCAGTGTTTAAGGAGGAAGAGAAAGAAAGAAAATCCATTCCAAGTCACATTCTAGCAGAGTCCAACTAAGAGGACTTAGATTTTTTTTTTTTTAAGTAATTTCAGAAGGCTTTAGGACCTCAGTCATTGACAAATTTATCAGTGCCCAATCCATCATGGACAATAAATGTTTAGGCTCAAGTGTTTCTAGATTGGGATATGAAGTGAGGAAATATTTTATCTTTTATTTTGTCCTGAGGAGAAGGAACTAATTCTCAATGACAGCACTGTTGGGAAAGAGAAACATAAGCATTAAAAAAAGAGAGAGAGAGCAATAGAGAAAAAGTAGAAATGAACACATCCAAAAATGCCTCTTAAGACTAATCATGTCTTTGTGTGTCCCTCTGACAGAGTTTTTGCCCTAAGAGGCCCAGCCAGGCCTCTTCGACTTGGGCCTTCTTTTTCCTAGAACTGCCCTGTTGTCTGCTCACCACCTCCCTCCCATACCACACTCCAGGACTTCTGTGCACCACTCAGCTCCTCTCCGCTGGTACAACAACCCAGCAGCTCCACGGCTGTCAGGAGAATTGCCTGTTATCGGGCTTATGTGAGATTAAATTTAGTCATTATCTTGGAAGAGAGTTATCTCATGTTGACAAAATCCCTTAGAGTTCACTGTAGAGAACTTTAATTTCCACATTCAAATGAGATTTGAATTTGATCAGGCATCAATTAAACACTGTGCATTACTCAGTGACCTAACTTCTGAAGAAGAGGCAATGCCTGCTCTCTGCTTATTCAGCTCCAGGGTCTTGTTTTCTCCTAAAACCATCATCTGAGGCTATAGGTCAGACTTGGAAATAATGGGCAATACATTTGCAATAGTACACATGGATTTGATTGTTGCTTTTAAAAGGAGCCACAGCATTCTAAATTATAGGATCACTTTCATGGGTCAGCTTGATCCCAATGAGGACAACACCATGTGGCAGTTAAGAGCAACCAGACAGGCCTGAGTGCAAATCTTACTCTGTCACATCTTGCTATGTTAAATCAGGCAAGACAATGAAGCTCTCCAAGCTCAGTTTCCTTGTCTATAACATGGGAAATAACAATGACATAATGAACACAAAAAGCTTAGCACAATGCCAGATGTCGAGTAAGCACTCGACAAACAGCTGCCAATTATCAGTACCTCTTTTAGCGTGTTAATCATCTTCTACATTTAGTTATTTATTTATTCAACCATCAACATTTGTTGAGCACCTACCAAGTCATTGGGGGTGGTAATGGAGACAGGGAAATAAGAATATGTGGTCTCTGCTCTCAAAGAGTTCATGGTTTTGGGGTGAGACATATTTCTTGACAAGCTTATGAGATTGTATGTACAAAATGTTAGGAGAGCATTGGAGAAGGAGCATCCAAATCTGACTGAAGAAATCAAGGCAGGCTTTATAGAGGAAGTAGCTGCTGAGCTCAGATCTGAGGGATTAAGTGTGTGTTAGGGACTCAGTGCAGGGAGGCCACTCCCTTCCATGGAAATAGCTTGTGCTGAGTCTCAGAGGCATGTGAGAGTACAGGTCACCTAGGTAACTCCAAGCTAGCCTGGCACACCTAGTGAGGAGAGGTAAAGTAAACGGGAAGGAGCAAGCAAAAGCCAGCTAACAAAAGCCCACCGCAGGCTCTCTTTAAGGGAGAAATGATTTTAGCAGTTTTGTACACTGGGGATAAAGCCCAGTTCTTATTTATTTGTACCCAAAACAAAGACCTGCTGTGATGGTTAATTTTATGTGTCAACTTGACTGGGACACAAGATGCCCAGGTACCTGTTTAAAAATTATTCCTGGATGTGTCTGTGAAGTTGCTTCCAGAATAGATTAGAATTGTCATTGGTAGACTGAGTAAAGCAGATTGCCTTCCCCACTGTGAGTGGGCACCAATCAACCCAATGAGGACCCCAAAATAGAGCAAAGGGCAGAAGCAAGTTGCATTTACTCTACCTGACTGCTGAGCTGACACAGTCTTCTCAGCTCAGGCCATCAGGTGCTCCTCATTCTCAGACCTTTGCACTCAGACTAGAATTTACACTGGTGGCTTTCCTGGGTCTTCAGCTTGCAGACAGCAGATTGTGGTATTTCTTCACCTCCATAATCATGGGAAACCAATTAAACCAATTCTTTATTAGAAATCATATATATATATATTAGTTCTGTTTATCTGGAGAACCATATCTGCACATAGATGATGTTCAATTAATGGTATATGAAAGAAAAATTAATGAATGAAACATTTCAGGATTATTATCTTACTTTCAGGAATCAAATCAAATTTTGAAGGAGAAAAGATTCATAAGGTGGAAATGGAAGTTCCGACATAAATCTAGTCCAAAGCCTCTATATTTTCCTCTGCGAAAGCCCCAAGACACTTTTGATCATCTCAGATATGTTAGATCAGAGGACATACCTGAACACACTTTCCCAACTCTGTGACTATCACACAGTCAGTTTATACTCAGGTGACATTGGCTCTCTCTGAACATCATCATTTTCACCCCCAAAGCAGGAACACTTACTGTAGAGTTTGGGTAAGAATCATTATCTCTGGTAGAATCACCCAGCACTTTTCAAAACAAAGAATTTAAACATATGGTTCAGGAAATCAGAAGGGCTAGAGCCAGTCCTCAAGTCTGTAAGCACATCTGATGTGGGAGCAAAAGAAGGGCTGGGCTGGTGGGTGGGAAATGGCTGAGATCCCTGAGGAAAGAAAGCTTCTGCCAGGTTCCTCTGGAGAAAGGGAGCTAAAATGGACGCAGGTGCCTGCCTTCATCCTCTAAGCATTGTATTTCTTTATTAATCATTTTGCTCTCCACTTCCCACGCACATCCTTATGGGCAGAAACATTATCCAAATGTATGTTCTATACTTTGCTTATTGTTGACATTTAAATAAATATGGCACAATCATGAAAACTGTGCATATACAAGCACCATCTAGTTGGCTAATGAAGGGGAAATATACATACCATACGGAAGAGGCTTTATGAGGTGCGGTTTGGGGGACTCATCTACATACTCACTGGCTCCTCAAATTACATGGGAAACACAGTGCACCAAAAGGCATGAACCATGTGTTCTCCATATTCATTGTTTTTGGTAGGTGCTAACCATAACTTCAGGATCTTGGTAGAAGGGTGGAATAGTGTGGATGCTTGTAAGAGTTCAGGGAAGCATAACCCTGTTAATTACAAGAGAAGAACAAGAATGCCTTGCTCAGTGGAGTGTTCAGTGAAGGGTTTGTCAAGAGTTCTTTCCCAGGGAAAGAGCAATTTGGATGCTCTTTCCATCAATTCGTGTGTGTGTGTGTGTGTGTGTGTGTGTGTGTTTTAAGTTCTTCCATTGAAGAGGATTCTGAACAGAAATTAACCCCCAAGGGAAAAGTAGTGGTATTGGTAACACAGTTTTTATGACTCCATTTACACTCTGTCCTTTCTCTGACCTTGGGCATGAGTTAGGAGAGAGCCCTAGACAGAAGAAATGGGTTTTTGAAAGCTGGAGAGTCCTTTGTTGTTCACTTGAAAGAGTTAAGTCTGGGTCTCTCAGACTGAACAGATTTCCCTGCCTGTGCTCCATTAAAACAACCAGCCTGCTTCTCTCTGTGAAATGACCATTTTTGTCACTCAGTGAGACTCTTTTTTCCTCGGAAAGGTCTCCCTGGCAATGTTAGCATGCATGTGAACTCTTATTCTCACGTGTTGGTCAAGACCACGCTTGTTAATTAGATTCCATGGTGACTTGGATGAGTGGTCAAAATCACTTTGCATTTGTCTCATTAACGACTTCACACTTGGAGTCAGGCTTCCTCTGAGTCTCAGCTGCCTAGGGAGGGTAATGTGGAAAGAACCAGAAGGTGCCCACCAACCCTTGGTTGAAGATATCTGCACTACCCAGGAGCTACAGGACCAGAAATGTTGCCATTTTCAATTTGTTTTTGCAAAGTTAGCATAACCTTTCCAAGGATATCTGTATTTTGTATTCAGCAAATATATATTAAGCATCCTCATGCACAGGGATTGTGGGAAACCCAGAAATACAATAGCCTAGAGTACGTAGACTGTATATGGAAGATGGGTATATATCAATAATCATAATCTAGGATAAGAAGTATAAATACCTTAAGAGAGTTTCAGATAAAATGCTATGGGAATTCAGAAAAGGAAGTTATTGATCACTTCTGATTCAGAGGNCTCCTTTGGCATTTGAGCTGAACCTTAAAGGGTGGGTATGATTTGGAACTGTCTGGAAGGCATTCTAGAAGCACTTAAATTTGCAAGCTTTTTTCCTACTTTTTTTCTAGTAAATATTTTTAAATAAATAAGGAATTTTGTTTTCTAGATAAATTTTCTCTGTAACAAGAGCGGTCTGGAGCCAGCAACTGTTTCATCAGGTAACACACCAAGTATTTCAAATAAAAGGGCACTACAATACTGGGAAAACACAAGCTAGGCCATTGAACTTTCTGGATTCACATTTTGACTTATACTGGGCAAAACTTTGATACAAATGATAGAAATGGTTGTTTCCCAGTAAGGTCTTTGAGCATAGATGACCAATGGAGATATGTTCAAACCTTGTCCCAGAGGAGCAGGAACCTAAAGCTCTGCCTATGGCTGAGTATGGGGCCTTGGGAAGGGACTGCCCTTATGCTGGAAGTATAGGTAGGAAGGGTGGACTAGCTATGGCGAACAGTCCACCTTTCTAGGGCTGTCAGTCCAAAGATAGCAGGTGTGATGTCACAGAGAATCGGTGGCACAAATTTAAATCCAGCAGTTCCTTGAGATTCTGAGAGTAGTCATACGGAATTTTTTTAAATCTTTTTTTTTTTTTTAATTTCTGATTGTGGTAAAATATGTATAACATAAAATTTATCATTGGAGCACCTGGGTGGCTAGGTTGGTTAAGCATCCAATTCTTGATTTCAGCTCAGTTCCTGATCTCATGGTTCGTGAGACTGAGCCTGACATTGGGCTCTGCAGTGATAGCATGGGGCCTGCTGAGGATTCTCTCTCTCTTTCTCTCTCTCAAAATAAATAAGTAAACTTTAAAAAATATATAAAAAATTTATCATCTTAATCATTTGCAACTATATAATAGTGTTTAGCTCATTCACATTGTTGTACAACCAATCTCCAGAATTCTACTCATCTTGCAAAACTGAAACTTTAGGACAATTTCAAAACTGAAAAAGGACACACAAGAACTCTATATTGAATCATACAGTAACTGTCCTATTTGTGACTGGCTTATTTCACTTAGCATAATGTCCTCAAGTTTCATCCATGCTGTAGCATATGTTAGAATTTCCCTACTTTGCAAGTCTGAGTAATATTCTGTTGGATGTGTATACCACATTTTGTTTAGCCATTCATTCAATGATGGAAACTGAGTTTCTTCTACTTTTTGGCTATTGTAAGTATTGCTGCGATTAGTGTGGGTGTATAGATAATTCTTCAAGACCATGCTTTCAACTATTTTGGGTATATATACAGAGAGATTATTAAGTCATATAGTAATTCCATTTTTAATTTTTTGAGGGATAACCACACAGTTTTCCATAGCAACTGCATCATTTGACATCACCATCAATAGTGCACATGGGTTCCAGTTTCTCTATATATTTCCAACACTGGTCATTTTCTGACTTTTCGAAAGTCCATTCTAATAGGTATGAGGTGACAGAGGGCCTTATAAAATTGTGCCCAATGGACAAGCCTGCTCATTCAGGGAGGCAGCTCCTAGTGAGAATTCATGTTATGCCCCTTAGCAAGCCTACAAATAAGGCAGAAGGGAGGCTTCCCAGACAAGTGTTCCCCGCATGGATAAGACACCTTGGGCCTACTATGAAGCTCCTGAGAGATGCATGTGCCACCCACAGTCTGAAGCTGTGGTGCAATTCAGTGGAACAACTGCAATCAGGTAAAGCCTGCATTTGGCAGTGTTGTGGAAGAGGAAAATATTGCTCAAATAAGCAGCTGTTAGGAGCTGAAGGGGAAATGCCTAACCCTTTCTCTTAGCTCTGATGCAAGCAGAGGGCAGTGCCACAGTCATTGTCAAAAGAACCCCAACTAATGGGAGGCAATGCGAGAGACTGAAGGTATAGCCGGTCCTGTCCTGAGCTGAAAATGTTCTGTGGGTCGTAGAACAGAAACTTTTTTAGTGGCATTGGATAATACAATTAGTCCATCATACTACAAATTCTTGGAAGGAGGAGGGTACTGAATATTTTCTAGAACGCTAATGTGGGTGCTTTGGGGGACCATCTGTTATTAAACTGCTTTTCTGGCCCAATCAGAGAAATCTCCGAGATTCCAAGTAAAATCTCAATGAACTGAAGCATGACCCCTTGCAAGGTAGGTTGGCTCCTTTCTTGCTGGCATATCTAGCCCTGAGATCACACTGGATTTTCCTCCAAAGGTCACATCCTCTGGTAAATAGCCCACCATCTCTCAGCCAACTTGAACTCTGTCTACTTGTGGCCGCAATGTCCAGATGCTAGGATCCATCAGTGTAATCTGAAAACATAGGCATCCAAGCAATTCATAATGATATTTTGAGATACAATCTGCTATTTAAAACAGCTGTTGTTGATTTACTTGGGACACATGCTGATTTTACGTCAAACAGAATGTCATGCAAACTTCTTCAAGGAGTCCTAGGGTAATGAAAAAAGAAGAGTATAGAAGATGAGAACAGCATTTATAAACGTTTGCCTACATTCAAAATTCCCCTGTATAAAATTTTTCAGACACTCTTGGAAATAATGTGCCTATCTAACTGACTTTAGATTTCCTATTTCATCATCCATACTCCTTTGCTGATGTGAGCAAAACAGAAAAAGGGAAAATTTTCCCCATTGACAGTGAAGCACTGGTTACACTGAAGAAGCCTTTGGAAACACTGAAATAATAGTGCAAAACAAAAAAAGACAATTCTTTATTTTCAAGGAGGCACCTCACCTCTTCAAATCTTTTCTGTTTAACCTCACTTTTGCCTCCTAACCTCAACCAATTACCATCATCTTTGTCTTCCTGAAATTAAACCAAGTTTGTTCAGTCTAATGAAGATTTGCTATACACATAGGTTTATCAAGGACAAAGGCACATCAGACTGTGAGCACTTTGAGGACATAGAATGGATCTTTTTAGCTTCCAGTCAGAAAGCTTGGAAGATGTGGACACTTCATAATAACTGTTCAGTTGAATGAAATGTGTGGTTAGTGCCCCAGAAAGCTATCTTAGGGACTCCCTGAGTGGAAATGTGTTTCTCCTTTACCACCATGACCTCTTTTCTGCAGACTGCAATCTATTCTTCTGGCTCAGTTTCATGATCACCTCTTCGGCCTTGCCATTGGCCTTCAATAGCCTCCTACCTTCCAGCAACCAGACATCTTTGCTCTGCCTCAAGGTATACTGGTCTATGCACCAGGCCCTCAGTTCTGTGTTCTTCACTGTGCTGAGACCAAACCTCAACCTGGCTTACTTTTTTGCCAGTTCACTCTCCTCTATTCTCAAGTCTAATTTCTTCAAACCACAGTCCCCATACTGACACATTTGTGTTTCAGAAAGATGACCAAAAAGGAAGAACCCAGATTTTTTATAGTCTCATCAAAAAGCTAATTCCAAAGCACATACAAATGGTCAATTTTGCTTGTCATGTATGACACATGGGCATATCTAGGGTTTGTTAGGGAGAAAAAAACAGGAAAATTATAAATAATCAGCCACTAAACAAATACTGCTATTCAACTATGAGAATAATGAATAGCATGTTGGAGTTAGCTACTACAGAAGGTATCTTCTGGCTCCATGAAGAAGACATCAAAAATTAAACATAACAAAACAATTTTTACTTTTTTAATGTTTTTTTAATTATTATTGAGGCAGAGAGAAACACAGCATGAGTTGGGGAGGGGCAGAGAGAACGGGAGACACAGAATCTGAAGCAGGCTCCAAGCTCTGAGCTGTCAGCACGGAGCCCTATGTGGGGCTCGAACCCACAAACTGTGGGATCATGACCTGAGCTGAAGTTGGACACTCAACTGACTGAGCCACCCAGGCGCCCCATCAAATTAATTTTTAAATAAATGTAAAGGATGTGGTGAACTAATAAGGTGCAAAAAAATCAATGCAAAGCACATCTTAGTCAATTCAGGTTGCTCTAACAAAAACCACAGGTTGGGTCACTTATAAACAACAGAAATCTCTTTCTCACAGCTCTGAAGCCTGGGAAGTCCAAGATCAAGGAGCTGGCATGGCCACGTTTTGGTGAGGGTCTNGCTCTAACAAAAACCACAGGTTGGGTCACTTATAAACAACAGAAATCTCTTTCTCACAGCTCTGAAGATCAAGGAGCTGGCATGGCCACGTTTTGGTGAGGGTCCTCTTCCTGGATCACAACCTGCACTTTCTCTTTATTTCCTCACATGGTAGAAGGGGTGCATGAACTCTATGGGATCTCTTTTATGAGAGCACTAATCCCATTCACGATGGCTTCATCCTTAAGAACTAATCACGTCCCAAAGGCTCTACCTAATAATACCATCACTTTGGGGGATTAGGATTTCTACATATGAATTTGGTGGAAGGGAGACAGGGGGACAGGGGACACAAACATTCACACCATAGCAGAGTATTTACTGTATGCCAGGTTTATTCTAGGTACTAAGTATCCAATAGTAAATTATAAAGTCTGTGCCTTTCAGTAACTTACATTTATTGGGTAGACAGAGAAAAGCAACTGAAACCAAAAAAGGTGTAACTTCAGATACCAATAAATGCTCCAAAAAATATATAATCAGGTGTAGGGATTGTAGTGAGACAGTGAAGGGCAAGGAGTATTTCAGATAGAATGGTCAGGGAAAGATTCTTCATGAAAACTCTTTCAAAGATCTGTAAGAAACCCTTCAGACACAGCTGAAAGAGAAATTACAAAGATCTTGTGGAAGAAATAATCCTGGTGTGTTCACAGAAACCAAATGGACTAGTAATGGGCAGAAAAGTAATCTCTAGATTAGAGATAAAAAGCTAAATTATATGGGACTTGTTGGCCTGATAAAGAATTTGAATTTTATCATAGATGTGATAGGAATGTATTAGAAAACTTTTAAATGAGAAGCGACAGGATCTGACTTAGGTTTTCAAAAGACCACTGAGGCTATGTCGTGGGAATTGTATTTAGGGCAGTTTCAAGGTGAAGCAAGACAATTCGTTACGGGACTTTTGTACTAAATGAGGGCAGATGGTGATGCAGTAGAATAATAGTCGAAATTGAGGAGTAGTTAGATTTGAGATGTGATCTGAAGAATGGACAGGATTTGCTTATGCATATGCTGACTTTGAGTAATGTATTAGACATCGGAGATGCCAACAAGGCACCGTGATATGAGTTTGGAGTTCAGAGGAGAGGCTGCGGCTCAAGACAGGAGACACATAATGTTGAAAGCCATGAAATTAGATGGAATCACACTAAGGATATAGATAAGGCAGGATTCTGAGAAATGAGTGCCAGAACACCCCAGAATAGTGGTCAGAAAGACTAGGTGGAATCAGCAGAGAAGCCAGAGGAGTAGTTGAGGTTATAGAGTGAATATGAGACACTTGTGATGGCTAGAAGGCAAGTGAAGAGGGCATCAAAAACAAGAAGTGAAAATGTATGTAAAATGATACTGGAAGTTCACAGAAAATGAGGCTGTAAGGCAACCAGTAGATTTGGTAATAGGGAAGTGATAGGTGATCTTACCATGATGGTTTCAAAGAGTGGTGAGAACAAAATCCAAGGGAATGAGTTAAAAAAGAGACTCAAAATTGAGCAAGAGTAGAGACAACTCTGTTAGAGTGTTCTGTTATCAAGGCGAGCAATGAAGTTGGCAGTAGGTGGAGGAAGATGTGAAACTTGGGGTCAAAGAAGTTTTGGGCCTTTGTGGTTTATTTTAAGATGAGAAATATTATAAGCACATGCCTGTGGGAATGAGCCAGTAGAGAGGAGAAAATTGATGGTAGATTCTATGGACTGAATGTTTGTGTCTCCTCAAAAGTCCTATGTTGAAGCCCTATTCCTTAATGAGATGGTATTGGGTGGTAGCACCTTGAGAGATAATTAACTCATGAGCTGGAACCCTCATGAATGGGATTAGTGCCCTTTTAAGAAGACACATGAGAGAAATTACCTCTCTCTGCTATGTGAGACTTCAGCAAGAAGGAGTCCATCTGCAAACCGGGAGGAGAGCCCTCAGCAGGAACTGAATCTGCCAGCACCCTGGTCTTGGATTTCCCAGCCTCCAGACTGTGAGAAATAAATATCTGCTGTTTAAGGCAGCCAGTTTATGATATATTTTTTTAAAGCTTATTTATTTATTTTTGAGAAAGAGCACAAGAAGGGGAGAGGCAGAGAGAGAAGGAGACAGAGAATCCAAAGCAGGCTCCAGGCCCTGAGCTGTAAACACAGAGCACAATGAAGGGCTCATACCCACAAACTGTGAGATCATGACCGGAGCCGAAGTTGGATGCCCAACTGACTGAGCCACCCAGGCACCCCCAGTTTATAATCTTTTTGCTATAGAACCCCAAAGTGACAATAAGGGATGGAAAATAAGGAATTGCTGGAGTTTAAGTAAAATAGGATAAGCTCCAGTTTCTAAATGGATAGAGGACTTGGCTTTGATAGGGCACAATTTTCTAGTCTGAGTCCTTTTCTTTCAGAATAAATATATTAATTGCTTCCAATTTTTTTCTCCTTTAATAGAGACAACCCTGTGGACTATATATGAAAGATAGGGATTTTTTTTTCCACCTTCACACACCAGGAAACTGAGACAATATGGTTAAGCAACTTGTCTGAAATCAAACAGCTAATATAAATATCAGAGCCAGGACTCATACTCTGAGCTTCTGAGGGCTCATCCCTGGTCCTCTCTGCTTTTCCACACAGCACGTGCGTCAGTGATGGGCACTGCAAATGCCACTCTCTGGAGGCCGATTCAAAGCCATTGGTTTAGTATCTTGTGAAAATTAAGTAAGGCAAACTTTTGACAAATTCATTTGGAGCGAGTGTTTTCAACTTTGATCTGCACCTGTCTTTTCCCTCGCTAGCCTAGCCCAGAGACACAGAGCTGACAGATGGTTGTTACTCTTATCAAGGGAGCACTCCTATCTCTCCTCTTCTGCCAGTCCTTCCAGATGCATTTCCTCTCAGATGGCCGTCTTATTGAGGATATAGTTCATTCTGTTCGCAAATAGCCAAGGGACACACTAGAAACATATTAGACAGCAGAGGGAAGATAGTCTGGAATTATTAATTTGCTGGGCCTAATGCTCAAATGCATAATTAGCAGTTGACAATTGTTCTGGGCTGGGCACAGTCTTATAATGGTCAGATCAAAGCATCATCTACAGTACTGAAATCTGACGTTTCTAATTCTCCTCTCCTTAATATAAATTAGGAAGTTGGAAGCTTGCTTTCTTAAACAGATTTTTCTCTTTCCTTTTTTTAATCTCTACCACTACCTAACTTGCCCTTTAAAAATATGCTCATGTTCTTCCACAGATGAACCAGAGTGAGAGACGAAGAGGATATGAATCTGAAAGGTGGTCTTTGCTGTTTTGCCACATCTGCTTGAAATTCCACAGCTGGCACCAAATCCCAGAGATTACCACAATGACTAATGAGTCACACAGTTCCCAGTCTTAAATGCATTTGTGAAAATGTTCAGGGATTCGACCACAGCTTCTCAACATTAAGAAGGGGAGGTGTGAGAGCTCCCAGACATCAGCTAGCTCATTTCTTGCCAGGTCTGGATTTTTCCCTTCTGGATAGGATTCTAGCAGATGCTTTAGCTAGTCTTGTTTTAAATATCTTAAATGATAGCACCCCCTCCCCTTTCAACCGAAAGGCTGTTTCACAGTCCAGTCGATCTTATCACCAGTCTGTGTTTTCCAGAAAGTTGCCTAAAATTCCTCTTTTGTTAATTTCTTAACGTAACTCACATTTATTCACTTTAGCAACTCACCTGTGAGCAGCCTCCCTCCCTCACTGGCGATTAAGCAAGTAAATCTACAAATGAGCGATCATCGGCCAATTGCCTCCCTCTCTTCCTTTTTCCTGTTGGATAAACCCAACCCACGGAGATTTGTGGGGCACCGCGACATCCAGTGGTTTTCTCGACTTTTTCCTCTGTCTCTTCAGTTATGTCTCCTCACTCTCAGGGGCGGCATGGACTATTCCATTCACCGGTTTGGGGCAAGGGGACGCTGTCATCAACACAGTGCAGTTGTTCGCACAGATCCCTCCCTGGTCCTGACTCCACAAGGATTCTTAAATTCCTCAGTCACCGAATGCAGACTTGGGACAAGCAGCAGAAGCTGTACACTGCAAAGATGGTCAAGGTGGAAGATGTCACCCATCTGCCTCAAGGGGATCCACGTTTCCCACCTCCACAGTGTCTTGTCCATTCCCGCACCAGCTCCTCTGTGCTCACACTCGTTGATGTTTCCTTCCTGCACATTCTCCTCAGTCTAGCCGCCTCGTTTGGTCCCTTTGCTCTTCACTTCCAGATTCCTCTGAACCTACTTTCCACCAAGCACATTTCAGCCCCTCCTGAAATATGTATATCACGCTCATCTTTTTCTCCTTTGTTAAAGGCCCCCCTGTGGCCTGTATCGGTCAGATAGTATTATTTTCCCCTTTTTACAGATAAGGAAACAGAGACAATATGGTCAAGTGACTTGTCTGAAGTGAGGCAACTAATATCAGTGTCAGGGCAGAACTCACACCCTGAGCCTCTGATGCCCTATCCATGGTTTTTCCTGCTTTTCCATACAACATGCATGTCAGTGAGTGACACGCAATGGAAACAGGCTTTGCTCTTGATTCCACGGTTTTTCTAGGAAGATGTTTCATATCTAAATATACTTATTTTAAGGGCACCTGGGTAGCTCAATCGGTTAAGCCTCTGACTTTGTCTCAGGTGATAATTTCACATTTGGTGAGTTTGAGACCTGCATGGGGCTCTGTGATGACAGCTTGGAGCCTGGAGCCTGCTTTTAACTTTCTGACTCTCTCTCTCTCTCTCTCTGCCCCTCTCCTGCTTACACATGTTCTCTCTCTCTCCCTCTCTCTCTCAAAAATAAACATTAAAAATTAATAAAAATATATGTATTTACTTTACATGTCATAAAGAATCAACTTTCTAACTTCCTGTTTTTAGGAATGGTGTATCATGGATGCTATTTTAATGATTATAAACAAAGGAAGAAACATTTTTTGCCAAGTTAAATAGTTTCTTCCCTTGCACTTAGGCCAAATGTGTCTCACTATCTAGAAATGCTTAAGTACATTATATGATGACTGGAAAGGAATTTAATAGAATTTAGGTTTTAAATCCAAGAAAATTACATCAGGTTAAGGATTTATAAAGACAGTTTTTTTAATGTTTTTTAAAAATTTTATTTCTGACAGAGAGAAAGATAGTATGAACAGGGGAGGGTCAGAGAGAGAGGGAGATACAGAATCTGAAACAGGCTCCAGGCTCTGAGCTAGCTGTGAGCACAGGGCCCGACGCGGGGCTCGAACCCACGAATCATGAGATCATGATCTGAGCTGAAGTTAGACACTTAACTGACTGAGCCACCCAGGTGCCCCAATAAAGACAGCTTTTATTTTGCTCGGTTCTTGCTTGAACAGCCGCCCAGCCACAATCAAACAAAAGGTTTCTTTTGTCTTCCTGAACTGATGTCACTTGAGTTGTTCTGTTTTAGAGTCCACAGAACTAGAGCGCAAAACAACAAAAGGAACAAGCAATAAATGGAAAGTGAACAAGCCGGGAGGATGTGACTAACATACCTGCATACTGCTTACTAAATCGCTTTGCATTTCCACACAATATAAACCACGGTCTGCTTCCATTTCCACACTGTATTTTAAGTTTTTGCTTCACTACTCTGGTTTAATTTCTAAAAAAACACGGGGTTTCACAGTTATAGCCAACTGCTTATCCCAGGCAAATTAAATTAAGCCCCTGGCATGCAACTAAAAGTTTGTCTCACCTAATTGAGCAGCTAATGGGTATGGATGAATCTGAGGTACAGATAAAAATATTGTTTTCAAAGAGCCTTTCTGATTAGCATGAGCTGGAATGGGCAAAGAAAAATATTTATGCAGTCATTTTTATAAGCATGTTCAAATCCATTGGTTAAGCTCCAGGTAGGATTTCAGAGGGCTCTGTCTTGTCTTTACATGAGATGATCTGCTCATTGCTAAAAGAAGGCTAAAACCCTTCACCAAAAACATTCTGATGTTCTGCTGTGTCAACACCCAGCCATCTTTAATAATGCCTGTGGGACATGTGCTCTTCCCTTCACCAGTCTGTGTCTTCCCTCAATGACTGGACCCATCTCTACTCTGGTGAAACTTCATTGTTTGATCTTATAAATGGCCTCATCTAATAAATGGCCCTATGCCACTGTGCCACTGTGTTAGTGGGATGGAGGAGGGAAAAAGCAAATAGTTGGGGAGGCTTCTCTGAAATATTAATGTTCTGGAGCTTGTTGTGTTAGTTCCCTATCACTTTGCTGTGTTTGCTTTTATAGTATTGAATGTCAGGACAGATGGCCGTCTCTCCCGAAGAATTTCCTTCTTTGACATTGTGTACTTTATAACAACATGAACAACAAAACAAATATATGTATTGTTTCCCACATTTCCTAATCATAAAGGAAATGCAAAAAAAAAAACCCATAATGCTTATTCAGTTCACATGCCATTTAAATGTCAATTAAACAAAACTTTAAAGAGCTGTTTTAATTTTTTTTAATGTTTTATTTATTTCTGAGAGAGAGAGGCAGTGTGAGCAGGGGAGGGTCAGAGAGAGAGGGAAACACAGAATCCGAAACAGGCTCCAGGCTCTGAGCTAGCTGTCAGCACAGAGCCTAACGCAGGCCTCAAACCCATGAACCACGAGATCATGACCTGAGCCAAAGTTGGACACTTAACGGACTGAGCCACCCAGGCGCCCCTAAAGAGCTGTTTTAAATGATAGCTCTCATTCTACAGATTTGCCTCAAATTCCATCTATTATTCCTATACATGTATGATCTCCAAGGGTTTTAGATTTGGTTTTTTTTTTTAACTGCAGTTTCAGTTTTCTTTTTAGATCTCTTGCCCCTTTGTAATGAAAGAATGGAGGAAATAGTACAGGTAGAGATTGGCTTATGCAAGACACACAGATCAAGTCCCAGAAGCATCATTTCCTGAAAGCTAAAGTCATGTTGTCATGGGGATAATCCTCCAGCAGGTGCATGCCTCAATGGTCCTGTGTACCTTTGCTTCAGTTGGTCCATAGGTGAACTTGTCACATCACATCTACTGGTCATATCACCTCACACTTACTATTTTAAGTATTTCCTCAACCTTCAGTGAACAACTCTTCGAAGTGTCCTGTATCCAAGTAAACTGCTTTCAACACCTATATCCAGAACTGATCATCAGAGGCACAGAAATGACCATCTTATCATTTGGCTCCTCATTCACTGAGCCAGGAGCATAGCATCTAACAGAGACTTTCAAGTGTTAGAATTGTTAATGAAATTCAATTGAATTGTATCCCTTACCTTCACACCAAATTCATATGTTAAACTTCTCATCCCCAGCTCCTCAGAATGTGACCAAATCGAAGATAGGGTCCTAAGAGAGGTAATCAAGTTAAAATGGGAGATTAGTGTGAATTCTAATCCAATATGACTGGTGTCCTATAGAAAGGGACAACTTGGGGGTGTCTGGGTGGTTCAGTTGGCTAAGCATCCAACTTTTGATTTTGGCTCAGGTCATGACTTCATGGTTCATGAGCCCCTCATCCCTGCTTGGGATTCTCTCTCTCTCTGTGTCTGCCCTGCCCATGTACTCTCTGCCTCAAAATAAATAAGTAAACTTTTCTTTTTTAAAGAAAAAGGCAATTTGAAGACAGATACAAATAGACAGAGGAGGATGTGAAGGTACAGGGAGAAGACAGCCATCAACAAGCCTAAGAGAAAGGCCTGGGACAGATTCCTTCTTTACAGCTCTCAGAAGGACCCAATCCCATTGACATCTTGATTTCTGACTTTTAGGCTCCAGAATTGTGAGAGAATAAATGCCTGTTGTTTAAACCCCCCAGTTTGTGGTATTTTGTTATGGCAGCCCTAGCTAACTAATGCAGGTACTCATTTAAATATCCATGTCCCATGATCATTTAATAAATAATGGAGACTGACCCACAAAGGCTTCTACATCTACCAGTGGAAAATCCCTTACTCTGGCTATTGAGCAATCTTTAAAAAGGAAGTTCTGATTTTTCTATGCTATTCATCCGTCTGCCTCAGATTAAATTTGTTCTTATTCCTGGCTTGAGTAAGAAATTTTTACTTTTGTTTGCCTCTTTACAATTATAAAACTTTTTTTTTCCCCTTACAGGCTAACATTTGTCTGGCAACTCCTCTCTCTCCACACTGAGATCAAGATTCCAATCACATTCTCCTGTGGGTGCAAAAGTAACAGATTCTCATTGCACATCATTTTGTTGTTCACTTACTATATCAAAATACATAGCAATTATAAGCTTCCCTTTATATAGCATATGGACATGAGCCAAATGCACACACATGTACATACACATACATATCCATCTACTTTTTCCCTTTTCACAAATTCTAGCTGTGTACCCTGAAGTGGTTCACCCTGGGGGTCACCGGTGGAGCTCTACCTGGAATGGAAGGGAAGAAAGGAAGGAACTTAACATGTATTTACCATCTACTAATTATCTTAATTAATATTCCCCACACCCTGTAGTTGTGTACTCTTACTTTTACAGATAAAACAAAATGAACTCACAGTGGTAATGGTCACTCATATTTGTGTGTTCTGGCCAGTATGGACCCCTTCCTGTTTCCCCAAGTCTTCATTGCAATCCCACCCATGCTCATATATCTAGGCTTCCTCCCTGTTTAGAGGGAACTTCTGAAAGATCCAGAAAAGGGCACCATTGAGTCCTCATGACCACAGCAGAGTTTCCTCCTTGAAAGTTTCCATAGCAGGGCCATTAATTGGGGCCAGGAACACCTGGAGGCAGGAGATCTCTTCTCCCTGCCTGTCAGGACTTGGTTCACAGGCCATCCATCTCACAGACCCAGGGAGTGTTTAATGAAGTTGATTTGGATCAGTGGAGATCAGTGTTTAGGCCATCCTCCAAGACCTCTAAAATGTCTGGGAAATGTGCCCATTTTTGGCAAGGAGTCCAGTGCTTATTGTAGTTTTATTTTTAAATAAACCTCTCTAACATTTTTTTTAGTTGCTTATTTTTATTGAAAGCTCTTTCAATTATTCAAATCAATTCAATCAGAATTTATGGAGCACCTATTAGTGCCAGGCACAGCAGGGGTATAAAAAGATCAGTGAGGTACTGCTCCAGGAACTTGAGGAGCTAGGAAGATACAATAAACCCACAAATAATGCTAAGAGGCAAAGATGAGAGCTGTAAAGGAGTACAGCTAAAGAGCTACAGGAATTTAGACAGAAGAGACTCACTTCTGATTGGAGAAAATCAGGAAAGACATCATCAGTACGGAGTTAGCATTTGATACGTACATTTAGGAAATCATTCGGTTAGTCATTCAGTCAATAAATATTTAGTGAACATCTAGGCATATGCTAAGAACTGGAAACACAAGAGGGACCTAATCCTTGCTCTCAAGGCATCTACAATATAGTGATAAATTAGACAATGAACAAGTCAACAAATAAATTAATTATGGCTTATAATGGATACTAAGAATTAAATGACTAGTATGTCCTGATGGTAGTAACCTAATCGAGGTAAGTGGTATTGGTGGAAGGGTAAGAATACCTAGTTCGGCGAAGTGGTCAGAGAAGGTTTTACTAAAATTTGATTTTTAGTGATGACCTGAGGAATAAAGAAAAACAAGCCATTTGAAAAGCAGGGGTTGGAATGTTCAAGATATTGTGAGCAGTGAGTAAAAAGTTCCTCAAAAAGAAAAAGAATTTGGGATTATGAAGGAAACTCAGAAGGTCACTGTAGGTAGAGAATAGGAGCAATGGGAAGGCCAGCTTGAGAAGAGGGTGGAGAAGCAGATACGGTTCAGGTCTTGTCAGGCATTTGGCCATGGAGGGTATTGTGGGTTTTCTCCTAAGTGTAGCAAGATCTTTGAAGGGTGTTAAGCTGGGCAGTAGCGTGAGGCCAATTTGTGTTTTGAAAAGAAGAGTTGAGTCAGAATGCCATGGGAGAATGCATTGGAGCCGGGAGGTGAGGTAGGAGACAATGTACTGGTCCACCTGTGATAATATGTCTTGTAAGAGGGTGAAGCTGGGAGATATAAAGGTAGATCAATTTGAGATGCATTTTGGAAGAAAAAAACAACAAAAATTTACTCGATGATGATGGGGGAGGGTATTTAAGCAGACAAAGCAACACAAGAAAAAATTCACAGGGGAAAAATGGTGGGTCTTCATGGGCTTCGGTAAGACTAAAACAGCATAACTGTTCCTTGCAACAGAGTCCTGGGGCATGAAATAGCATTATCCTCACTCCTTAATTCCAGCTTTATTTTCTACCCCCACCTCCACTCTTCACATATGAGTCATAATTATCAAAGAAGTAAAGGTTGCTAGAGATGACAGAACCCTATGAATATAGTGAGGTCACTATCCCTCAGAATGTATTATTTGTAATACTTGTTATGTGAGATGCATCTTGGAAAAAAAAGTGGAGGGGCTTTGTGGTCAAATGGGTTTAGAAAGTGATTTTTACATCCCCTTCCTGGAAAATGACAAAGCACATTAACATACTAAAGACTTTGAAATGCTCTCCAACACAGAAATCTATTTAGTTTTGTTAACAGTCAACATATTTTTTTTCCAAACTAATAGGACATTGGGTCCCTATGCCACAGAACAGACCTAGGGATCTTATGGAAAACTGACCTGGCTCTCAGGACCAGCTGCATAATTTGCAGGTCCCTGAGCAAAGTGAAAATGGGCCCCTTATTAAAAGTCATTAAGAATGTCAAGATGGGGACAGGAGAGCACTAACCCAAGTGTGGGATCATTCTAAATATGGGATTCCGGGGGACTGCACTGAGCTAGCACAACCATGAAGTCAGCCTTGGGGGCTCACTATCTTCAAGTTACAGAGGAGGAAGCAAACCCCGAAAAGAGAAGTGGCCTCCTCATTATCTCACTTTAGGATAATGGCAGCACCAGATCCGACTCTGGGCCTTGTGATCATTTGTAAATGATTGTAATGTAATGTATCATAAAGTCATACTGTAGTATGCCAGATCAGCTTCTAAAAAGTAAACCAGATATTTGAGGGGAGGGACTCCTACTGTGCTGTTTGTAATTGATTTCACTCCCCAGTCAGGCACAACAACACCATCTCTGGTTTGGACTCAACTTCAGCAGGCTCTAACCGCCCTGAGGGACCAATTCTCACACCACTCACCACTGACTTGCTCCTCTAGCTACTTCCACGGCTCTTTTCAGTCGTCACTCTGGCTTATTACAACTGGTCACAGAACCTGATTACTATCCTAACAGCAGTGCTGGGAACAAAATACAGCTCTTAAAAATATCATAGGCTGCTTGATCAGAGATGAGAAAGAAAGCAGAGGGGAGGAGAAAAATCATGATTGTCTGACTCTTGCTCTATTTGTGAGAAAGAGCCAAGTATTTCCTATTCATATTCCATAAGACATTTAACACAGTGTTTTGTGGATAGTAGGTGGACAAAAAAAGAAAATGGGCTTTCTTCCTTAAAGGTAGGGAAGCTAGAAAAGTCTATGTAGAGACAGAATGAGCAGATGTGAGGAATTCCAGTGCTTTTTGAAACTATAAAGTAGATGATGCCTAGTTCTTCAAGAATAAAATAAGGGAGGACTTTAAAGGAGTGGTTAAAGATGAGATCTAGACTAGACCACCCAATATTTCAGGGAATCGAAGAAGATGCAGGTAGATCGAACACAGAGCCTTAAAAGAAAATAGAGATTTAGAGAGGAAATGGCAAGTGTAGAGAGTTTCTACTGTTTTGCCCACTTTATTAACCAGAATTCTACAAAGACACAGAACTACGACATTTCTATAAATATAAAGATACTTATTCTAAGGAATTGGCTCACATTATCATGGAGGATGACAAATCCCAGGATCTGCAATGTGATTCCACAAGCTGGAGACCTAGGAGAGCTAATGATGTAGTTCCAGGCTGAGTCTGAAAGGCTGAGAACAGGAAGAACCAGGGCTGTAAGCTCCAATCCAAAGTCTCAGGATCCAGGAGGAGGTGATGTTTCAGTATGAGTCTGAAAGCAAGGAAAAGCTCACTTCAAATGTATTCGGATAAAGAGAATTCTTTCACTTGGACGAAGGTCAGCCTTTTTCTACTCAGGCCTGCAACTGATTGGGTGATGCCCACCAATATTCCAGAGACCAGTCTGCCTTACTTACTCAGTCTACTGATTTAAACGTAATCTCACCCCAAAACACCCTCAAGGAAACACCCGAAATAATTTGACCAAATATCCAGGCACCTTGGGACCCAATCAAATGACACATAAAATTAACCATTGTATCTATCCAAGATCCATTCCTTCCTGTTTTAACCCCATGACTCATTTTCCTTTAGGGAATCAACACTTGTCCACATTTGATCTATGTAGTGGGCTGACCTCAAGCCTAAATTTCTGAGAATGGACAATGAGAGCATTTCAACCCTCCAGGAAGAGTGACTGATTCTGAGACAGACCACTGAGTCTCAGATCCTGGGAATTTGGCTATCAGCTATTAGGAGAGAGGAAAACAAAATGAAAAGGGAAGTTTTCTTGTAGGGTTAATATGTTGGTAGAATATAGATCAAAAACTGTCAAAGACCTGTGGGAAGGACCTACCTAAGATTGATGCCAACACACAAGAATGGAGCTGAGAGGTGAAGAGAGAGAAAAAGAGAAACTGAGGCTTGGTGACAGGGTTTGGTCTGAGCTCCCGAGTCAACTTTCCCTGGACATTTTAGTTGCACAAGTTACATGAGTTACATGAGCTAGTTGCTTTGAGTTTCATTTCATGCTTAAGCTGATTTAAGGTAAGTCCTTTTCTTTTGTAAGCAATGAGTCCTGACAGATGCTGTGAACACATTATGATCAGAGAATAAGTGAAAGGAATGGGCCTCCCTTATCTTAGGGGCAGTGAGCAAGCAGCTGGCAACTTTACTTTCCAAACGGTCCTTTTGAACTAAGGTATAGCATCATTGAAGGCAGGTGAGTGAGCTGGATTTAGCTTCTGAAGCTGAAGCTAAATCTAACAATTACTAATGTCACACTATTAGCTGGAAATGATCCTGTCCCTAAAATTCCATTACTTTGACAATAAAAATCATCTGATGCCATTTAGTATGAGCATATACAGTGTACTGTCTGGACAAGGATTGGGGAAAGTGAGCCAAGACCTTAAAATCCCATTCCTACTACTTTGAGTGATGGCAACAGAATTTGGGACCCTGGACGGTTCCAGAAACTAGTTAGAAGTACAGGCTAGGGCTCTTTTGACATCAGGAAGATGGTGGAATAGAAAGCCCTGAATGTTCCTTCCCTGCGTAGACACAATGATTCAACAACAGCACATGGATCAATATCTTTTGTGAGAAATCCAGAAACTAGGTGAAATGTACCTATACCCTGGGCGAGTGCAAATCCAGCCACAGCAAAGCCAGTATTAAAAACAGACAACACTTGGGGCGCCTGGGTGGCTCAGTCAGTTAAGCGTCCGGCTTCGGCTCAGGTCATGATCTCATGGTTTGTGGGTTCTAGCCCCCATCGGGTTCTGTGCTGACAGCTCAGAGCCTGGAGCCTGCTTCAGATTCTATGTTTCCCTCTCTCTCTCTGCCCCTCCCCAACTCATGCTCTGTCTCTCACTGTCTCAAAATTTAAAATATAAATAAATAGATAAATAGATAGATAGTTAAATAATTAAACAAACAACTTTAATTGTTTAAACAGACAACACTGGCCATAATCCCCACTCCTGGTACAGAGCCATATGACCAGGAAGGGAACTCCCATCTCCCAATTCCTCCTTAAAGATCAAAGGAGTGGGAACGTAGATGTAGTGTTCCAACTTTCCTGCCACCCAACAGTCTGGCTTGTATCTTGCCTCTTTCAGAAAGTCGGCAGGGCCAGAATTCACTAGTCCCCTGGGGTTACAGAGAACAGTCTTGTTTGAATCTGTGTGCCGGCACTCACCAGGCTCCTCCCTCAAGCTCCGCACTGAGTGAGCAGGCCACACACCCCAGCTGCTCCCTTAGGAGGGAGAGAGTTGAACTGCACATCTAATGTTCCAGCTTTTCCTGTGCTGCCTGAGGAACTGGCTTCAGTCTTGCCTGTCTCAGAGCTCTGAGGGGGCCCCACACACACTAGGCCCCTGCAGGCCCCAGAGAACGAAGACAGCAATTTGATTCAGCACACAACTGGTCACCACAGCAGTTCCTGCTGACCCAGAACAGAGCAGAGTGGCAAACCCCTCAAATCCCAGCTTCTC
The DNA here is from genome assembly GCF_008692635.1 of Crocuta crocuta. Classification (NCBI taxonomy): domain Eukaryota; kingdom Metazoa; phylum Chordata; class Mammalia; order Carnivora; family Hyaenidae; genus Crocuta; species Crocuta crocuta. Next base: position 6,550,102 of record NW_027528977.1, on the reverse strand, counting down.
TTTGGAGAGGGAAAGAGTTGGACAGAGTGTTCAACAATCCAACTTTGCTGGGGCTGCCTGAGGAACTGGCTTCAGTCTCGTTTGTCTCCGAGCACTGACAGGACCTGGCATATGCTGGTTGCCTGGGGGCTGCTAAGAACAAAGAAAACGGGTTGGATAAGCCCAAAGCTGTGAGAAGCCTCCAGAATCTTTAGCTGGATGTATTGCTGAGGGTCTTCTCCTTTACTAGGTCAGTTCATGAAGACTGGGAGAAGTGGATTTTTTTTAAAAAAGGTTTTTTAATGTTTATTGATTTTTTTGAGAGAGAGACAGACAGAGCATGAGCAGGGGGAGGGGCAGAGAGAGAGGGAGACACAGAATCCGAAGCAGGCTCCAGGTTCTGAGTTGTCAGCACAGAGCCCGATGCTGGGCTCAAACTCAGGGACCACAAAATCATGACCTGAGCCAAAGTCAGACGTTTAACGGACAGAGCCACTCAGGTGCCCAAGAAGTGGCTATTTTATACGATGCACAGACACCAACATAAAGAGTAAAGGAAAATAGAGAAACAGGGAAATATGTTCCCTCCCAAAAAGGAACCAGATAAATTTCGAGAAACTTATCATAATCAAATGAGATAATGATTTACCTAGTAGAGAATTCAAAATAACCATGATAATGGTGCTTCCTGAGGTCAGAAGAACAATTCACGAACAAAATGAGAATGTCAACAAACAGATAAGATTTTTTTAAAGTATCAAATAACAATCAGGTTGCTGAAAAACAATAAGTGGGATGAATAATATACTAGCCAGACAAAAACACCGCAAGAAAACTAAAGACCAATATCCCTGATGAACATAGATACAAAATTCTCTATAAAATCCTAGCAAACCAAATTCAGCAGCACATTAAAAGGGATCATACACCATGACCAGGTGGTATATTCCCTGGGATGTAAAGATGGTTCAACATATGAAAATCAATTAATATGATATGCTTCATTACAGGCTGAAGGATAACAACCACATGATCATCTCAATAGAGGCAGAAAAGTTTTTTGATAAAATTCGAATCCCTTTCATGATGAAAGTGCTCAGTAAACTATTTATACAAGAAATGTGCCTCAACCTAATAAAAGTCATACATGGAAGTCCACAGCTAACATACTAAAGCTGAAAACTAATGTCAAGAGCAATGCAAAGATGCCCATTCTTGCCTCCTCAATTCCACAAAGTGCTGGGAGACCTAGAAAGAGAAATTAGGCAGAAAAGGGAAATAAAAGCATGCAAATCAGAAAGAAAAAAGTAAAAGTGTCCCTGTTTGCAAATGGCATGATCTTGTATATAAGAACCCCTAAAGCCACCATGAAAAAATAATAAAACTAATAAACAGTAAAATTGCAGCATACAAAAATCAACATATGAAACTCAGTTGCTTTACTATATGCTAATAACAAACTACTTAAAAGGGAGATTGGGAAAACAATTTCATTTACAATAGCATCCAAAAGTATAAAATACATCAGCGATAGTCAGTGATAACTTCAAGCAATCCGTGTTGATTACTATGTAGTTTCCTTCCTTCTTCCCTCCTTTCTCTCCCTTTTTTCTTTTTCAGAATTGTTTTTAAGTAGATTTCACACCCCGTATAGATCCCAGTATGAGTTCTGAATTCATGACCCTAAGATCAAGATCTGAGCTGAATCAAGAGTTGGATGCTTGAGCCACCCAGGTGCCTCAAATTTTTCAGAATTTTTGAGCCCTCTACTGTTCCAAGCACTATGCCAGTCACAGAAGTTATGAAAACAAGCACTGAAGAAGTTTACAGGCTGGTTTTGGGAAAGTCATGGTGGTAGGTGAGGAGGAAAGCATGTATCACTATTATAGCACAGTACCAAAAGTGCTTTGATAGTGACACAGAAATACCTTGAAGCCAGGAGTAGAGATGGAGGGACTCAATTGCCGTTGAGAGGAATGTAATCCAAAATGTTTGCCACCACTCTGGTCTTAGAGTTAGGAAAGCAGAAACTCAAGAAAAGGTAGTTTTTATCAACAGGTTCTTCTTTGGTTTCATCAGTAAAATGCTTAGAACTGATAATACATGGCCTATTCTGAAATAACTCTGGGGGCTCCTGGCTGGCTCAGTTGGTTAAGTGTCAGAGTCTCGATTTCAGCTCAGGGCATGATCTCACGGTTTGTGAGCTTGAGCTCTGTGCTGACAGTGCTCGCTCTCTCTCACTGTCTGAAAAAATAAATAAATAAATAAACTTTAAAAGAAGATAAAGTAACTCTGGTTTACTGTGACAATCATTTCATATCTTAACATGACCCCTGAATTTACCTTATTTTTAATTCTCTTCGTATCCATGTTCATTCTGTTGTTCTATGTTACATTTGTTTAAAATATTCGAAAGCCTTTGGTAATGAAGCTTTCATAAATAAATTATGTACATACGTATCTTAGTAAGTAATTTTTCAGTTCTTTAAATTAAATAGGGTTTTTAAAATGAAAATTCAAACACAGACAGAGATTCTTTTGTCGTAACCTAATGACTCTTGTGTCAATAAACAAAGTGGTATGTATTGCTTCAAGGAAATACAGGTACATCAATAGAACAAAACAAATTGCCAATAACCAATACTTGGTTTGTATACACAATATTTAGGGTTTGCATATATAACAACTTAGTGTAAGGTAAATGTAGCATCATATCATAATGGGGAAAAGAATAAATATTCAATAAATAATATTAGAAAAATTTCATCACTATTATGAAGAAAAGAATTAACCTTAACCACATAACACTTCTGATGCCTTCAAGAGTGAAATGTTAAAAATTAGCCTCAAACAATTGAGAAAAAAATATATTTAATACTTAGCAGATCTTGATGTCTGGAATATCTTTTAAAGAATTAACCAATGTAAGAATCAAAATAGAAAAGGGCAGTAAAATTGGTCATAAAGTGGAAAACTTTTCTGTACAAAAAACACCCCAACCAAATCTCTATTGGTAAATAATATACTGGGAATTATTATTTGATGTTAAATATACTAGTTCAATAAACAAAATCTTTAATGTAAAGATATCAAGGGAGAAAAGTAAGACAAGCAGTAACATGATAATAACCATGGGCCAAGAGTTTGCTATAACAAACCAGAAAAACAAAGAAACACAAAGGGCCATTTAGCACAATCTTTCAATACTCTTATCTCTGTAAACTGAGTTTCTTCAGATTTTTCCTAAGGAAACAGTCTGTGGTGAGTCTGAGAGTCATGTTATCAAGATTTAGATGGAGCAGAATGCAGAATGGTGAAACACTGAAAATGTCCTCAGTGTCCAACCAGACAGCAGCTGTCAGACAAATGTCAAAGATAATGTAATAAAATGGGGGGGAAAGTTCATTAAACTATTTCAAATATAGCTTTAAAAAAGTAATAATTTTTAAAACAACATTAAAACACTATAAGTATGGTTCCAAGATTATGTATATAAAGAAATAAAATAGCAGGCAGTAGGAGCAGAGTAATTTTTGAAGCTGCTTTCTGGTTTTTTTTTTTCTCAATTGTCTACTATGAGTATATGTTAGTTCTACAGATAACACTGAAATTTTTTTAATTTCAAGAAATTTAAAAAAGAAAAAAGAAAATTCATTTTCTTCATAGACTTCACTGATCTTCAGAGAGAAAAGGGGAAGAGAAAAAAGTACATATAAGAGGACCGTATTTCAGGGACCCTTGGGTGGCTCAGTCGGTTGAGCGTCCGACTTCAGCTCAGGTCATGATCTCATGGTTTGTGAGTTCAAGGCCTGCATCAGGCTCACTGCTGTCAGCCTGTCAGCACGAAGCCTGCTTCAAATCCTCTGTCCCCCTCTCTTTACCCCTCCCCTGCTTACACTCTCCCAAAAATAAATAAAAAGTTAACAAAAAAGAGAGAGAGGACTGTATTTCAGTCTTCTGTTCCCAAAGCAATCTCAGAAAAGGTCCCTCAGACTTCCATTTCTTACTCAGGGACGCAGCCACTGAATGGGGTCTTACACAGCCTGAGCTCGGCCATGGGCTCCTGCAGCTGCTTGAGGTTGGTGTTGGACAGCAACTACTTTTTCTTTGCAGAAGCTCACTTCCCTGGTCTTCTTGCAGCCAGGCTAACTTCACAGAGTGGGGAGGGGTGTAAGACATATTTAAACTTGGTTTCACATCACACTTGATACTGAAGAGCTGACAAATGCTGGACTGGCTAAGAGAGACTTTGCATAAAGTCTTACTAGACTGGGTACCCTCCTCTCTGTCTTCCTCCAGTTGAGTGACGGGAGCAAAGACACTTAAGCTCCCAAATCTCCATTTCGTCAGCTATGAAATAGGAGATAATTTCTACCTCATAGTGCTGTGAACAAGGCTTCCATCCACATAGCACACACTCGTACAGCTGTACTGATGGTTAAAATACTGAAATTGTTGGGGTGCCTGGGTGACTCAGTTGACTCTTGATTTCAGCTCAGGTCACGATCTCAGGGTTGGTTCATGAGATCAAGCCCCACCGCCTGGGGTGGAGTCTGTTTAAGATTCCCTCCATCTCCCTCTGCCCCTCCCCTCCTTGCGTGTGCTTGTGCACTCTCTCTCTCTCAAAAACATACTGAAATTTTTCAGTATAAGTTGGTAAATAACCACTGCCCCAAGCCCTTTAGTGTTCCCCAAGCCTCTCTATTTCCCTTCTCCATAATCTTCTAACTAAAGGCAGAGGGACCTCCAGGACTCTGCTCCAACACTATTCCAGGGGCATTGGAATTATCCATAAAAGTACCTTCTTAGTTGTTAAACAGTTTGAATATTTTCTCTGGTTGTGGGAATTAAATATGAATGAGGTGACTCACAAGGGTGAGATCACAGACAGGAGATTTGGAACTTTTATCCAAGAAGCATATACTTTCAGTAATCTTCTCAGGTCAATAGGATATTTTTGTGTCCTTGGGACCAAGATACTTCCCCTACAAAGGTAAGGAAGGCTTAAGGAGAAGTGGAAGAGCACTGAATGGCATGACCCAGAGGTAACTCTCTGGCCTTTAAGCGCTGCCTACCTCGAGTTCAGAGGAGTGGGCGAGGTCAGCCGCTCACTAAGCCTCATTATGTTATCACCACAAGCGACCCTGGCCTCATTACTTGCACATGAAGAACAAAACTAGTCTTTTTACAATAAAAATAGTTTTTCTGAAGAGAAAATATGTGGTCTTAGATTTAATGGATCATCTGAGGGTTTTTGACACTGATAAAGTTTAAGAGTTGAATTTCTGGCCTCTCTTGCTTCAGGGCTGGGCTGCCAACTCTTCAGAAAATAGCCTCTAAGGGAAAAAAAAAACTTCTTAATTTATGATTCTGGTCTTTTCTTGAGGGCATTTTATCCATTCCTTAGAAAAGACAGGCCCAGGACAGTCTGCTCAGAGATATTTCATGGGAGTGATCACTAATTCTGGTAGACATCCCTCATAATGGACAATCCACACTCTTATCCTTCCCCAAAACATCTTTGCCCTTTTTTTGTGTGAAAATACTGAGAAACCTTCTGGATACTAATCATCTAACACACATTTGTTTAAAAATATCATTTGCATTTTCTAGGAAATTTGCACGTTAATGATACTAAAGTGATTACAACTTACACAAGAATTATTTCTTTCTTGTTCTTGATTAATGAACTATAAAAAACAATATGTGACATTAAACTGGGACAGCTTCAGAGCATTGTTATGTGGTTGGAGCGAGACTTATACTAATCTGAGTGCATGTAAATGGCAAAGAATTCAGGTACTTTTTTTCACGTGTTAGATTTCCTGTTGAAAATGTAACTGTCTTAATACTATATGCCTTATTCGTTCTCAGTCCTTGTAAAGTCCTGGGGAAAAGAGAACAATCCAAATTCTTGTGCCCAGGTCTTTTTTGGGCACTTAATTTGCATGTCTGTTATACTGATTTGGAAACCTGAAACTCAAATGTCGCCAGTACCCCTAAAGACAGTCTCATTAACTATTATTGTTTTTTTTTTTTTTCTCTAGGATTAGAAAACCTTCTGAACCTCATAACCAGAGTTTGAATGAGGGCAACTTGTACTTTTCACAGGTGTTCTTGTCTGTAACAAAGGACAAATTAAGTCTCCAAAAAGACTCATCTGCTAGCTTTTTCTGATGACTTCTATTTCAAGGTCTTCTGTCTCTAATTAGCCTCCCCAAATGGACTGTTTAATGCATAACTAATCTTGAACTTGCTCTTTTCTCTGACTGAAGAGAAAATTGCACTTCATTTTGTTGAGCTATGGTGCTTATGCTGCACATTTATCAACGAGTGATATTTTAGAATTCTAGATGGCAGCTGTTCAGAGTTTCCTCATTGGCAATATTAGATTGGGAATTACTAATGATGAATATATAAACCCTCGTTAATATACAATCTAATCAAAATTGTTCTAAATATTTAGCTTCTAAAATTCAAATTATTTTCCAAAGTATACTAGTCTAATGTGAATAAGAGTAAGGGACCATTTTAAGGTCTAGAGGAGAGTTGAAACGTAACATTTGTCATGTGGCCAAACAAATCATTGATAACAATACAATGCAGTGTGTTGATTTTAATATCTTCCTAGCACTGCATCTACATCATTTTAATCTATTTCTATTATTTTCTTTTCAACAGTAAATAAAATACTTCAAAAAAATATTAATTGGAAAAAAATGGCCATGTTTGCTTTGTGTTGTTTTACCAAAGTCATTTTTAAAGGTTTTAATTTTTTTCCAGTCATTTTTTAAGTTTGCTTTTGTTTGTTCTTCTGTTGCAAGTAAAGGAATGGAAAAAAATACGTACATACCAGCTGAAACACAACTGGCAAATAGAGTTCACAGCCTGATTCCATTCAGTGCTTGATACCACACGTATGTGGGCAACAAACAACAGTGTGTCTCTGTCCCTACAAGCAGGCAGAGTTTACTTGAAGCGAGAATGAATCTGTTTAAGGACTGGATGGTAAGTATTGGGGGAACCAAGGGCCCAGGGTATTGGAAAGACTTCTCTAAAGTTCCTTTCTAAAAACTATAACCATTACCTTTTTATAGGAGCCTTGAACTGAGTAGACAGTGGGAACAAAAGTTAAAAATCCTTGGGTTTGGGGGTGGGGAGATATCAACCAAGGAAATACAAACTGGAGGGAGTCACAGAATCAAAGAATGAATAATGGTATGAAATACGTACCATGNTGGCTCAGTTGGTTAAGTGTCTGACTTCGGCTTAGGTCATGATCTCACGATTTCAAGGGTTCGAGGCCCATGTTGGGCTCTGTGCTGACAGCTTGGAGCCTGGAGCCTGCTTTGGATTCTGTGTTTCCATCTGTATTGTGTCCCTACCCCATTCACACTCTGTCTCTCTAAAATAAGTAATGTTAAAAAAAATATTTTTAAAAAGTGTAAGAGGTGAGGAGAAGTCCTCAAGCACAAGGAAATAGAGAGGTGGATAACCGTCAGAGGTTATGTCCTCACCACCCTGCAGTCAGCTGCACAGATCTGTCTCTAACTGAACACATCGGGAAGGTAAAATGGGACAGAGCCCCAGCTGAGCCTAAGCGCTAAGACAATAGCTGGAAACTGCTCCCAGATTCTAAAAGGATGCACAAGACTACTTCTGCAAGAATTGTAATGGACGTGGTTCAAATCCAGTTTTGCCTTTCTCAAAAGAAGGGTATAAGAGGAGTGCCTGGGTGCCTCAATCAGTTAAGGGTCCAAATCTTGTATTGATTGAGCTCACAGGTCATGATCTCACAGTTCATTGGATTGAGCCCCAAGTTGGGCTCTGCAATGACAGCATGGAGCCTGCATAGGATTGTCACTGTCCCTCTCTCTCTCTGCCTCTCCCTGGTGGGCATGCTTTCTCTCTCTCAAAATAAATAAATAAACTTAAAAAAAAGATAAGGGTATAAGATGGTTGAAATTAATACCTGGAGTATAGCAATTATAGAAAACCATTTCTTTAGAGAGATTTACCACAGCGCTAAGTCTCATCCCTTCCTGCACATTGTACCTTCTCCAACCCCAGCTGAGAAAGTGATCAATGTTGCTTTCTTCTGTGTTCTCCTCTCATGAGGGAGGATAAAGAAGACCACAAGTTCAATCTTCAGTGTGTTCTCTGATACCAGGTTAGTGTGAAACCAGTGCCTGAGAAATCTATGGGTTAACTATGTGGCTGAGGCTTGGTGCTAACTAGTGGCTAAAGGAAAAATGGGCTGTATTTTGGGAAGATAGTGTACTCAGAGATGGATTATGCACCACAGGATACCCAAGAGGCAGGAGAAGGAAGCCATAGTGATCAGCAAAATCATGTGCCCACATCGAGGAAAAGGTTGGTGAGAGATTCTCAGCAATGGATGATCCAAAGAACCCAGGAAAATGTCCCAAGACAAAGTCAACTTTAAATGTCTACCACAAATTGATGTCAGTCCTTGCCTCTCCTCCTTCCCTCTTGTCTGGGAGTTGGGGAGGAGGGCAGAGAGTTGCTGGCAGAGTAAGGGAGCCAATCACATCCTGCTCACCTTCTTCAAAATAAGGTGAAAGCTGGAGGAGGAGAGAGAATATAACTTTCTGTAAACTTTGAAGTTTTGACTGGACAGACATCCATGTGATAGAATTGACACTACTCTGGAAATAAAAGAATATTTTATTTTCTGGTGTGTGATGTCACCAGAAAGAACAGTCTTCGAAGTGGGTTTGCTAAAATAGTCGCAAGAGAAAAAAATTTCAGTTGCTTTATGATTGTACTTTATGATGTGTGATTGATTAAAAGTCATTTGTTCAATACAAATGATAACATAAAAATGCACATAAACATATAAACAGGTAGGTGAGATCAGGCTGCAGAACAGCTCTAGAAATGGGAAAGCATTCTACAGAGGAGCAGTGGAATAAGGCAAAATGATATCTGCTGGAGACACAAAGACAAAACCTGCATTCATTGCGTTTAGGACAACAGAAGAATGGAACTAAAGGAGTCTCTGATGATAGCAACTGGTTCATAGCAATTGCGTCTTTGAAAAGAAATTGTCCCTGGACTGAAAGCCTAACCTCCTTTCTCGGGGAAAATTAAATAAAAACCAATCTACTGATATGAAACAAGCATTCCTGGTCAATGTTTCAAATTAGGAAAGGAATGACATTTGTGGGTGGACGACTGATCTTGGTCCTGAGTCCACATCTACCTCCCATATAATGCAGGAAATCAGTCTCCCAGTATAAGGCAAAGTTGTATGTGGCTTTGGATAAGAAGTCAGTTCTTCCAGAACCTCATCACTGAAATGTGCTGATCATTGAAATTTTTGTATCACTGGACTGAGAATGTACCTCCCAGCTGGAAGAGTTTACTGACCTAGTTACATCCATAGGAATAATTACCATATGAACACAGCTTGAAGAGAGTCATGGAAGTGGAGTGTGGGAGAGAAAAGAGCATCGTGTGATGAGAAGCCAAGATCAACCAACCTGGTACATCTCATGCAATGATCCCCCAACATCTCTCCATCCTCTTTCTCCATACTGTATGTAAAAACTGACTCCTTGCATTAATGAACTGTCAACAAGCATTATTAGATAAAATCTTGGCTTTTTTTTTTTTTCACTAATCAGTGCAGTGATCCAGACCAAGCCATTTGTTTTGCATCTCAATTTCCTCATCTGTTAAATGAGAGATTGGATAGATCAGTAGTGTGAAGGATGTAAAGCAAATCTGCTATTTAAAATGCAGACCCCAAGTCCATCACTAGAGATTTTTGGTTCAGTAAAGGGTAGGGTCCAAGAATCTACATTTGAACATGGTTAAGGTGATTCCAATGCAGATGATCAGAGAAACATTAAAATACATGACCTCTAAGGTCTCTTACAAGTTAACCCTCTTTTGCTCTAGTCTATTGAGAATATTTATTGAGCATTCACAGAATGCACAACGCCTTACAAAAACCAGTGTGCACAAATAACATATATATTTATTTGAAATCTGTAGTCACTCCGTACTGGGTAGCGTAACAAGGATTCCAGTCATCAAAGCACATCATGGCATTCTGCTGGCTGAACATGGGCAGGCTCATTTTTTTGGCTGGTATGGGTTAACTAGATGGTTGAACTAAAAGATCTCCCTTACCCATGAGATGCTGTGATTTTGAATCTAATTGTATCATATCCTTAGGTCACCCATTAGGAGTGGCTGATTTTTCTCTATTATTTAAGGCTAAATTTACATTTACTTCTCCAGAAGTCCTCCAAGTAGCTCTCTGTGCGGTTAAGAACACAAAGCATTCAAAAGTTACACACACTGAGTAAAAATAAACTTTCTTGATTCTCTGTATATTTGCTATCTAAAAATGCCTCAGTCTTAGGTAGTTTAAAATTTGATCTTCTTCTAAGTATTGTTCTACCCCCTTTCCTTTACCTCATCCTGCTCAAGCTGGCATCTGGACATAAGGGTGCACCTATGTGTGACCACATACTGTAAATGAAATGTCCTTAGGGTCATGCACTCTCCCCTGGATCCTTGCTGTTCTCTGATGTGCTGTAAATTGTTTGGTCTGCTACCCATGTGACATTAGTGGCATTCATTGAAGTATACTTTGCCTCACTCGGTTCCTTCCAATGCCATGTTGGCCCCCTCTGCTGAAGTCACAGCCTTAGTTGTTTGTATGGTCACATGTGTAATGCCTTCTTTTTAAAAAGTTTATGCATTTTGAAAGAGGGAGAGAGAAAGGGAGAGCACAAGCAGGATAGGAGCAGAGAGAGAGAGAGAGAGAGAGAATCCCAAGCAGGCTCCATGTTGTCAGCAGAGAGTCCAACACAGGGCTTGACCTCATGAACTGCAAGATCATGACTTGAGCCAAAGATCAAGAGTCAGACACTTAATTGACTGAGCCACCCAGACCACCCACGATGCCTTCTTTCTAATGCTAGGGCTCTTCTGGTCCACTGCTTCTTTCCTTTCCCATCTCTGCCAAAGATAAGGCATATGGTAGGATATGAATAAATGGGGTGATATCTAAAGCTCAGCCCTCTAGACACTTCCCTCAGCCACTTCTAAAATCCTGTCTGGCACCGTGTTAGACATAGTGTCATGCCAACTGTGGGGATGCTCTGAAATATATGCTAGGATAAACCCACTGTGCTGGAACATGTTTCCATCACATAATCCAACAAAGTACAACCTTAAAGGGGCCAGACTGCTGGGGTATTCATGTCTAATGACGTGTATTTATTCTCCTTTTTCCTCCCATCCACCCCCTCAGAAACATGAAGGTTTTCCCCTGATACTCTAAGGTGGAAATGTCCCCTAAAGCATATATCAGTCCTTCACCCTATGGCTTATAATAAAATTCAGTGACCCGGATTCCATAGGCTTTGCATTTGATTTGTAAAAGGAGTTTTGGCAAATTTAAACAAAAATTTTCCCTCCCAACAAAGCCTGGATTTCAATACTATGGTCTCACTGTGAATTTTTAAAAATATGTTTTCCCACTGAAGGCCAAAAAATGACTTCTCTGTTCCAACCTCCTGTGAAATGATGAAGCCCATTGATTTAATAAGTGCAGAATCACACAGCAACATGTGTGAATGAAAAAAATGTCAGGTTAATGTTTGCAAAAGTATTTTCCCTGTGAAAACAATAATCTAGATAGATTTGCATCTCAGAGACTGAAAGCTAAGAAGAAAATAATTTATGCAAATGTAACCATTGCACCTAGGGCATAGACGGTAAACTGCTTTATACCTGATATTGTTGGGGTTTTTCTACTTGAAGGTCTCTTGCAGATGCTAGAATCAGAGAAATGGGGAGCACAGTGCTCTAGAGATCATTACAGAGAAATCTGGTACATGGAGAGAAGATTTCTTTCAAGAAACTAACAAGATGAATAGTGTCTATTCTTTGACAACATGACCCCCAACCAGCACTCCAGCTTTATATCCCACTCTTCACCTCTGTCAGCCTTCTTTTTTCAACAAAGCCACCCAACCCATGGACCATCAAATCTACTGATTGCATTCCTGTATCTGTGTCTTTACTCTCACAGACTCCTCAATGGAATACTCCTAGGTTAGGGCTTTAAAGAGTAGTCAGCAAATCCATTAGGATTAAGTGAATATCAAAAATCTTTCCTCCTGCTTATATTTCCATCAAACAAAGTAATCTTGTGTTGTTACAAGGATGGAAGTGCCATATTTAGATTCCTTTTACCAAAAAAAAAAGGTACTATAGCAGTATCTTACTTTGAGGGAAAAAGAGATTCTATCCAATTTCCATTTGCTATAATTTGTCTATTCTTTTCAAAAGGACTTCTGAGTGGGAGCCATAAAGCTGAGTCTGGCTCTGAGAAGAGAGAAAAATGGGAGAATAAACACTGAGCAGGAAGCAGGGAGACCACGGTTGTTACCATAGTGATGAACATCCAGTCCGGATGGTGCTGTTGCCGGCTTGTGCTAGTGAGTGGGAGAAAACCACCTTCCTTCTGGACTAGTGTAGCTGAGGACAGAAAAATTTGAGGTGACCAGTTTAATTCTCTACTTGAGAGCTTAAATTGTATCTCTGTAGATACAGTCAATGTTTATTAAACACCTAGGTGGTTGGCAATGTGCTGGGCATATTAGAGGATTTAATGTATGTAAACCCAGAAAGTTAAGGACTAACATCCCCATTTTAAATATGAAGAAAGTAAAGTTCCAAGAGAGTAAATCATTTGTTATTTGTTATTTAATGAACTAGCTAGTAAAAGGACAGGGCCCAGATTTAAATACAAATCTTTAAGTTAACTTAATCTAATTTATTTTCATTGTAAATCTGTTTACACCAAGCACCATGTCTGTCAAATGATATGGCAGGAAAATGATATCCCGTTGAATAATGCAAACTTAGAGGAATCTATGGTGGTTACTCCAAGCTTTGACATTTTACAGTTTTCCCTGTCTTGCAAGTTTCATAGAAAAATAATTTGTATTAAAGCTTTCTTTCCCTCATTTATAAACTGAATTGGTTTTCTGATAACAGCTTAGTTAGTTAGGAAATGATCCTAAATGACAGATTTCAATGTATTTTGCATTAATATGACAAGAACAGTTTACTGACTGTAGACATTGTCTCATAGATAGGCAAAAGGCAGGAATTATACATTCTTTTTTAAATGTTTTTATTTATTTTTGAGAGAGAGAAAGAGAGAGAGCACAAGCAGGGGAGGGGCAGAGAGAGAGGGAGGCACAGAATCTGAAGCAGCCTCCAGGCTCTGAGCTGGCAGCACAGAGCCCAGTGTGAAGCTTAAACTCACGAGATCACGACCTGAGCCAAAGTCGGATACTTCACCGACTGAGCCACCCAGGTGCCCCCTTTTACATCCAAAACCAGAAACACCTTTGAATTTTTAGCAATAATCCCATATTACCAATAAACACAATAAACAATATCAAACAATTAAAGGCATCTGTAGTTCTATTACTATTCCCATCCCTATTCTACAGTAGTCACCGTTGGTATTTGTCCTGTTTGAACATTTATGCAGACTGCAATAGTTAAGAGCGTGGATTCCCATTCCAGCTAGGCCACTTAGTGTGTCTAGGCAAATTAACCTCTTAAACCCCAGTATTTTATCTTTAAAATGCGAATAGGGATACTACCTACCACATGTGGCTATTATATAAGAAAAAATGAGATAATGAGATACCTTATGCTGAGTGCTGAGCACAGCACTTGGCACACTGTAGCAGTTTATAAATGGTCGTGTATATTGCATCCATATTTACATGTGAGAATCTACCAATCGGTCGCTGCATAACCACTATATTCTCATACGGCCTTTCCGCAGAGTGTGTCTGTGGAGAGAGAGAAAGAGCAAGCTTTTTGGTGTCTCTTTTCATGAGGGTACTAATGCCATCATGGGGCTCTACCCTCCTGACCTCTTCTAACATTAATTACCTCCCAAAGGCCCTGTCTCCAAATACCATCATATTATGGGGTTAGGGCTTCAATATGAATTCAATTCAATATGAATTTTTGGGGAAACAGGTATGTCCAGTCTGTAACATATTAGATGGGGTAACAGATTTTTAAACGGTAAATGTTAATATGCATATCAGATTTTCTACAATTTACACTCCTACCAAAGAATGCAAGAGTGCCCAACCCTCGATATCTCATCATTAACAGTTTTTAATGTAACTCACTTTATTCTTTCATAATCTGATAGGTAAAACATTATATCTACCTTTGCTTTGCATATATTTGATTATTCACAAGGTTAAATATCTTTTCATATGCTTTTTTTCTTAAATAGTTTATTGTCAAGTTGGTTTCCATACAACACCCAGTGTTCATCCCAACAAGTGTCCTCCCCCACGCCCATCACCCCCCTTTCCATCTTCCCCACCCCCATCAGCCCTCAGTTTGTTCTCAGCATTCAAAAGTCTCTCATGGTTTGCCACCCTCCCTCTCCCCAGCTATTTTTCCCCTCCTCCCCCACGGTCCTCCATTAAGTTCCTCCTAATCCACCTATACGTGCAAACATATGGTATCTGTCCTTCTCTGCCTGACTTATTTCGCTCAGCATAACACCCCCTTGGTCCATCCATGTTGCTACAAATGACCAGATTTCATTCTTTCTCATTGCCATGTGGTATTCCATTGTATAGATAAAACACATCTTCTTGATCCATTTGTCAGTTGATGGACATTTAGGCTCTTTCCATGTTTTGGCTATTGTTGAGAGTGCTCCTATGAACATTGGGGTACATGTGCCCCTATGCATCAGCACTCCTGTATCCCTTGGGTAAATTCCAAGCAGTGCTATTGCTGGGTCATAGGGGAGTTCTATTGTTAGTTTTTTGAGGAACCTCCACACTGTTTTCCAGAGGGGCTGTACCAGTTTACATTCCCACCAACAGTGTAGGAGGGTGCCCATTTCTCCACATCCTCGCCAGCATCTAGAGTTCTCTGATTTGCTCATTTTAGCCACTCTGACTGGCGTGAGGTGGTATCTCAGTGTGGTTTTGATTTGTATTTCCCTGATGAGGAGGGATGCTGAGCATCGTTTCATGTGTCTGTTGGCCATCTGGGTGTCCTCTTTGGAGAAGTGTCTGTTCATGTCTTCTGCCCATTTCTTCACTGGATTATTTGGTTTTTTTGGTGTGGGGTTTGGTGAGGTCCTTATAGATTGTGGATATGGGTCCTTTATCTGATATATCATTTGCAACTCTTTTCTCATTCTGTCAGTAGCCTAGTAGTTTTATGGATTGTTTCCTTTGCCATGAAGAAGCTTTTTTCTTGATGAGGTCCCAATGGTTCATTTTTGCTCTTGATTCCCTTGCCTTTGGGGATGTGTCAAGTAAGAACTTGCTGAAGTGGAGGTCAAGGAGGTTGTATCCTGCTTTCTCTTCTAGGGTTTTGATGGTTTCCTGTCTCACATTCAGGTCCTTTATCTATTTTGAGTTTATTTTTGTGTATGGTGTGAGAAAATGATCTAGTTTCATTCTTCTGCCTGTTGCTGTCCAGTTCTCCCAGCACCATCTGTTAAAGAGGCTGTCTTTTTTCCATTGGATACTCTTTTCTGCTTTGTCAAAGATTAGTTGGCCATACATTGTGGGTCCAATTCTGAGTTCTCTATTCTACTCCATTGGTCTATGTGTCTGTTTTTGTGTCCATAGCATACTGTCTTGATGCTTACAGCTTTGTAGTAGAGGCTAAAGTCTGGGATGGTGATGCCTCCCGTTTTGGGTTTCTTCTTCAATATTACTTTGGCTATTCGGGGTTTTTAGTGGTTCCATACAAATTTGAGGATAGTTTGTTCTAGGTTTGAGAAGAATGCTGGTGCAATTTTGATTGGGATTGCATTGAATGTGTAGATTGCTTTGGGTAGTAATGACATTTTAACAATATTTATTCTACCAAACCATGAGCATTGAATGTTTTTCATTACTTTGCATCTTCTTCAATTTCTTTCCTATGTTTTCTATAGTTTTCATCATACAGATCTTCTATATCTTTGGTTAGGTTTATTCTTAGTTATTTTATGGTTTTTTGTGCAATTGTGAATGGGATCCGTTTCTTGACTTCCCTTTCTGTTGCATCAATATTCATGTATGAAAATGCAACAGATTTCTGTACGTTGATTTTGTACCCTGCAATTTTGCTGAATTTATGGATCAGTTCTAGTAGGCTTCTGGTGGAATCTGTCGGGTTTTCTATGTAGAGTATCATGTCGTCTGATAAAAGTGAAAGTTTGACTTCTTCTTTGCCAATTATGATGCCTTTTATTTCCTTTGTTGTCTGATGGCTGATGCTAGGACTTCCAGAACTATGTTAAACAACAGTGGTTGAGAGTGGACATCCCTGTCGTGTTCCTGATCTCAGGGGGAAAGCTCTCAGTTTTTCCCCGTTGAGGATGATGTTAGCTGAAGGCTTCTCACAGATGGTTTTTATGATGTTTAAGTAAGTTCCTTCTATCCCGACTTTCTCGAGGGTCTTTCTTAAGAAGAGATGCTGTATTTTGTCCGATGCTTTTTCTTCATCTATAGACAAGATCATATGGTTTTTATCTTTCTTTTGTTAATGCGATGTATCACATTGATTGATTTGCAACTATATTGAACCAGCCCTGTAANTACTTGAGAAGAATGGGTATTAACTCTGATTTAAATGTTGGATAGAATTCCTGAGGGAAGCCATCTGGCCCAGGGATCTTGTTTATTGGGAGATTTTTGATAACTGATTCATTTTCTTCACTAATTATGGGTCTGTTCAGATTTTCTATCTCTTCCCATGTGAATTTTAGTAGTATGTATTTAGGAATTTGTCCATTTCTTTTAAGTTGTCTAGTTTGATGGCATATAATTTTTCATAGTATCCCCTGACAATTGTTTGTATTTCTGAGGGNATTGGTTTCAATGAGTCCATTTTCACTCATGATTTTGTCTGTTTGGGTGCTCTCTCTTTTCTTTTTGAGAAGCCTGGCTAGAGGTTTATCGTATTTGTTTATTTTTTCAAAAAACCAACTCTTGGTTTCACTGATCTTTTCAACTGTTTTTTTTGATTCTATATGGGGTATTTCTACCCTAAATTTTATTATTTCTCTTCTCCTACTGAGTTTGGGGTGCTCTTGTTGCTCTCCCTCTAGTTCCTTTAGGTGCGATTTTGTACTTGTGCTTTTTCTAATTTTTTGAAATAGGCCTGGAGTGCAATGTACTTTCCTCTTAGGACTGCCTTTGCCATATCCCATAGAGTTTGAATTGTATTTTCATTTTCATTTGCCTCCATATATTTTTAAATTTCTTCTCTAATTGCCTGATTGGCCCATTTGTTCTTTAGTGGGGTGTTCTTTAACCTCCATGTTTTTGGAGGTTTTTCAGACTTCTTCATGTGGTTGATTTCAAATTTCATAGCATTGTGATCTGAAAGTGTGCATGGTATGATTTCAGTTCTTTTATATTTGTTGAGGGCTGCTTTTGTGTCCCAGTATGTGATCTATCTTGGAGAATGTGCCATGCGCACTTGAGAAGAAAGTGAATTCCATGGCCTCAGGATGTAGAGTTCTAAATATATCTGTCAAATCCATCTGGTCCAATGTGTCATTCAAGTCCATTGTTTCTTTAGTGATTTTTCTGTATAGTTGATCTATCCATTGCTGTAAGTGGAGTCTTAAAGTCCCCTGATATTAGTACATTCTTATCCATAAGATTGCTTCTGTTTGTGATTAATCGTTTTGTGTATTTGGGTTCGTAGACATTTATAATTGTTAGCTCTTCCTGATGGATAGACCGTGTAATTATTATATACTGCCCTTCTTCATCCCTTGTTACTGCCTTTACTTTAAAGTCCAGCTTGTCTAAGTATAGCTACTCCAGTTCTCTTTTGACTTCTGGTAGCATGACATATATATTTCTCCATCCTCTTAATTTCAATATGAAGGTATCTTCAGGTCTAAAATGAGTCTCTTGTAGACAGCAAATAGATGGATTTTGGTTTTTCATCCATTCTGCTACACTATGTCTTTTGATTGGAGCATTTAGTCCATGTACATACAGTGTTATTATTGAAAAATATGGGTTTAGAGTGATTGTGTGCTTTGTAGGATTCGTGCTTGTGGTGGTGTCTCTGATACCTTGCACTCCTTGCAACATTTCCCTCAGAGAGTCCCCGTCAGGATTTCTTGTAGGGCTGATTTAGTGGTGACGAATTCTTTCAATTTTTGTTTATTTGGAAAGACTTTTATATCTCCTTCTATTCTGAATGACAGGCTTGCTGGATATAGGATTCTTGGCTGCATATTTTTCTGTTCATCACATTTAAGATTTCCTGCCATTCCTTTTTGGCCTGCCAAGTTTCAGTAGATAGTTCTGTAAGCACTCTGAGAGGTTTTTCCGTTGTACGTTAGGGCCCTTTTATCCCTAGCTGCTTTCAGTATTCTCTCTTTGTCCTTATATTTTGCCAGTTTCACTATGATATGTCGAGCAGTATATCGATTCAAGTTATATCTGAGGGGAGTTCTTTGTGCCTCTTGGATTTCAACGTCTATTTCCTTCCCCAGATTGGGGAAGTTCTCTGCTATAATTTGTTCAAGGACTCTTTCAGCNCATCTGGATGTCGTCTTTGGAGAAGTGTCTGTTCATATCTTCTGCCCATTTCTTGCATTTTTAAATTCATCACAACTATTTTTAAGCTCCATAGTCTTTGTAGCAATAGTTTCTCTGATGTCTTTGTAGCAATAGTTTCTCTGATGTCTTCCATGCCTTTTTCAAGTCCCGCAATTAATTTTATGACTATTGTTCTAAATTCTTGTTCAGTTATGTTGCTTATATCTGTTTTGAGCAGTTCTTTAGCTGTCATTTTTCCTGGAATTCTTCCTGGAATTTCTTTAGAGGATCGGTCTTCCGTTTCATCATTTTGGTTAGCTTTCTCTCTTTTGTTAGTTTTAAAAACTTGTTATGC
Source organism: Crocuta crocuta (assembly GCF_008692635.1). NCBI lineage: Eukaryota > Metazoa > Chordata > Mammalia > Carnivora > Hyaenidae > Crocuta > Crocuta crocuta. The sequence continues at coordinate 6,531,154 of NW_027528977.1, read as the reverse complement.
ACTCTGCACCTGCGAGTACTGCTGTACCAAAGAAGGCTCTTTGACTCTCCAGGCTCTTTCCATTCAGGAAGTGTTCTTTGAATGGTGACTCTTGGTCTCTCTTGTTGAGACTTTGGTTATTTTATTTCCCACTGACAGCAGTGTTTTGGACTCTCCACCATGTATACTTTGGCTTGTTTCTTGAGGTAGCCCTGGAATAGAAATCAGACAGACAAACACACAGGGAACAAAGGCACACAAATGCAGAGACAAATCCAACAAACACACAAACCAAAAGGGAAAAAGAAAAAGGGAAAAAAAAGAAGGGAAAAAAAGGAAGGAAAAACAAATAATAAAAATTAAAATTAAAATAAAATAAAAAAGAAGAAAGAAAAGAAAAGAAAAAAACCCCAAAAGACAAAGGACTGTCTAAAAGCATAAAACCAGAATTCCCAGCTACAAAAAAAGAGCCAGGGGTATGCAGTGCTGATGGAAGAGCATATACAAAGAGAGAAATAACAGGGTGGGGAGGAAGCGAAATTGGAAGAGAAATGACCAGGCAGAGAGACTAAGAGGCTTAATTCAGAGAGAGAAGGAGGAGAATTTGGTAAGAGGTGAGGAGGAAGAAACAAAGATAATGTTACTCAGAGAAACTATATAGTGTGATTACTCCAGAGAGAGATAGAAAGGTAGCAGTGGAGGTGTGGAATATACATCTAGAGAATGGATTAAATGTGACTGTTTAAGCAAACCAAAGACCAGAGTGCCCAGTCCAGCAGAGGGGAGGAATACAAATGAGACAAGGGAGAATATATCTGAATGGAAAGAATTGATCTAGAATTAATCATGGTAGTGAATCCATGTTGGTCTTGCCCCAGGCTCTGGTTTAAAAAAAAAAAAAAAAACCGCTCTGGGGCGGGGGTGGGCGTGGCTTGGTGTAGGTGGGTCTTAGCCTCCACTGCAACCCTCGGGCTGTTCCTTGAGGTCCCACCTTGGTAGTTGTGGGGAGGAAAATGGCGGCGCCCCAGTCCCTTCTTGAACCAAGTGTTGCAACTCACTCTTTTGGGTCTGATCTCCCTGTGCCACGTGCATAGCCAAGGTGAGCCATGCTCTATGTCCCAAGCCACGCCTCCTTTCCAGATCTTAGTCCACATGCCCCTTTGATACCTCCCAAAATATAAACCCAAAGGCCAAGTCCCTCCCAGCAGTTTCAAGCAGGCCACCTCCCCACTGGGGATGGAGCTGAGCCAGAAGAGTGGCGGAGCGGCTTCGGGTGCGCTGCTTCCCCTCCAGGTGGAGCTGGTGAGCAGGGGAGCGGTTTCCCCTGGGATCGCCTGGGACCAATGCGTCCTGCTCAAGGTCAGCTGAACAGCAGGAAACCGGGTCCCTCTGTGTCCCCACCGAAGTTTTTCTCTTCTCCAGCGACAGGGACAGTGTTTTGAGCAATTTCAGCCACTCTTTCTTTCCCCCTAGACTCACCATGACTCCCTGCAAAGGGGGCTCCCTCCCCTCCCTCCGTGTCTCCAGTCCCGGCCAGTTTTTATCATCCCCAGTTTGCACTCACACTATAAGGTTTTCTCAGCGGACTCTGTCTCCTTTTCCTCCCGAACTCCTGGATTCTCTAAGGGTTCCTATGGCTTCAGGCCTTCTCCGTTTGAGAGATGGAGGTGAGTGAAATGTACGGAGCTCCCTACTTCTCTGCCATCTTGCCTCCTCCCTCTTTTCATATGTTTATTAGTGGACTATATTTCTTCACTTGGAATTTTCGTTGCATATGTGTTGTCAATTTTTTTTTCCCTAAAGTTTATTTATTTTGAGAGACTGAGAGCACACACACAAGTGGGGGACGGGTAGAGAGACAGGGAGAGAGAGAATCCCAAGCAGGTTCTGCACTGTCAGTGCAGAGCCCCGTGAAGGGCTCCTTTTCACCAACCATGAGATCGTGACCTGAGACAAAATGAAGAGTCAAATGCTCAACTAACTGAGTCACCCAGGCACCCAGTCACCCTATTGTCAACTTTTCTATACTAATATTTTTCTCATTGATTTCCATGAGTTCTTTATACATTAGAGATGTTAACTCTTGTCTGTCAATACTTACCCATCCAGACTTGACCTTTATAATACTTATTACACTCCAAGGTACTTACTCAGTGTGGGTTCCTCACTCACTTCATGAGGTCAAGCATGAACTTGCCTTATTCAGTGCTTTGTTCCTGACTGGGACTACAGTGTCTGGCCCATAGTTGAATAAATAGCTCCAAAAGTGTTGAATAGATCTGTGAATACCACCACTGTATATTGCTTTCTTTTTCCTTTAACTTTATTGACGGCATCTTTGGCCATACAGTTTTTAACTTTTATAATCAAATTTGTCTAACTTTTTTAGCTCTTAAGTTTATACCATGCATTAAGCTTTCTTTACTTTCAAATGATTAAGATATTTTCCTGTATCTCTTCTATTATATTTATGGCCTTGTTTTTGCAATTAAATTTTTCATCCACAAATTATTTTTATGTGTTTTGAGGTAGAGATGCAGTTTTATTTTTCTCCAAATAAACACCATTTATTGAATGATCTCTCTCTTTACCACCAATGTGAAATGCAATCTTCATCATATTCTGTGTAGGACGCATGTATGTATTTTTTATGTGTGTTTTGTTATGTAATAAGAAAACTCTCTAATTTTCTTCCTTAGAACTTTTTTTTCTGCTCTCATGCAAGGACATTTCCAGGTAAATATGGTATCAATTTGTCAAGTCTCTGTTAGGTGCAGTAGTCCCTAAAGGGTAGGCCAGCGAATAGGGTAGTGGGTCAGGAAAAATCATCTTCCAATCTGGCTTCCTTCATTAACTCTCTAGCGCTAATATGCACAGCTTTGAAAGATCCAGTCATACCTGTCTGACCTGCTTCTCAGAGTTATTGTGAGATGAAAGGGTGCAAATTGGTCTGCATATTAAAAGTGCTCTAAAAATTAGAAGTTCCTGAGAAGTGAAAATTATTCATATTCTCTATTATTGACAAGTATCCAGCGATTTCCTCTTGAAAAGACTTTACTCAAATTGATTGAAACTAGATGAGTAACATTCTGTGGTAAATGGTGGCAAATCCGTGAAGACATCTTCCTGTTTTTATTCCAAGGTGTTTTCTAAACTGCCAGTGGGTAAGTAATCCCACAAAATGAATCAAATACTGAAGGGTTCTTGTCTAGTTTTCTGCCTCTCTCATCTTGACGCAGTACCGTGTCTGTCACAAATCAACATAATCCCACAGCCCTTCATTCTCTGATAGGATCCCAGGGAGACTGGAGATGGCCGGGTGTGCTTCTCCAGAGGACAGCGGGATGGCTTGGATAAATGTGTTTTGAGAACGATACTAGTTTTCTGGGCCTGCTGTAGAAATTATCACAAACTAGGTGACTTAACACGACAGAAATTTATTCTTTCACCACTGTGGATGCCAGAAGTCTGAAATCTAAGCATCAGCAGGGTCACGCTCCGTCTGTGGATCTAGTGGAGAATCCTTCCTAGACACCACCAGCTTTTGGTAGTAGTTGGCATTTTTTGATTTACAGCCACATCGTTCCAGTCTCTGCCTCTGGGGTCACATTGCCTCCTCTTCACTGTGTTTTCTAGTCTGTCTCATATAAGGGCATTTGTCATTAGATTTAGGGCCCACCCAGATAATCCAGGATGATCTCACTACCTGTGCAAAGGCTCCTTCCCGAAATGAGGTAACACTTGCAGGTTCCTGGAATAAGGACACAGACATCTCTCTTTAGGAGCCACGATTGGACCAACCTCAAATGCCTTGGATCATAAAAGGAGGTGAACACAAAGCAAGCTCAGAACAGGCAGTGCTATATCAGCTTGAGACCCAACAGGCCACAGCTCATATTAGCCGCATGGAAGTTCATTTTCAAATCATGCACATGAAGTTCTGACATTTTGCTGTTCCTAAAATATTCATATAGCTTCTCTCAGACTCAAACTTGACTGAGGTTGAATTCAAAGACTTACATTTGATTATCTCCTTCCGGCTCCCACTCCGAATCTTTATACCCTAAATAGAAAAGAGTCAAGACAGGATCACCAAACTAACACATTTCTTATTTCAGACCACCACATTGCATCACAGAACAAGATAAAGCTCCCAATATCAGCCTTCCCATCAAATCCCCTTTGCATAAGGCAACAGCTCAGGCACTTCTCACAAGGGCAGCCTGTATCTTCCTAAACAGTCCTCCTCAGTCTTTCAAAGCAAAGCTACCCAGGACTGATTTCAACTACAGAAGCCAAAGATTAAGATTTCTTGAGACCTAAAGTGATCTGTTGTGTAATTCCTTCAACGGACGAGTCTCCTGTTCCACAGGCGCCTGCACTGATCTGAAGCCTGGATGCTTGTTCGTATGGTAAAACTCAATGGCTTTCCTATAATCCTTTCGGATTTTTCATATTACTCTTCAAAGTCAGGCTCCTACCTCTCCAGAGAAAGCTTCAGGCTTACGTTGTTTCAGGGGAAGGAAACACTGGCTTTCACAAAAAGAAAACAAAACAAAAATAGGTCTTTGCATCAAACAGATAATTCTATTTCCAGCCTCAAACTTCTAGCTACTCAAAGGTGCCATAACCAAAACATAGAGAAATAGGACTTCAGAGGTGACTTGCCAAGGGCTGTGAGAGTTGCCATGGAGAACCAGTAAAATTGCAGTTTATTTCATCTGTTAAAATAGCTTCTTGAAAACCAGGAAAGAGTGGTTAGGACACCTTCTAATTTGGAAGCTTGGCAGTGTGGCTTCAATTAGTAGATCAGATAAAAGATTTCTTAGGAGGCAGAGTGATTGTTTCAAGGTCCTATGGCCACTTTTTGACACAGGTCGGACTAGAATCCAGAGTTCCAGGGTCCCAGTCTACTGTTCTCTCCATGACCGATGCCGCATTTTCCATGCTCTTTTATAACTAAAATATTCCCTGGAGTGACAACTCTAGGGATTGCACATCAAGTGGACACAACAGTCAGATAGACAAGAGGGCTATTCTTTCTCTAAAGAACCATTAGTAAATATTTTTCAGCCCCGGGGGTCGTATGGTCTCTGTCACAACCCCTCAACTCTGCCTCTATAGCCATACAGCAGCCATAGAAAGTATGTAATCACTATGTTCTAATAAAACTTTATTGACAGAAGCAGGCAGTGGTTGTAGTTCTCAGAATCCTAGACAGACCACAGTTGGAGTTCAATTTCATTAGCTCTCACTTTCCCAGTCTGTAAAATGGGTATAATAATAGTATAGCTGTATAGGTTGGTTGTAAGGATTAAATGACCTAAGTGTGTCGTGTGTTCACAGTGCCTGGCACATAACGCTCAACAAATGTTGGCAATTATTATTATGTTTTTGGTTATTCTTTTACCACTACTTTACTTTTTGTCATACCTTCCAAAAAAGGAAGAGAAACAAAGAAATCAACATTAGGTGATGCTTTCTTTCCCCCTTGGCCCCAGAAAAGCCAAAGTGTGCCCACTGCCATGAGCCCCTCACTGCTTTATGAACATTACTGGGTAGCTGACTGTCACAATCACACAGATGGCAACATCACACTCTGAGCTCCCAGGGCTCTGTATGCCTGAGACAGACAGTTTGTCTTCTATTTGGAACCCTGGCAAGTTCTGAACTCCTACAGCCTCCTGGCTCCCTGACACCAGGTGCTCGAATAGGTAGTTTCTTTTTAAATATTGAACAGCTTTCACTTTCGTTGTTTATTGCTAGAGATTTTAATGAAGCCAGGTGCATAGTTTCAAAGACCAGTCGTTTTTGCTGGTGCCACCCTGCCCCTTGCGTTTCCTTCTAATTTGAAATTTTGTACTTCACAGAGCTCCATTTTCCCTGTGCTTGTTAAAGCTATAGGAACTTGTTAAAGCTACCAAGGCATCAACTTTGTTGAAACCTCATTCATCTCTCCTCATGAAAATAGAGTGGGACTGAGGATAAGGTGGGCTATTCTTTCACCTTATGCAGCTTTTACTGAATTACAAAGCCTCGTTATTATTACAATTCAATGACACAGGCCCAAGAGATTTTGTTATGACAAGGATGTACTAAACTTTAAAATATTAAACACTTTTAAAGCTGAAAGTATTTAATAATGTGTCTCATTAATTCTTTAACCTCTTATCTAGGCGACAAATATTCCTGAATTTATGGTTGACCAATTAAACCCAGGAGATAGTCCTGGAGTAGATTGACTGTGGAGTAATGAAATGCCCCGGTAAAATTGTTCTGTCCAAGCTACTACTTCACTGGAAGTCTTCACCGTGTCATCACTACAGAGCTCTGGAGTCAACAGGTTCATACATAAGAAATACATATTTCATAATTGCCTTAATCCAGTATCATGTGGCTCAATAAAAGTATCACAGATTCAGAGATGTAGGTGTCCCTTTCTTCACAATTTTGGCAATTATGCGAAGTTACATTAAAGTTTCCTGAAAATGACACACATTCTTCTTTCCTTTCATATTCGTAAATGTGCCTACCGATCCATATTCATGTGCACACTCCCATATACCCATTTTCTTTGGCAGAGTCCAAAGCCTAGATATAGATGATGGGGAGTCTTCAAATTCAACGAAAACATTTCCAGTGTCACTTCCAGTGATTGCCCTGCACAAAGCTTCCACCAGATTTGAGACGTCTCGTTTTGGTGCTGTTGGCTTCATGCCATCTCCTCTCCCACACCGAGCTGGTGATATACTTATATCCTTGCAGGCTCAGCTCAGATCCTCCCACCTCCCGTCTTCCCTCCTCACTCCTTCCCCTGTACTCCAAATATCCATCATCTGTTCACCCAGTGTTCATGTGCTTCTCTTGCTCCCTTGATAGTAGGGCATCTTGACTCCAGACAGGACTTCTCTCCTTTACTAGACCATAGGGCAGGATTATTAAAATCCTCTTCCGTCACAGGCTGGCATAGGTACCCTGCCCAAATGACAACGTTAGTTAACGTGTATTAAAAGCTCGGTGCAAAATCTAAAACCAATTACCTTCAGACTCTATTAAGGGGAGTCCAATAAATTCAATGAGGATGAATTTGTAGATTTTACCTAAGAAAATAGATTTTAACTTCAAAGTAATCTTATTAACTGCACTTAAAAAAATCCATTTAGGAAGAGAGACCAATGAGTCAAATTATTTTTCATGAGAACTCACTTCCATACAGCCGACCCAAAAAGATTTCAGTCCCGCGTGTGGCAAGGAAATCCTTTCCAGGAAAGGCAAATGCTGTGATCTTCTGCTCCAGATGGAAGTTTCAGACCTAAACAAAGGCCTCACACCTTCAGATCATGCTCTGAGAGCCAACCAACGAAGGCTTCATTTGGTTCAGTGAAATGTTTTATATACCCAGGCCCTAGAGATACATCTTGCTTGCTAGCATTGCTATTTAGATTTGGGAGCAGAAAATGAGCCCCAAGGCTAAGCCTGTGAATAAAAAAATTGGAAAGCTATATGGAGCATAGGAGCCAAGAACACGAGGCTCCATCTAAAGTCCTTAAAATATGCCCTTTTAAATAGCACTATTCCAATGTCCCTCTTTTGCCTGTTGGGAGATTCAGAAACTCACTTACAGTCCTTCAATGATATGCACATATTTGGAAAAAATATTAAAATATGTCAAGTGTTAGCAGATATACTTCAAAGAAGCTAGTGCTTCTCATTCGTTGCTCCCACCTCAGCCCCTTGGACCTTTCCTCCTCTGCCTCCAGATTTTGTTTGACATTCAGAAGGTTCATCTTGCTACTCAGGAGTGAGCCTCAAACCCACATTTGAAGTACATGAAACATTGACTGCATGTGCCAAAGGAAGTCTGCAATCTTCAGGCGTGTTGCTAGTACACACATCCTGAATTCACTTTGCATTTTTTAAAAGCCTTCTTCTCACCTCACATTTAAAAAACGATCTCTACACAATATAATTCATTAGACACAGTTCCATTAAACATGTTGAGCAAAATATGCAAGATGGTGGGAGCAGGAGGGACAGAGGCTGTGTTCTGAAGGACTGACTACAGTTGAGCGAGCCTTAGTTGCAAAAGTACAAGTGCACCCATTTGGGAAAGTATCTAAATAAGAAGGCATGGTGCTGGGACAGTGGTGAGAAGCAGCCGTTTAAATGCTTTTAGCTACGCTCGCTTCGGCAGCACATATACTAAATGTTTCTAGCTCTTTATAACAAAACACCAAACTCAAAATGTTTTAAATAGTATAGTGACATTATTTCAATTACAAAAAGGTTAGAGGTGGTACATTTAGCTGCTCAGCATCATCACGGACCTAGGCTCTCCTCATTTTTTACTTGGTCAACTAGTAAATGACTTTGTCCTTAGGCTTGTTGCTGCAGGGCTGCAAAATGGCTGCAGCAGTTCCAACATCAACACTTAGATCAATACTGCCTTTAAACATTGCCCCCTGAGGGTGCAATGCTCTCTCCTTCTGAAGAGGGAGGAGGCCTCCCCCAGGAGTCCCCAACTGGCTTCCCATGATAGTTCATTGGTCAAAATTGTGTCACGTATCAATTCCTAAATTCATTATCCAGCCTGGAGAAGAAAATTATCCTCACTTAGACCAAGAACAATTCACCTCCTGAAGCTCTTGAGTATCTGATTATGAATACAACCAGGGTTTTATTAGCAAGGAAGGCAGAGGGGCAAGGGCTGGTCGTTAAGCAACTCTAATATCTTTCCTAAGGAGGCCACATCCTTCGGAGAGATTAGGAATGCAGCTTGAAACATCTGTACTCTAATTTTCTGGTAAGATGACCTTCCTGAAGGTTTTTGAGCAGGAAGCTAGCACGAACAGATTAAGATGTAAGGGCTTTTGAAAAATTGTAATTCTGAAAATTATGATTTTTATTTCACAACGTTTCCTGGAGGTAAACATATCTTCATTCGTGTATTGAACAAATATTTTCTTAACCCCTGCTGGTCTGAGGACACAGTGCTGAATAAAGGCTGAGGCTCTTGCCCTCAGGAGAGATTGTGTTCTAGCAAGGAAGGCAAACTAAAAAATTTCAGGTTTGGCTCCGTCTATGAAGAAAAGAAGCCGTGTCATAAAAATACTCAGCGAGGGAGTGGAAGTGGGGCTGGTGTAAAGTGGCCAGTCAAGGAAGATTCTTGAGAAGATGATGCTTGAACCAAACCAGAATAATAAGGTCCCTGCCAAGGGAAGATTTGAGGGCAACTTTGAAGCAGAAGGGATGAGTGCAAAAAGCCTCTGAGAGGAATCATCTTACGGGTTCGAGACCCATAAGAAACCTAGACAACAGTAAGAGAGGACGTGGTAGACGATAAGGCTGATTTGGATCAGGAAAGGATTTCTTGAATGCCCCCCTTTCCCAAAGTTGAGATGAAGTAAGTCAGGGACCAAGTCAGGCAGGGCCTGGTGAAAGTTTGTTATTCCATGTAGTAATGGGAAACACAATTTTCAACAGGAAAGAAGTTTTTCAAACTTTACTTTTTGGCTTCTGTGTGAAAAAAAAAAAAAAAAAGACGTAAGAGAGCAGGACTGGAAGTAGACAGAGCTGTTATAAGGCAAAGGCAGAATCCGTGTACATGGAGGTGACTTAGAATTGGGTGACAGTAGGACAAGCAGACAGGTTTTCCGGGTGCTTCCTAGACCTTGTAGGGCGTAGGAGTTAGGATCAAGGGCCATTTAGAAATGTTTGGTAAGAGCATAGAGAAATTACTTCCTGAGGAATATTCTGGGCCAGTGCTTTAGTGTGTATGTGAATCCTTTAGGGATCTTTATAAAGTGCAGGTTGTGACTCAGCAGGTCTGGGGTGGTGTCTGAGATTCTGCATCTTTTTTTCAAAAATTTTAAATATTTATTTTTGACAGAGGGAGGGAGGCAGAGCATGAGCAGGCGAGGGGCAGAGAGAGGGAGACAGAATCTGAAGCAGGCTCCAGGCTCTGAGCTGTCAGCACAGAGGAGGATGTGGGACTTAAACTCAAGAACCTTGAGATCATGACCTGAGCCAAAGTCGACACTTAACCGACTGAGCCACCCAGGCACCCCCTGAGATTCTGCATTTCTAACAGAAACTTCTAACAGAAATTTCTAGGTGATGCCCTGCTTCTGGTCTGAGAACGACACTCAGCAACAGGATGCTAGCACATGTGACCTTAACCTACTATCTTATGCATACCCTATACACCAGACCAGTGCTAAAACAGTGGCTACATGTTGCTATTTACATTTAATTAAACTAAGATACTCAGTTTCTTACTTGCACTACCACATTTCAAATGTTGAAAATCCACATGTGGCTAGTGGTTATTATATTGGACAGAACATTTATAAAGAACTTGCCATCATTAAAGAAAGTTTTATAGGATGGCGCTGCTCCAGAGAGAAGAAACTATGCCTAGTTCTCTATGCTTGCTGCTACCATCTCTCCTCATTCTGGTCTTTTTATGGGGAACACACGTATTGTCTCTGTTAAAATCAGATGCATCTTTTAAGAACTATCTCAAGTCTACCTCTTCGATGGAGCCTTCCTGGAACTGAAATTAGGTGTGACGCTTCCTTTAAATCTGCACATTTTCTCTCTGCAATGTAGGGTTTGTCTGCCTAGTATTCAAAGCGTCTCACTCTTTTCCCTCTGGATGTAGAATCCCAAACTATGGGTGTGTAGCAGTGAGGCAGGGGGTGGGAGGGACTATTTCTCACCCATGTGATCCCATGTGATTCATTTGAACCTAACTCAGTCCTCACCGTAGTCATTAGCATATGAGCCAGATGACAGCAAGTGACATCAATCCCAGGACATTTGCCGGAAAATTAGATAAAGTTTCTCTCTTTACAGTGGGGTCACTCAGCTGCATTTCTGGGTCGGCTGCCAGCCACCTTGTGCTCAAATGTGCAGCTCTTGCCCCAAAACGAGAATGACTGAGAGAAAAGCAAAACCAGGAGATACAGACAGATCCTGGATGACATCATCTCATGCTTGGCTATGGCCGTATTTGCAGTGCTCTCCATCTACCCTTGACCATCAGTTACTGGGAACAATAAATTTCCTGTTTTTGCTTAAGCTGGTCTACACTGAGGGGAGTCTTGTCTATTGCAACCTCTCTTCAGGCATCTGTGCTCCACTTTGACACAACAGCAGCAACATGGGCCTTGCTAAGCCTCCTCCACACCCCTTCCAGCTACCCCTCAACCACTCAGTAATAAGTTCTGAGCAGGCATGTGAACATATACCTACCCAAACTTAAGTTTTTCTTTACCACATTTAATATTCAAATTGGTCGTGTTGGTTATCAAATATCATGAAGCCAAAGTTTTCGTTATCTGCTGATGAAATTCGTGTTTCTTGAAGTTTTTACAGTTTGGCACATACTTATTACAAACTGATTAACCTCTTTACTAAAGTCACCCAAAACATGCCCGAATTCCCTAGTTAGCATGTATCGAACATGCTAAGTCCTAGTTAGCAAACCTAACACTTGCCTGGCTAACCACAGAACTTCCAGCATATTTATCTTTCATCCTCTCCCACCTTCCGGCTTTGAAGGAACTCCCTGAAGGCTACTACGCTCAGTGCTGGTCAGGGCCGGCAGGCTGGCAGACTGCCTCGAGATCCCACTCTTCCAACCGACTTTACGTTCTGGATCAGCCCACAAGGAACTTCGTAGCTTATGTGTTGTCTTACTCTTCTCATTTTTATCCTGCAATCTATGGAATCTGACCAGCACCCCCCCCTCCAATTGACTCAGAAGGCTCCACAGGTACCATGTTGCTGAGAAGGTTCTTAAGACTCCAGACTCAGAGGTGACCCCTGACCCTGACTTGAAACTCACAACCACTCCTGTCTGCCACTTGCTCTCTGAAACTATCTCTTCTAACTAGAAATGGGCTGAAGATGGAGTGATTCATTCTTAAAGAAACAAAAGAACAGAGCCTCACTGCTCCATCCTTCCCCTCGAAATGTATTAATATAGTTTGCTTACAAAATAAGACTCAAGAACCACTCTAGAGGACCATGTACATACATGGTAAGATTTATTTTTTATTAGAGATCTTATATTACATATTCCCAAAAAGATATAAAATCTTCCAAGAGAAAAATATCAAAACCTATTTGATTCCAAGGTAAGCAACATAATCAAAATGAAAGCAAAGATTTTCTTCCAGACAAAGGAATGCCAAAACATTTCGGCACAAATACAACAAAGACTTGGGCAGGTAATTACAATGTTTCACCACACATTTTATAGCATTTTATTTTAATCAATATTTGAAGAAAACAAGGATGCAGAGTCCTCAAACACGGCAGGTATTAAGCTCAAGTTAAAATTTTCAAAAAAACAAGAATCATAGAAAGGAATGACTACTCAATCAACGGAACACTGTGATAACCAACGTAATAAAACGAGAGCAAACAAATATGCCACTGAGATCACAACCAAAAATGTGTGGTTTTTAGTGTGTGCTGGAGACACTGAATTATTTAATCAGTTCTTGACCACAACCCAAAGCAAAAGCATCCTCTCTTCATATCCCTGATGATTTATTCTTAAAAATAAAAAGCAGAAACTTGCTGGTTTAAAGAGAATTTCTGCTTTACCTGTGAACGGCTGGTGTCAACACACACTGAAGACCCGACTGACACGGGAGAGACCCATCTCACACAGCGAGGGTTGGCAAAACCACGGTTATTGCATCAAGATTTTTTATGTCAACTGATCAGAATTTCCAGAATGATTAAGCACACCCACTTAACCAGAGAACACAGTGAACTCCCAAGGGAAGGTTGTACATTTAAGATGCAATGCAAATACTGATCTTATTCCTGGGATTTGCTTCTGGCAATCCTAACATCGGCAGATGTCCACAAAAAGGAAGTGTTGTTTTTGTTTTCTTTTAGTTGTTTATCCCCCAAAGTGAGGAAGGAAACATACAGTACGTGTTTATTGCATGAAATTACTCCCTTGTAATATCTTTATCAACACTAGCATTGTTTCCTTAGTTATTAAAGGCAAAAAAACTTTATGAACTTCACATAACTTAACAATCATTTTAGGAGCTGCATCTTGATTAAAAAAAAAAATCCAGATGATAATCGGACTACCCGGTGAAACAGAAATTAGGTTTTAACTTCTTTATAATGATGTTGGGATGGCAGGAGGTAAGAGGAAGTTTAAAGTCAGATAATAATCTATCAGGTAACACAAAGATAATTTTCCAAAGTGTATAAACTCAAAGAGTCCTTTCTATCCTAAAACTGACTATGCTAAATGTTGCTAGTGTGGCTTTTATTTTAATGTTACGTTAACAATGATCCCAAAATAAATCTTATCAAAAGTATTGTAATGGCACGTAGGCGTGGAACTTCACTTTGAGGTTAGCATGTACAGAAGTTTGGAATTCACCGAACAAACATGTTCTTTGAAAAGATAAATCATGATGAGCTACATACAAGTGGGTTTCAAAACAGGGTCCCTTTTAAAGTATTCGCTCTTCCATAGGTTACCTCCTGTGAAATGGAAACCAGGCATGGATTTTGCAGGTTACAAAATCCTTGCTTCGAGCTGCAGTCTTCTTGGCAGCAGTGTATTTTAATGAACAGGTTTTTTATTTTTTCCTTGTTTTGTTTTCTGACATCTCAGTACATTCAAATAGTCAAGATGTTTAGAATAACATCACCACAAATTTAATGAAACAGATCAGAATGTGGCCAGCATCATCAGGCAAAAATGATACATGTTATGTGTCATAGAAAGTACCCACCTCCTGACCCGCCCCCTCCACCTTCCTCCCCCTTCCCCAGACAGTAATATGGACACCAAAGGATTTAACAAGACTTATAAAAAAATAAGGCACATTTATTTTGATATGGTTATTTTTAAAATAGAAAACCCCTCTCAGAACATCTGTATTCAAATGAGCTGTGTAAAAAGACACCTTGTGGTACCTAAAACAGGTTACGGTACCTATGGAATTGCTTCTTCTATTTTAGTGACAATGGAATAAATTGCACCTATCCCACATTGTCAAGTAATGAAAATATGCCTCTTTTCTACTATTGAATGATTCAAAATCTGATATTTCTGGAAATACTTACAAAGGGTGAGAAGGGAGGGTTTAAACGGTACATTAGAAAAAGGTGTGAAGATCAACTCTGTATACATATCATTAAGGGTTGATGGATTGCACTTTGCCACATATTTCAATACATTAAATTTTTCTAATGGGTATGAATGACTGCAACCGTTTTGGCCATTAGCTATTACTCACCAGCTTTCTGTTCCATTTTGGTGAAAATGGGCATTTTTGTACAACTAATGAACGATCAGCAACATGAATATTTGTAGCAATCTCTTCACAACCCCCAACACAGATATAATTAGTTAGCATTTAACCTGAGATACAATCTGTTGAGAGGCTGTTTTAGACATTTCTTCATTTGTTGTTGCATCAATTCATACTGAGTGGTGGTTCATGGATGGAACTTTAAAAAAAAAAATTGGCTATAGCATGGCTTTCTTTTTTTTTCTTTCTGAACTGGATAAAAGAAACAGTAATAATCACAAAATTCATGTTCTCACAGTAGCCAGAAGCTAAAATAATGTGCTTCCTTATTGCACGTCAAACCAAGAAGTGTATAAAAGACAATGTTTCCTAATCCAAATTTGAAAGCCAGGTTCATCTCAACTGGATTCGGAATGTGCTGATTTCCATGGGACTCAAATTGATCTCACTTATATTTCGGGCATCTGGAGGTGAATGCATCAAGGATAATGATGAAGGTATAAGACTTGAGACGGTGAATATGTTAAAAAGCTTCTGTACCAAAATCTAGAAAGTAAATGATTAAAAACAAAAGTCGCATCATTAGCTCAACTTTGAAGAAAGATTAGTAGCTCATCTATATATTCAGCGGAAAACAGTTTGAGAGTGAAACTATATTTAAGGATTCCTTTTAATGATGAAAAGGGGAAAGGAAGGAGATTCAGTACTCCTATGCATGCTTGGACACAGAGACCATCCTGGTAGCCAGGAGAGGGCAGTTTGCTTTCCAGTTCTCTTCCATATTTCTTAAGAACTTACCATGTGCAGAGGCCACTTTTTCAGTAAAACAAAAAACCATCTACCAGCCAGCAAGCTTTAAAAACATCTGTATCCTCTTTAACTCAACACTTATACCTAACAGTGTGGTTCTTCCTGTTCCAAAAGAGCTGAGAGAAAAGACACAGGCCCGCTATAAGGAAGGTGCATTAGGTCAGTAAGTCCCATTATCAGGGTGGAAAGGCTGTTGGGAAAGTGCTACCCTCACCCCAAGCAGGTTATCTTAACAGGTCTCTCTGGACCCCCTTACGATTCGATGCCTTAATGACTAATTACAAATGCTCACACCAAATATACTTCTGTCACCAGTAAATAAGGTAAAGTGTAAATATAATGAAAAAAAAAAATCAGTGCTTTCCTCACACCAACTCCATATAGGCACGGTATAAAAAATGGAGAAGCTTATCTGTCAAAGTGGGTTTTGCTCCCCTGCCATATTTTCTTTTCTCTTCTTTTCAGATCCTACGCACACCCTAATCTGTGGGGCTGGAATTGAATCACTTGAGTCTGATCTACAGGGTGTCTGTGAGGTTCTGGAGAAGAGCTGGGTCAGCCGAGCCGCCCGCTGGGACAGACCTGCCCGGGCGCTAGGACCAGTTCAAATGTCTTCTTTGAGCACAGCCTGATCAGAGCCAGGGGCAGGACTCTGGAGGTTCACCTCCTCCCAAGGAGAGGTCTGACGGAACTATCAGCAAGACCTGCTTTTTAAAAAAGACATAAAAAGTGAGCAGCCAGCAAGTCAGCCTGAGGACTGGTTTGGCCTGCACAGGACAGACCTATATGCAAATCCGGCTTAATCAGGAGATCTAGACCTGCTTTTTCCCCTGGGGAAACAGCTGACTGGAGCTAAGTAAGGCTGCTTCAGGGCTGTGGTTAAACTGGCCATACTGTCACTGTGTCCTGCTGCTCCACCCTATTTCAGTTATTATAAAACTTGCCTTGGCCCCTCTAAGACTTCACTGAACTAGATCCTCCATGAGTATGTCTGAGAGAGGATAGAACATGGCGGGGGAGGGTTGTGGGGGAGGGAAGAAGATGCTTTGTTGGTTGGCAATGGACGGCTTAAGAATGGGTGAGAGTGTCGTCTTGAAACATAAATGTGTTTCAGCCATGCATGTTGACGCTGACAAGGAGACTGAAGGTTGGGAAAGCACTTTCTTGAGAGAGAGAGACTTGAGTTAATTATAGTAGCTGAGGGGAATGAGTCAGTGAAGAGGCAAGGGTACATCTTACTGTCAAGGATTTCAAAGCGCACTAACTCAACAAGCAAAAATAACTTGGTAGCTCACCTTTCCCTGGGTACTGGAACAAAGCAGCCCTGTGTCTCTGCTGGAGAAGCGGCAGTCAAATCCCTTCCTGTGGAGGATCAGGGCTGCCTCATCGGAATGCTTGCCGTCCACCTGCAAAAGAGCAGAGCACCAAGAGGCCACAGTGGCATTAAGGCAAATAGTGACACCACTGTACACTCCACTGGCTTGCAGTCAGTGCCCTCAAACCACAAATGCTTGCTTTCTTCAGTGGTAAAGCTAGGGAAATTCGCTTCCCTTCAGGTACCGTGTTCACTGTGCCTTTCTACCTGCTCTACGCCCTCTTTCTTCCCCACAAGGAGTCGGGAGACATTAAGCTTTAAGTCTTCTTCTTAAGTTACCTCATGTTTTGGTTTCCTCCGTGGTCCCTGAGGACCTGGGTATCCCTTGTGTCCACATGTCACATGCTGTTTCATAAAAGTTTCTTCAAATAAAGCATTTCGTTTTCATTTATTTTAGTTTTAACATCTATGTATGTCCATTGACTAATGTGTACCTGAATTTAGTCCTTATCTGGCCACTGAATGATGTATCATCCATCTCAGAGCTGAAACATACTTCTTTATTGAATGCTAATTTTTGCTAATTGCATTAACATTTTTAATCTTTAATGCATTGGTTCATTATTTTTATATAAAAGACATTTAAATTGAATTAGTTATGCTTATCACTTGCTAGGCCAACCACATTTATTAGCTTGATGTATCATTTAAATTCACATTATAGAAGCTATTCTTCTTGTGCAGGCAAAGAGAAAAATACTAAACATGACAAGTCAGCTACGGGGATCAAGATATACTTTCTCACAATAAAATTTCTTGCATCCATTTAAGTGAGGATGCCATGAGTGCTCTGAATATTTTAAGTTATGATTTTCTTAAGAAATTTTACATTTCCTAACGGGAGAAGATGCTTGTGATAATAAGTAAAATAAATTTAAAAATCCGTGGAAGAATTAAGAAATGCACGGCTATTCAAAGGAATGGAGGATGCTCAGCACTGACCCAGTGATGAAAATGATCCCCTTTACTCTTCTGTGGCCACAGATATGAATATGCCCAAGTTCTTAATCATCCTCACGAGGGGATGCAATTTGTAAATGGGCCACAGAGACATCTTTTCTGAATAGCTGCCAGCGTTCTCACTGCTGATATGATTTTAATGTGCCTGAACAATTTAAAGCTGTCCTCACCTCAGATTCTTAGCTGCAATAACCTATTTTATGACATTTCACACTGTTATTTTGCAGTGGTACTGCTAAGATTTTGTTTGAAGGAAGACAAAAAAGTCTTTTAAGGAATTCTGAGTCATCACAGAACCAACACAATAATCAGAGCAAGTTTAACTCAGAGGATAAAGATTTCTAATAAAATTTCAAAATATTTCACCCAGTTCCAAAATAACACAAAAAGAGCACAGTAAGAAAATCCTTCATGTACCATATACATAAGGTCTCCAGAAGAACAACAAAGAGCATTCTGTCATGTGCCAACTGTACAGCCTTAGAATAGTCACTTATTACCTAAGCATCAGTTTCCTTGTCTGTAAAATGGAGCTAATGCATGTCTACCTTCTTCACGGATTCATGGTGCATGTTAAGCCACTGAAAATACTATGTATGGTGGCTTAGCTTATAAGACAGAATGTGTTGGTGCAGAAGGTGTAGAAAGTGGATCAGAACCTGGGCTGGGAGTCGGACAGCTCGAGATCTAGATCCTAGCTCTACAATTTACTAGCTGCTTTTAGCACAACCTGGTTCTCCTTTACTATAAAATGGGAGATGAAATGAAATTCAACTGGTTAACGGGGACTCAGCTCAGTATCTGCAGCACAGGAAGTCCTCAGTACATTTTAGCTATTAGTATTTCTACTGACATAATCCATCAAGTAAGTATTGATTATTTTCATAGCAGCTACAAATTAAACAATACTCTCATTTAACTTCTTATTTATAAATTTTCTTTAGTGACATCATGACTGTAGCTTAGGAATCAGAGACTGTCTAAATTATGTATAAAATAATTATGCGTCAAAATCATAACGAAATCCCAATTCAGATTCACTGATTAGATGGTTTATTGATGAGATTCTTTTTAAAAAATGTTTATTTATGAGAGGGGAGAAGGCAGAGAGGGAGGAAGAGAGAATCCCAAGCAGGCTCCAGGCTGTCAGTGCAGAGCCAAGCACAGGGTTCGAACTCATGAAGTGTGAGAACATGACCTGAGCCGAAATCGAGTTGGATGCTCAACTGACTGAGCCACCCAGGCGCCCCTTATGAGACTATTTTATTTTTTGTTTTATTTTTTTTTTAAGGATAGTTCGAATGCTTTTATTTTATTTTTTTATTTTTTAATGTTTTATTTATTTCTAGGAGAGAGAGAGAGAGACAGCATGAGCAGGGGAGGGTCAGAGAGAGAGGAAGTCACAGACTCAAACAGGCTCCAGGCTCTGAGCTGGCAGTCAGCACAGAGCCCGACGCGGGGCTCGAACCCACGAACCGCGAGATCGTGACCTAAGCGAAAGTCTGACGCTTAACCGACTAAGCCACCCAGGCGCCCCTGATGAGACTATTTTAAAAGCACCTATCGCTAGGGTGCCTGGGTAGCTCAGTCAGTTCAGAGTCCAATTCTTGATTTTGACTCAGGTTATGATCCCAGAGTAGTGGAATCATCCCGTCTTGGGTTGTGCACTGAGTGTGGAGCCTTTCTCTCATCTCGTGCCCCTCTCCCCAGCTTGCATGCTCTCTCTAAAATAAAAATAAAAATAAAATAAAATAAATAAAATAAAATAAAAGCACTTATCACTATAATTTAAAGTGTTTGGCCCTTTTAATTTACTAGACTGTCCTTACAAAACCACCTGACAGCAGGCTTTGCTAAAATTGCTGCAACACATTTGCCCTTGAAATAATGAATGTGTGTGTCAGGCCTTTAGCAGACTGGAAGTGACCCCCCAAAGAAGAAAAAGGGAAGCAGGAAGGGAAACATCTTTGGAATTTTACCATTAATTTTACAAGAGATTTAAACAATACAAAAGTAGAGATTAAAGTAATGAAAAGTAATTTTCACTGATGGGAAAAAAAGTTACACTTTCAAAACTAAAACTGCATCACTTTTGTTAAGGGCTAGCTCACCAACTGAAATAGCAATCATCTTGTCCAAGTTTTTAAAAATTAAATATTCATGAAAGTATCAGTTTTCAAGCAAAAATACCTGAAGCAAAGCAGCAGTTTTTTCAGTTTCAAAGTCTGTCTCATCATTTTATTTCCAAGAAAACTGTTTTTCAAAGTAGGGAAACTGTGAATTTAACTTGAATATGCATGCAAGAAAACAGATACCTTCACAAAAAAAGATACTATACCCTCTAGGGGGAGTAAACAGACTCTGAAAATACCTGCTTTTATATTCATGAATATATTATCTGGATCTCAGGAAAAAAAAAAAAAAGGGATGGGGGTAAGGGAAGAAAATTTACAAATTTTCAAACTATGCCAAGCACTGTGCGAGGTGAACTTCAAATTAAGTGTCTTTGTAAAACAGCTCAGATCACAGTTGGGGCCGAATCCCTTCAGGAAGGTTTGGGTGTTGGGAAAATCCACTACAGAACTCGCTTCAGGGGATAAATTGGCCTGTGGCTCCTGGTCTAGGCAGGGCCTGTGAGGTTTCTCAGGCAACTGGGGGGAGTGGAGGGAAGACGTTCTGGCCTGCAGAACAAGCATATCAAGGTTAGAAAAAGCTCGATCAGAGGCGAGGTTTGCTTTGGTCCCATCAAGAATCAGTCATGTGTCTGGGAATACATCATTTAATCTCCAAGAACTCAGAAAACTTGGTGAGACTCGTGAAGCATCCCTTTAAGGTTTGAGCATAACCACAATGACCATAACAGTAATTGTCGCTAACATTTTTTTAATTCTTATTTATTTATTTATTTTGAGAGAGACAGACAGTGCAAGCGGGGAGCGGCAGAGAGAGGGAGAGAGAAAATCCCAAGCAGGTTCCACACTGTCAGTGCAGAGCCTGATGTGGGCTCAAACCCACGAAACCATGAGATCAAAACCTGAGCCAAAATCAAGAGCTGGACGCTTAACCGAATGAGCCACCCAGGAACCCCTGAAGCTAACACTTTTAGAGCACTTGTTGTATATAGGACCCTGTACAGAATACTCTTCATGGATGAACTCATTTCATCTCACAAAAGCCTTTGGCATAGTTGAGGTTTGGAATACAAGTTTGTGTTCCTATATTTAAATGCACAGGAACATCCCTCTTATAGTCCAATAGCAATGATCACTAATTCACTCAACATTCGTCCTTCAGGAGGTTTCCCACAAATGGCTGTAGATCCTTCTAAGGGTGTCCCATAACCACTGGGTAGTCAAGAGGGAAACAGGCAGAGTTTTGCTCAACCTTTTCAGCACAGTTGCTCCCCTTTGGTTCCCATGTAAGACGCAGTCTAAGGTTCTAGGCAAGGATCCAGAGTCACACACGCTGGGGTGTGCCTCCACACACACCTTTTACTAGCTGCGTGACCTGGGAAAGTTAACTAGCATCTCTAGGTCAGCTAATTTACTCTTTTGTAACAGGGGGCACAATATTGCCTACCTTCACAGTACTGCTGGGAGAGCTAATGTAAAGATCACACCAGGCACAATGCCTGGCACATAGACAATTTTAGGTGTGTTATTAATAACTGCTCAGCTTTTTCAAAAAATACATAAGGAATACAAGTTTAAGTGATATCAAGATTTACTCTGGGAATAAACTGCGGCCTCCAATTTATACATAAAAAAAGTGTCAGGGCGCCTGGGTGGCTCAGTCAGTTAAGTTCGACCCCGGTCATGATCTCACCATTTGGGAGGTCGAGCCCGGCGTCAGGCTCTGTGATGACAGCTCAGAGGCTGGAGCCTGCTTTGGATTCTTTGTTTCCCTCTCTCTCTCTCTCTGCCCCTCCCCTGCTCACGCTCTGCCTCTCCCTCTTTCTCAAAAATAAATAAACTTAAAAAAAAAAAAAGGCGGCCAACATTTTAATTTCATTTTTAGTAACAATCACAACTGCTCATGACTAAACTATCACCACGGAGAAACTTCACTTGTCAAGCACTCAGTGCTTACTACATGCCAGACGCTATTCTAAATGCTTCACAAACATTATCTCATTTAATCCTTAGAACATCTCTAAGGTGGGTACCATTACCATTGCCATGTTGCTAATGAGGCAACTGGGAGAATAATGTGGCTTGTGCTAAGTCAATTGGCCAGTAATAGAGGGGATGCGCTCCAAAAAGGTGGTTTGATTCCAAAGTGCTTTCAAGCTTCGTTCTCCTGCCTTTGCTCTATCTAGCTATGGATTGGTGCCCAGAGGCAGCTAGCTAGGAGGGAAAAGAGGAAGACTACTTTTGATGTAATATAAGAAAAGCCTAAAACCTAAAGGGCCTCAATCTCTGGTTTGAAGTTAGAGAAAGGGAGTATTGGGATGCCTGGGTGGCTCAGTCAGTTGAGCATCTGATTTCGGCTCAGGTCATGGTATCATGGGTCACAGGTTTGAGCCTCCATAGATAGGGCTCTGTTCTGACAGCCTGTCAGTGCAGGGCCCACTTAGGATCCTCTGTCCCTCTCTGTCCCTCCGTCTCTCTGTCCCTCCCCTGCTCTCTCTTTCTCGCTCCAAAAAATAAATAAAACAGTAAGAAAATGTTATTCAAAGAAAAAAAGAGTATTTATTCAATGGTTCCAGTAGCACTAAAACCATAATTGATCAAAACAGATATCAATTCAGAAAGTAAAGTTTAGAAACTATCATTTCTATCCATCCATTGCCTGCCTACCCATCATCCATCCATTCATCTCATTATAAACAGAATTTAAGGTCATTCTAAAGATGATACATGCACATGGCAGTCCTTCATAAGGAACAGGCCAATGTTCCCCTATCAAAGTGGATGAGAACTCAAAATACAGAGCTGTGCTCTTCCTGTCTCACACCAAAAGAAACCTGATTTACTCATTAATGATGTGAGGCTCACAGATCAGTAAACTTCTGGGAACTGTAATAAATGTTATGTATGTACACATTTTTTTTCCCCTGTGGAAGAGAGAAGCCGTAACTTTGACTAAATTCTCCAGAAGAAATGAGTCCCCACCCTCCACAAAGAATGTCTAAGATAAATATAGATTAAGGCATGGCTGAACACCTGGTGGGAAAATTTCTCCAACCTGCTCAGATTCCTCAAAAATTCCTACCAACACCCATCTTTCAGTGTATTCTGGCAATTGGAAAGGTTAGAAAATTGCGTGCTGCATTTTCAGTCCTGAGACAGGAAATAACCAGTAGAAATTCATTTTCCAGGGCATTCATTAAAATGTCCAATAACAGTTATCCTTTTTTGATCAACAAGATAAGATGACAGAAAGAAAGGGGAAGGTGAATGGCTGTTCTTAGATATGTACAACAAAGGAAATTTTCTCCACAATTTTCACCTTTCCAGAAGCTGGGGAGATTAATAAAGCACCAATCAATTTTTATAAGAAAGGCAAAATGAAGTAAAAACCTTAAACTGCTTCTTACAAGAAAAGGGGGTGGTGTAAACAAGTGGACAGAGAAAATCTTATTCAGTAAGTGATGTTGATGTGTAAATGACTGGTGAACTATTTGCAGGAAACAGTTCAGCACCAACCAAAATAAAATGCCATAGAGAATAGAGTTAAATGTAAAGTAGATATAAAGATACATATCTATAAATGAATTAAATAAAAAATATGCCTGAACTCAAAAGCAGTGGGGGAAAAAAAGGTCGAACAACATAGCTTTCATTGTTCAAAATATCAAGGCAGAATGGCATGAAGCCTAATTAAACAGCTTCATCAAGTTTCTTCTGGTCCCTGGAATGTCAGCATTCCAGGCGGAACCTATCACTCCAGCCTACAGAACCCTGACCCCTGATCCATCACCTCTCCCCTCCCCCATCCCCAGTGAGATTCTCCCAGTATCCTCTCTATCAAGACTCCTTTCTCTGTGAATCAATAGGCTTTCCTGATAGCATGGTTTTCCTGTTTGGCACACTTCAGTAATGTTCCTGTTCCCCAGTTTTCAAGCTTTTATAGAATCTTCTTCTTATCTCAAGCTTTTGATAGTGGAAGAAAAGGAGGTTGATAAAGAGAAGGGAGTTGGACAAGCCTACAGGATGAGAAGGTAACAGTTACATTCCCAGACAGGACTGCGCCGGGGTGCTCGGCATGCTGGGAGGCAGGGTGTTAAGAGATGTTTGCTCCCATCTTCACCTGACTCCAAATATATGACAGACAATTAGTTTTTTCCAAAAGTATATATAAAGCGTAAAAGCAAGATATGCTTATATAAAAACATAAACTCATTTACCAATATAGAACAATTCCTGAAAAACTGGACTTTGAGGAACAGATATGGTGGCTCTTAAATAAAAGTCAAACACTATTCTCTGAGGCCCTTAGTGGCACCCAGATTCAGAAAACCTAGATGTAGGTCCTAATTCTAATATTAACTGCTGGGTAGTTTTATCTTAGTTATAGAACCTTTTATTTATTCATTTATTTTGAGAGAGAGAGAGAGAGAAAGAGAATGAATGAAAATGAATCCCCAGCAGCCTCCATGCTCTATGCAGAGCTGGATGTGGAGCTTGATTCCACAAACTGTGGGATCATGACCTGAGCTGAAATCAAGAATCAGATGCTTAACCGATTAAGTCACCCAGACACTTCAAATCTCTAAGTCTTACTTTCCAAATTTAGTTAATGGAGAGAACAGCAAAATCTAGACTCGTGGGGAACGTTTTTAAAAATTACTAATTCCTAAGTTCTCCACCTACAGAGTCAGAATCTCAGAGATGGGGAAACTTGTAAAAATTTCTATTTGAAAATCGCCCTGGTTTGATCTGTATTCAACAACTCAGAGGATAGTGCCTGGAAATGCTGAACCACCTGGGTGGTTAGCACATCTACAGACCCTACCTTGCCTCTCTCACCATTGCTTGAGCCCATAACCACTTTCTCTATGAGAGGTCAAGAAGACCAAGTGAGGTGTAGCACTTAAGGAAACCTCAGACAGTGGCCTGGGGGATGGGCAAGTAGGGACATCTTCTATCAACCCGCCAATGAGGCAGGCAAAAAGGTGTGACTCCATCACGTCAAGGTCATTCTCAGACCCATTTCTCATGGAAATACGGTGAGGTGGTAGTCAGGAAAATGCTTACTTAGATACAGGCCAATGTAGACCTCTGGTCTTGCTTGGAACCCAACGGTTATGTCGACATTACTTCAATGGGACAAGTTTTGCTATCTCCAAAGAAACAATTCATTATTGTATGCTGGGAGCTGCTAGCAAACAAAAACAGAAACATGATACAAAATGTTGAAGTCTGGCTTCTGGATATCTTCACTGAGTCATTTTTGTCTTCTTTTACTGCAACCATGGAATTACACTTGATACTTTTTAAGTACCAAGCATTTATTGAATCAATATCTACACTAGGCTTCTTTCAGTGATTATTTTCATATTATTAGAGGTTAGGGGACAGACAGCAACTCTTTAAAGAAGTGATTTTGAATGGACAAATCAATCCTCTCAGATTACTAGTATGATTTTAAATCTACCTACCTACCTATCTATCTCAAGCACGAGCTGGGGAGGGGCAGAGGGAAAAGGAGAGAGAGAATCCCAAGTAGGCTCCACACTGTCAATGGAGAGCCTGACATGGGGCTTGAACTCATGACCCATGAGATCAAGACTTGAGCTGAAATCAAGAGTTGGACGCTTAACCGACTGAGCCACCCAGGTGCCCCACTGGTAAGCTTTTAAACAACTGCTAGAAATATGTGCTAAGAGTCAAAGACTAACACAGGAACTGACACCAAGTGATATGATAATGCAAGGCAGGCCTAAATACTTAGCTCTGATCATGTGTCAGCAGGGTAGTTATAGTTAAACATGAGCATTTCAGTCTATATTCTTCCTGGTCAAATTGTCAAACTCCTTTCTATTCCCTCTAATACCCAGCTTGCACCTGAGCTGACATGTACTGTAAGCATCATGAAGATAATAATATATGTTTACAGAACACTTCTGTTTTCAAAGGGCTTTCACAGCATTATTTTATCTGTTTCTCACAACAGACCTGAAGCAGGCCTATCTGATATCAGCTTCATTTTTTAAAGGGTAGCTGAATCAACATGCAGCCAGTAATTCCGGAGAGGCAGTGGTCCACCTGTCTACAGGTGACAAGATTAAGGGAAGCCAGGTGGATACAGTGAGTGAAGGCCAGACTCTAGAGGGTCTGAATGCTCCAGGGTCTGAAGCAAATGTGTAGCAATGGGATTTTTCACCTGGGAAGTGATGAGGTTTGTATGACAGGAAGATAGGCAATAAGCAGGAAGAATGAAAGGAGCAGGTAACCATAAAAAAGAGGTGATCTGGAAAACAAGTGACAGCTCCACACTGCAGAGAATAAAACCTTCCTCTCACTGACTGCAGTCAACTGGAACTGCTTCCAGGAAACAATCATGGAAAGGGGTCATCTGGAAATGGACTAAGGAACACTGGCCACCATGTGCCCCAAAGGTCCTTAGGCTTAGGTTGCTCCACCATTCTCTACCATCCATGCCTGGACGTAGCAACCTGAGGCTCAGGGCCTTGGTTACTCACCACCACCCTTCCCCCTAGCCCCAGCCTTCTATCCATTCATTCCCATTAGCACAAACTGACAGGTAAACTCAGGGAGGCTATCCATCTCTGGTGTGCTCTTTCCATGACTTAAAAAGTAGACCCACAAGAGACTGTAGCAGAATCCTAGAAAGAATACTCATTAAGATCCGCTCAATCAGCAAATTGTTACTGAGCCCCTACTATGTGGAGGCAATTTTCTAGGCAGAGGGATGCAGGAAAGGATCAAAGAAAAGGCCAGCTCGTGTGGAGCATCTATTCTCACCACATCATCTGCCTTCAGGCCTTCATACTTATTCTTAACCCTTCCTGGACCATTCTACCCCCAGAAATCTGCATGAGTCTCTTATTCTTTAACTTCCTGCAGATTTTTACTTCATTATCATCTTTTCTGCAAGGTCCTCTCCCAACCACACTCTGCAAACTTACATCATCATCCAGAATTGCCTTTCCCTCCTCTGTTTTCCTCCTTTACATGTACTGCCATCTAATACATTATATGTGTTTCGTATTTTTTCTTATTGTTTTTCTCCCACCAGAATCCATGCTCCAGAAAGGCAGGGGTTATTTTCTGTTTTGCTCACGACTGTATGCCTTTAGCTATAATTGGCACATGGCAGGCATGAAGTGTATACATCCTGTAGGTTCACTCCCATGATCAAACAAGCCTTGACATACAGAGATACACACACAGGCCTTGTGCATTCACTTGTATTCATTACTACATATGTATATTCCTATATAGTCAGGCATAGGTTCCTTATCTTGGTCATACAGTTTTAAAAGCCGTACATGTCCAAATTTGCAGGCGTTTGTCCTTACTTTACTTGGTTTGCTTTAGTTCTTTCTTCTTAAACTAAACATTTTTCTCTTCTTATGCTGTCTTTAAATGTGAACATTCCCTCCTTTTCATACTCAGGCCATTTATTATATTTCCTACAGAATCTCTAAATGCTTATTACTATTTCCAGTGAGGCATATGCCAGCTCACAACATCAAAACAGCTCTACAGAAGACAAAGATGATGTCAAATGTCTAATTTTTTATTCATATGTAATCTCTGACTTTAAAAGTAGGCATACATGTCCACAAAAGCAGTCTAACTGAATTAAAATTCCATCTCTAATCAAACCTTCCCCTGCTCTTCCTCTAGATGTCTTTAGGTGTCTCTAAATAGTTGGTTTCTCAATGTAAGGTCCGAGGTGCGATGATTTTTTGGAGAAAGATATGAGTGTACAAGGCCTCTGATACAGAAATAATTAAATGTTACATTTCTTATTTCTCTGACTCCTCAGAAACAGTACCTAACATGGAGAAACGAATGGAAAAGGCCAGCAGAGCTGATCTTAAGGCCTAGCTCTCCCACCTACAATTATGTGACTTCAGGTTAGCTTTTGTTTTCTTACCTAGAAAAAGATAATATTCCCTGACCTACTCACCACACAGAACTTTCCTGGGAATTACAAATTAGTAGTGGGATATGCTCGGAACTATAGAACAACAGTCAAATAAAGGTATAATGATTTTGCCTAAAGGTAAAGTCCTCTTAAAGGAGGTTCCTTGAAGCACAGTAAAGTTCACAGTACAGTTGACCCGTGAACAGTGAAGTGGGTTAGGGATGCCGATACCCCACAGAGTCAGAAATTCACATGACTTTGACTCCCCTAAAATGTAACTACTAATAGCCTACTGTTGAAAGGAAGACTTACTGATAACATAAACCACTGATTAACACACATTTTGTATGTTACATGCATTATACACTGTATTCTTATAATGAAGTAAGGTAAAGAAAAGGAAATATTATTAAGAAAATCATAAGGGGGTGCCTGGGCGGCTCAGTCAGTTAAGTGTCCTACTCTTGGTGTTGGCTGATATGAGGATCTCCTGTTTTAGAAGTCTGAGCTCTGTGTCCGGGTCTGTGCTGGCAGCACCGAGCTTACTAGGGATCCTCTGTCTCCCTCTGTCTGATCCTTCCCAGCTTGTGCTCTCGCTCTCTAAGTAAATAAATAACTAAACTTAAAAAAAAAAAAAAAAATAGGAAAGAAAACCATGAGGAAGAGAAAATTCATTTTCAGTACTGTACTGTATTTATTGAAAAAAATCTGTGTAAGGGGATCAGTCCGGTTCAAACTTATGTTGTTCAAGGGTCAGCTGTAATATTATCTTTTCCTTTTGAAATAGAATCCCAGTTTCATTAAAAAATATATATACACATAGAAAAATGCTTCGGGAGGATAATGTAGTGGCTTAACATGAGGCTTAAAAATAAAAGGAATATTTATAGTAAATCTTAATTGTGATCAAAATATTTGTAGGGGCACCTGGGTGGCTCAGTCAGTTAAGCATCTGACTTCTAACCTTCCCCTGTTCACAATGTCTTTCTCTCTCAGAAATAAATAAAAGACATTAAAAAAAATTATTTGTAATTTTTACATATTTCTTTCCCATATATCCATCCATATGCACTTATGTTTTATGGTTTAAAAAATTTTTTTAATGTTTATTTTTGGGAGCGAGGAGAGGGAGGGAGGTAGGGGGAGAGGGAGAGACAAAGAATCCAAAGTAGGATCCAGGCTCTGAGCTGTCAGCACAGAGCCCGACACGAGGCTCAAACTTACCAACCATGAGATCATGACCCGAGCTGAAGTCATACACTTAAACAACTATGCCACCCCGGAGCCCCTGTTTAATGTTTTTGAGTTTTATAATTTTTAATACTTTTTTGTATTAGAAAATTAATTTTATATTACCCATACCTATACAAATTTAATCTTCACCATGGCTTCTTGCATTTTACTTTTTTAAAAAATTTAAACCCAAGTTAGTTAATACATAGTGTAATAATGGTTTCAGGAGTAGAATTAGTGATTCATCACTTACATATAACACCCAGAGCTCATCCTAACAAGTGCCCTTAATGCCCATCACCCATTTAGCCTATTTCCTCATCTAGCTGTATTTTTTTTCTGCTTCCCATCCCATTATATCAAGTATATTACAAAAAAGTAATTTTTTATAGATATATTTTGGGATATACCTTTGACTGTATTGTCCTCAGATTAACGAGATGAATGTCACAAGGCAAAGATGACAGTAGCGGAGAGAATTCACTTAGCAGCTGAAGGGTTGGCATGGGGATCTTTTCTATCATTGTGAAGACAGGATGATTCAGGAAATAAGAAGTTATGTGGCTAATGAGTGAAGGGTAACTGACCGAGTTCTTTTCTTCTTCCTATTAAGAAAAAACAAAAATGTGTAAATGTCATATATTTGCAGTTTTTGTAGTATTAACTGAATTACCCAACAGGGTTTAAGTAGAAAATAAATATAAACATGCATGAATACTCTAATTTTATTATATTTTGTAAGTAACACTCTTAGACAACACACAGATTACCAAATTCAGTTCTAAGCAATATAAGAAAATGAACAGTGCCCTTTTAAACAATGTTTAGAAATATCTTTTTTCCATTGCTTTAAGTACTAAAAATCTTGAAAACATTTTTTGCAAACATTTTAGGACAGGGTAAAACTTTTTACGGAAACTCTTTTTCAAGTTACCACAAAATTCTTTTGTGGGAAATAGGTTCTACTTACATAAATGGTTTAGAATAAAACTTAGGGCTGAAAGCTGCCACCCCACTTAGGGACAAAAGCAACCAAGGTTATGGGATCACGAGTAACTTGTTACATCACCTACTGGAAATTACTTTCCATTGCCAATGTACTTTTGTACTTTGATCACAAACTCCACACAAGTTCCACACACAAGTTAATGATTACTGTCTGATGGTTTTCTTCACATCCACTACGTGTGTAAGATCTTGTTTTCTTCACATTCACCACGTGGGTAATATCTTGAGAGTTCAATAAATACGGAGACGAAACCCCTTTTTGGGCTCTTGTCTCCTCCTGGACATTAGCCTCTCTCGTATTCAATCTGCAGCTACTCTCTTGCTGGATAAGAGAGAACTCCAGGCTTATAGATTATGACACTCTTTAAGTAAATAGGTTGAGATATTCATACATCTTGCATATCATCAAATGTTATCTCTTCTCCCTCAGGTTTTACCCCTCATATTCTCATGTTTCTCTTTTTCTTTTTTTAGTTTATTTGAGAGAGAGAGAGAGAGAGAGAGGGAGGGAGAGGGGGAGAGGAAGAGAGAGGGAGGGACGAGGGAGAGAGGGAGGGAGGGAGAGCACAGAGGGAAAGGCAGAGAGGGAGAATCTAAGCAGGCTGTACTGTCAGCACAAAGTCCAACACAGGACTTGATCTGACAAACTGTGAGATTATGACCTGAGCTGAAACCAAGAATCAGATGCTTAAGTGACTGGGTCGCCCAGGTGCCCACATCATGGTTTCATTTATACAGTTAACTAGACAATAACATCATATATTGATCCAAAGCTCTGCTCTATAATTGTGACCCAATGACAGGATTTTTTTTGAAGAAATTCTCAAAATAAATAAGGATTTTAAATAATACAGGTATGGGGCGCCTGGGTGGCTCAATCGGTTAAGCGTCCAACTTCGGCTCAGGTCATGATCTCACTGTTCGTGGGTTCAAGCCCCATGTCGGGCTCTGTGCTGACAGCTAGCTCAGAACCTGGAGCCTGTCTTCGGACTCTGTGTCTCCCTCTCTCTCTCTGACCCTCCCCTGCTCACGCTGTCTCTCTCTCTCAAAAATAAATAAAACATTAAAAAAAAAAACAAAACACAGGCAGTATACCTAGATCATCTGTTAAATTTGGTAAATCAACGCCACTTGCTCCACTGTCCTTTATTCCCAAAACAGAAACTGTTATGTATGTTATGGAATGGTTACTATATATCTACCTAGTACACAATTACTCAGTATAATTTAAAAATAATTTAATCATTGCTATGGTATAAACTTCCAGACAAGTGGTTCAGCATGTTCAAACATTAAATAAGTCTGCCAGGGCTGAGGATATGCATATGGCCGATGATACACCCAATTAATTAAATTAATGACTAAGTGGAACCTTAATTACGCCTAAGGTATAAAAGCAGACAGACAAGCACTAAAATAATTTACATAGAAAGGCTTTCTGATCAACAGAGACATTTCGAACAAGTTTAATTTTGTATCTTATTCTTTAAAATGTCCATTTCACTGATACCTTATGATTTTGTGCCCTTTTTGCAATACAGGACTCAAATAAAAGGCTTGGCTACTTATCTGTCTGAAAAGATAGGATTTATAGAAGATACAGAGCTTAAAATTCAGAATGTCAGATTAGCACTGAACAGAGGGTGTTAGCAAAGAACAACAAGCACCTTGCCAGCAGCAAACTGTAGATGTCATTACAATTCAGACTATGGAGAGAGGAAAAAAATTTAAAGGCAGCAGAGGGACACTGTCATATTAAGATACTGACAAAAAATATTAGAGCCAAAAGAGTTGTAAAAAAAAGTACCCATTGTACACTTTTTTAAAAAAAATTAAAACTTATACAGCAATATTCTCCAACAATACTGAAATTTAATGCATGTTGTTGAATACTGAGGAAGCGTTTCAACAAGAAACTTGAAATGTACTCCAAGATCAAAGGACTTCATAATCTAGGTCAGTATTGCTGACAAAATCACTTTTCAGTAATAAAAGATAAAAGATTCCAACAGAAAAGAAGACACCTGCCTTATCAGAACTGGAAGGCATTAAGTCCATTCTAGGTGAAGAAACATTCAAACAAAGCTCTGTGGCTTTATTCTATGCTCTTGGAAGAACTCCTGGACACTTCAGTGAATAGGAGGGACACTTCTTGCTGGACCACCTATATCTTACAAACAGTAATGTGCATATATACCATTCTTCCCAGTCCAAACCAGTTCTCCTGACCTTCAGATACCCCACCCTCACACCCCCACAAAACAGACCACACATAAGAATGGCCTCAGGAGCTCTAAACTCAGATCTCTGGGCCCTAACCCAAACCTACTAAATCAGAATGTCCGGTGGTAGGTCCTGGGAAGCCAAAGCTTAACAGCTCCCCCAAGTGAATCTCAAATCTCAGTTAGTCCCACATAGCTCTGTGGACATACTGGAAACCATCATTCCAGACACCTTCCCAACCTTGGGGAAGAAAGAGTTCCCTTTGGAATCAAAAGGATAAGTCTCACTCTAACTTGTTTTGGATTAAGAAAATGATTCCGACTCAGAAACATGTGAATGATTAAGTCTTGTCAAAGGAAACAATGTCATGAATGTAAGTACCTTGAGAATTCAAGAACTGGGCCACTTATTGTCCTAAGAGAGAGAAGGAAGAGAAGTTTATGGAAGAGTTGTGGGTCAGGGTAGAACATCACTAACAAACAACACTGCTGGAAGCTGGCTGGGCAGGGTAGGGCCAAGTCTCATGGAAAGCTCCATCAGTCATGCACTTTCCTAACATTTTTACCGCAAAGAGGGGCTCGACAAGATATTTAACTATTAATTATCACTTTTGGATTAATCTCCTGGAAAGGTAATCTTTTAATGTGACCTTTATGATAAACCCAAAGCTTATAAAACATGTTTGCTAGAGGAAAATTTACGTGTTTGTTTAAGCTGTAAGGGAGTTCCTCCAGCCTTGGAGTAACTAATATACTACTATAAACATCATTTGGTTTCTTGTTGGTTGGAAGGCTTCAAGCTGTTCAAATCTAGCTTTCTCCTTGGAGACTGTGTGAAATTAAAAATAGTTTCTGGCACATTATGACCCAAACCACATCAAGTTGAGATCTCCATTGGGTTTTGGCCCTTATTTCAGAAGTCAGAACTTCTTGCTAGGCTCTGTGGTGACCTTCATAAAGTCTGATGATCCCTAATCATCAAAGGTTTCCATTCATCTACATTAGAACTTGCTAATAAATAAGTTATTTAAGATGATAAGTGATGATGTTTTGAGTCACTTTTGCTTATTCAGTATGACCTGATACATGGTATACGTGGTGGGAACTTGATAAATGTTTACGGAACTTAATCTATTGAAAGCAAATGCAACATAATTAAGTAAGAGAAAAATATAGTAGGGGAAAGGATAGGGTAAAAAGACAAAGAGAGAAAAAAATAATGAATGAAAATATACTGAATCATGAGATTTAGAAATAAGTATTCAATGCAGAGGTGAAGCCTGGTTATCTGTGGGCTAAATTTTCCTATACAGATATGTTTTGGTAGGTCTGCATGGCATTAAAAAGTCGTTTGTTTTGGGGGCAACTCTCAAAAAAGGAAAAAAAACCCAGGAGATTTCACATTAAAGTTGTCAAGAACAGTAACAAAAACTCCCAAAAACAGGTAGCTTTTTTTTACTCAAAACACTGGAAATCCAAGTCACACTGGGCCCCCACATTCCCTCAAGTGGGGCTGAGTTGTGGTTCCTCAATGGGATGTGACCTCATAGTCATCAAAGACCTCTGGTCACCTAACTTCAGTGTTTTCCCTTAAACCTGGCCAACCTCCCTCATGCCATCACTTTCCTGAATCCTGTAAGCATTTGAGCTTTTCATGTGATTTCTCCTAACTCCCTTTCCTTACATGTGAAGAACTAGTATCCAGAGGTAAAACGACACAACTGTAATACCTGAATACTTCCAATACTTTGAATTCCTGGTTCAATGCCTCTCTTTACTTAGCAATCATCAGAAGGAAGGAATAGGGAGGAGGCATCAAAGAAACAAATTCTAAAGGGTCAATGCTAGAGAGACAATTCCCATTTTCCATTTCTGTTGACCCTTGAGTGTCATAACCATGGATGACAGTCGACCTCACATGGCCATAGCAATCCACTGGGCATCTGGGCATCTTACAGCAATTATCATTCCAGTCCTTGTTCTCACTGCCTCTCTGCAAAACCCTCAAAAACAGGACTCACTTCCATTCAGAATTCTGGAATACTCTCAGGAGGTTCTGGGAGGCTCATTACTTTCCATCAAAATGCCCTCCTGTACAGAGAGTGTCTGCTTACCATAGTTTCTACCATTGATATTTTAAAGATAAGAGTCTGAGTTGAAAATAAAAACACTTTCTAGAAAGTTTAAGTTATATGAGATGGAACATTTCTTAATCAAATGTCTTTTTAATCAATTTCACTAGAAATTAAAATGTACTTTCTCTTCTCTAGTTAATTTTTTATTTAAAAGAAACTATTGATTTAAGTCCAAGAATCTATAGTTGAGCATAAGAAAAATTTAACACAGGATTATAAAAACATTGGATCA
Source organism: Crocuta crocuta (assembly GCF_008692635.1). Lineage (NCBI taxonomy): Eukaryota > Metazoa > Chordata > Mammalia > Carnivora > Hyaenidae > Crocuta > Crocuta crocuta. The sequence continues at coordinate 6,496,835 of NW_027528977.1, read as the reverse complement.
AATTTCAATCAATTACTATCCAAGGAATTTTGAATGGAAATAAACAAATTATTTCACTTCTAAGTGAAAGCTTTATAGATCCGACATGAAAATTCTTATTGCCACAGTTAACAGAAGTTTTGCAAATTAGTGTCTATATAGAATATAGAGAAAAAAACCATAAAAGCCAGAAACATTTTCAGGAGGAGAAAAAGACAGTATCTGCCAGCACTCAGACAATGATTTTCCTATGCAGTTTTAGTCCTAAAATTAAGCTATCTTGTCAGTAATTGATTTAAACCGTTGAGTCTCAAGAACTGATATAAATCTTGACATCTAAAAATGGATATTAAAATCTTTTTCCTAAAAGATTCTACATACTGGAAGAATTCTTTGTTTTAATGAGCTGTTGCCATTTCATTCAACCCACTAGTGTTGTATTTATAGAATACATACCCCAGGCAAGGAGGCCCTGTGAGGCACATGAAAATGAAGTGGACAAGTCCCTGGAATCTAGCAGAGGGGAGAGAACATGGATAGGATGACAAGACAGGAAACGGTGGCTAGGATAGATGCAGTGGCACACTGTGATTCCAGCTTGCTCATTTATGTATTTGTGTATTCGTTCATGCACCAAACAGTGACCCCTTCCTCTGCTAGGGCCAATCCTAGAAGCAGAGGGACAGAGCCCCTACTCTCAGGGAAGTTGTGGTCCAAAAGAGGAGAAAGACAATGATAAAATAACCACACATGTGCATGGAGGACTGATGAACAGTTCTGAGAAAGCACTAAAGAAAGAGATCTGGCCTGGTCCAGTAGAAGCAGTTGACCAAATGAGCTTTGATCTCAACTACTACTAAGAGTTCTTTGGGCAGAGAATGAAGATGCAAGTGCAAAGGTGCTGTGGGCGCAGTCATGGGGAGTACTCAGGACTGAAAGAAATACAGTGGGTTCAGAGCACAAACAGTGTGAGTCAAACTAGACGAAGCTGTGGATCAGGCAGGCCTACATCATGAGAGGCTCTTCATGCTACAGTGAGGATTTTGGCTTTGATAATGACAGCAATGAGAAGACATCAGCGAGGTTAAGCAGGAAGCAGTGAGGTCTGATTTAGTTTTGAAAAAAACAAATCACTTTGCTTGCTTGCTTGCTTGAGAACAAATATGTCAGGAAAAATAGGGCAGAATGATTCAGGAAAGATATGAAGTTAGTTTAGATTAGGGCAGTTGAAATAAACGAGTTTATAAATTTGAAATATTTAAGCATTAAGATGGCCAAGCACTGGTGATTACTGTTGTGAGAAAGGGGAAGGCAAAGGAGAAATCTCACTGAGACATGATTCTTAGGTATGTGGGGCTGGGTGGAAGGTGGTGCTAGGACATCAGGAAAGAGCAGGTTTGGGAGAAGGGAGATCAGAGAGTGATGATGGATACGTTGAGTCTGAAGTGACCTTACAAACATAAAAATAAATAGTAGGATACAACTAGGTGGATGGGTCTGCAGGTAAGAGGTGAAACCAAAACTGAGGATCTATGTTTGTGGGTTTCATCTTCGCAGAGGTGGTCACCAAAGCCACGGGAGTAGAAGAGATTGCAGAGGGACACCATACAAAACGGGAAAAAGAGAAGGTGTGGGGGTTTGAGGGCTCTGACATTCAATGGCTGAATAAATGACCATCAGAGAGACAGAGAAAGAACCACTTGAGAGGTAGGAGGAAAACCAAATGAGCACAGCACCATGGATGCCCTAGCTAGATTGTGTTCTAAGAAGTGACCTGGTCAGTGTCAAATGTTGCCAAAAGGTAAAGATAGAAGATGGTCAGAAACATCCGCTGGATCTAGTGACGCTGGCAAGGCTGTGTGGGGGAGGCTAAAGCTAACCTGAAATGAACTGAGCGTGACACCGAAGTGATGAAATTAACTCATCTCCTGAAGTTTAGCTCAGTTGGGCGTGGGAGAAAGGACAGTAGTACAGGGGAAATGGAGATGAATCTGCATGAGGTTCTTTTGGCTTTTATTATTTATTTATTTACTTATTTATTATTAATATTTATTTTGAGGGAGAGAGTACGGGTGGGGCAGAGAGAGATGGAGGGAGAGAGAAAGAGAATCCTAAACAGGCTCCCCGATGTTAGTGCAGAGCCTGATGTGGGGCTTGAACTTGTGAGCCATGAGATCATGATCTCAGCTGAAACCAGGGGTCAGTTGCTCAACTGACTAAGCCACCCAGGAGCCCCTCAGCTTTCATTTTTAATGGAAGAAAATGAAGAGTGTTTAAAAGACAGCACAAAGAGTTTCCTAGAGGAAGGTTGCTTATGAGGGGAAGGGAGAGGGAAGGAGGACGATGAGGAAAAGGATCCTGAAGAGGATGACTGGGGTACTTTCCAAGGACAGGCAGAGGTACTGGTCTAGGAGGAGAGGACGGAAGAAGGAAAGAGTGGGAGTAGATGGCTGATATCTAGAACAGAGAGCACTGTTAAGTGACCTTTCCCTTTGTAAAGTCAGTAGTGCTTTTCACCACCAGAAAAGAGTAGTAAAGATTTAAACGGGTCAGTGAAGAAAGAGGGAGAGCAGAGTAAGTGAAAAGGGGCCATGCAGAGGGCCAAATGAGGCAGGAAATCAGTACGTATGGAGGACTGAGATGATGACTTCTACGTCACCTTGAAGAAGCACACTATCATATTGGTTCATGTCCAACTGAGCCTTTGCCAGATTGTTTAATGGAATGTGGGCTTTTATTTTGAGAAGACAGACAAGTAAATCCATTTTCAACTGATGAGTGTTAAGACTTCAATAAATACACTAGGTTTTAAATAAATCTTACAAATCAAACTTAATCTCCTAAGTATGAAACCAAGTTCTATCTTTAAATTCTACTCTTCTTTCAAAATAATTTCAGAAAATTTCACCCAAACTGATTCTTTAACATAATTCTATATCTACATAATAAGCAAAAATTAAGAAAAAAAAGATGACTTAAATGCAAATCTCACATGATACGTGAAGTTCTCTTTCTTGTCGGTAGAGACTAAATCTATTACAAAGATATCTCAATACTGGAAACTGGAAATCATAAAGAAGTGGAAAGTCGTCATTTCAAATTTCAGGTGGCAAAGAGCAATCAACATCAGAACATGTGAGTTGTTTTTTTTTTCCTACCATATTCACAACACTTCTTTTTTCCAGTAGTATTCGAAATAAATTAGCTGTAATCTTGTTATCATGGACACCTTGTTCAAGGCCGCGATTATCATCTTGCATGAGTCTTCGATCCATGATAACTTCAATCTGACCTAACAAACAAAAAAACAAAAAAACAAACAAACAGGCCAGGGTTATTAAATACAAACTGAGGATCACATAAGTACAGGCATGGTCTGATTGAAGTCAAGAGAGCGATCTATACAACCCATAGTACTGAGGGCTTTCTCAAAGCAGCATGCAGAAATGCAAAAAACAGGACTGTATTTTTGGTCTTCTTCATTAATGTCTAGTAAGATCTGAGTAGAAATTTAAAAATCAGACAGATCAAAATTCAAGTGAAATTTAAAAAGAATTAATCTGAAGAGTAAATTATATATCCTCTAAAATTTTTAGTGGTAGCATTTAGAATTTAAAAATGTTTATGAGGCTCATAGGAAATATACATCACAACATCACACATAGAATAAAAAGACAAATACAGATGCACAGAATCTAAAAAGGACTGGAAATACAATTTATGTTACTTGATAATGTGGCAATTCTTTGAAGAAACCCCAGAATTTGGAGACACCTACCATGTACCCCCTTCCCTCCCTGGTATTATGTTAGTGGCATCAGCTGTCCTCTCTCTTCTAGTTCAAAAAGGGGTCTTATTTGGTTCCTTCATTTGCTGTACAATAATTCCACAACCCCTCTAGTTTAAGTTGTAAGCTATCTAAGTTATGAGTCAACAAACTAATATAAATCAATCAACCAACCAATCAATCAAACCAAACCAAAACAACCGAAAAAGCTACCCAGAGACATATTCATATATTTATACTAAAAAAAGCCCCTCATCATATATACGAAAATATGTGTATATTCATCCATCCATCCACTCATTTATATTTGTTATAGTATTAAACAACTGTTTGGCATAAAAGAGAAGTATGTAAACTATTTTAAAAACTGTTATTCTGACCTAGTCAAACCAACTCTGTTTAGTTTCTTTCTTCTAAGTTTAGGTATCCAGTACATAAAACTCCCAGTGATGGTCAGAATTTTCATTGTTACTACCTCCATATGTATCTTAGGACATAGCCTTCTAGAACTTGCACCTCAGGCACTGGGGTTAACTGTCCCCATAGCCATCTATGGCTTTGATCACTTCACACCCAAATTAGTACATCAATCTTCTGGCAATTTCTCTCTTCTCCCTGCCTCCAAATGTTAGCCCACATAATACGTGGGACTTGGTAAATCTCCTGGACTCTTCTCAAATTGTTGTTATGTTTGCAGGTATTCAGACACCAGGGTATTTGGGGGGTCTCTAGCGGGAGCAGAGGAGCTTTATTTCTCAGCTCCTCTTTATCAGGGAAGTGGGATAACTATCTAGTCCATGACTGTTCCAATCTAGTATCTAGTTCCCTACTGAAGGTCCCAACTTTGAGAATTTAAGGCAAGGTTTAAAATGGGTGGCTCAAGAGTTACAGTCAGCACAAAGATGTTTCATGTTTTGATTTTTAAAAAATCAAGTCAACATTTACAGATTGGACAGCTTCACATAAAATCCCAGACTTCTGGGTTCTTCAAGCACAAAAAAATTGGGCAACACTGGGCCCCATTCCCCATGGCAACAATAGCCTGGCACTGAGCAGTGGCTGGCCCACTGTGTGCAGGAAATGGTGGGCTCCAGTTTGCCCACACCCTCCCACTGCCCACTGCATCCCCAACGTGAGACCATTATTATTTTTATAATGGCATCAATGTCTTTATGGTGTAATCTCATGGTTCTGTGTAATGAAAGCCACGAAGAAAAATTAGAAGAAGTATGTTTCTATGTGTGCACGGACATAGAGAATGCATGCATCTGCCTGATATAAAAAGTGGGTTTGTGACAAAGGGTACACCAGACACCTGCACTCTTTTATTATCTGCCTGGTTCCTAAGACATTTGTCTTAGCAACTCTTAGTATGGAAGAAAGAGCAACTGACTACCATGTAAAGGATAATTAAAAATATGTAGTATAAGGGATATTGGCCTTCCAATAGAAGGTTTTATAAAAATTAATCTGTGTCTACTATCTATGTTTTCTTTCCATCTTGTTCTCTTTTTTGGAATCCTTAAAGTTACATCTGTCACCTCTTTATCCCCATATCTGTATTATTACAACTCCTTTTCCTTCTTCTCTCGAGTGGTAGTGCCCTAGAAGGATGCGATTCAGGGAAGGACCTAGGTTTGGAGTGTAACCTCCTGCCTTGGGAACTTAGGCAAACTTGGGAATTTCTAACTTTTCTCCCTGCCTCCTTTCTTCCTTAATTTCTGGAGTCTGAGCTTCCACAGCCATTCAATTACGACAATGAGAGAGACTTTTACAAACAATAAGCTATCAGGAGAGATAAATTATCTTTAAGAAACAATTGTTTTGTGGAGTTTTAAGTCCCTCATTTTTCATCGAAGACTAAGGATATACATTATTTTATGTTATTTTCACAAAACTGCAAATTAACTAATAGTCTCATTCCCAAGAGGAGGTGGCTGGCATCTGAAGATGAGAATTAATACATACAACCAACAGAAAAATTATACACTTGGGACTGAAACTTGTAAGAGCAAAAGCGAATCCAAACAATACGCACCACTTTTCAAACTTGAAACCCCTAAAGACTGAGCGGAGAGTAGCGTCAATCGATGCCTGGCATCCTGGATATAGGCCATTGTCGTCATTGGATAGACATTTGCTTGAAGAGGTAATTTGCTCATTGTCATTCTAGGCTGAATCTGTAAGACCAAACAGTTCACTTTAAAAAAAACAAATCAAATGATATTTATATGTGTGATTTAAAAATAGAGGAGTTTTCTTCCAAAGAGAAAAAAAGTACTGTTTCCTTTCTTGTTCAAAGGAAGAACTAAATTAAAAATTAAAACATTCTTCAAAACAATATGAAAAAAAAATTACAAGGATTTTAGGAAACAACTTTTAAGTGAGAAAGGTAGAACTTATCCTGGTTTTAAAAATAGGCATTCCTATTTAAATTCAGAATAAAAATCTTTAACAAAAGTCTTCTAGCTTTCCAATATTTGCATAAAACAAATTATAAAGGTATTAAGTATTCATTTCTCATCTAAATCTAACATACTGCTTTGGTAATGAATGCTAAGCATAATAGCTCTCTCTTCCCTTTCAAGAAATATCTCTTATAATTCTTGAATCAGTTTTAATAAATACTACAGATCCCCTCATCAAATCCTCTAACATATTACGTTAAAATAATCAAATTCATATTTATATTTAAAAACTATTCAGTGCTTACTCCTCATTTCTTTTCAATGTAGATAGTTCTAAATTTCAATTTTTCTTGGTCTAGTATCTGAATGCATGAAATACATTATTTTAGTGTTTTATTGAAAATGCACTACGCCGGCTGGGGTCAGCGAGACTCACTCAAACCACACAGAGACTCAGTTATCAGGTATCTTATTTGTACCACATAAAAATGACATCTCTGCTGTTAAAATCATGAAAGTCTGAGAGACAATTGAGAAAAAATGAGGTACAAAGTTAACCTAATAGTTAACACATACTGAGTGCCTATTAACTCCAGGCACTCTACTGGGTATTTCATAAATAAGATCTCTTTTACAGCAACCCTGGTTGCTGAAGTGAAGTGTGTCCTTCACTTACTGGTTTTAGTGAATAGTGTCCGCCCAAATCCACGTCCACCCAGAACCTGGGAATGCGGTTTTATTTTGAAATGTGATCTCTACAGATATAATCAAGTTATCCTGGATTAGGGTGGGCTCTAATCCAATGACTGGCATTGTCCTCAGAGGGAAATTGTGACACAGAGGGACACAGAGACATAAAGAGAACACCATAGCTACTCTGTGACAGCGGAGGCAGAGAATGGAGAGATGTGTCTACAAACCAACGGTGCCCAGGATGGCCTGACACCACCAGAAGCTAGAATAGACAAGGAAGGAGATTTCCCCAGAACTTCTGAAGGGAGTGTGGCCTTACGGACATCTTGATTTTGGACTTCTGTCATCTAGAACTGTGAGAGAATAAATTCCTGTTGTTGTAAGCCACCCAGTTTGTGGTCATCTGTTATCTCAGACCTAGGAAATTAATACACTGGTGAAGAAACAACTGTAAAATGTTGGGGGGGGAAAGGATAGTTTGGAAGAATTCTCCTTTTTTCCTGTGTAATCCTGATCTTTCCATTCAAATGAACTTGTATACTCATAGAAAGCACATTTAAACTGTCATGACTCTGGGACTGTCACTCTCACTCCCTACCTGTGGGTCTAGATTTCTAGCTTTGCCCAAGTACAGCTCTTTCTGAGGTCTAAAAATGTTTTTTTTTTTTTTTTAGTCTATTTTTTTAATAGGCCCATTTTAAAAGCAGAAATATTTAGGTTATACATTTAGAAATAATATTTTCCCATGTATTCAAATGCTTGATTCTTGAAAAGAATATTCACATTTTTATTCACTTTTAGTAAGTTTTTTTTTCATTCACGTAGACACCCACACATACAAATAATTGCTTCTGTAAGATTTTAAGAAAAGAGTTTCTTTTTTGTATACAAGGAAAATGAATCACCATAAAGTCAGGGATTCATCTGAAAACCAAACAGCTGTGGTAGAATTAACATGTAAATTCAAGTATATAATGCAATTTTTATGCTTTGGAAAAGGTTTAAATTTAACCTTTGCAGGAAATTGTATAAGAGAAAATGATCACAATCCCTTTTACTCAGCCCAGCTGAAAATCAGACAAAGTAAAAGCATTTGTTGTGAAATTATTTCTATTCATAGCCAGAAATTTCTAAAATGCTAATGTCTTGAAAACATGCTAATATTTTTAATAGTATTATTTCAAAGATATGTTGTCACACACATACACTCTGAATACAGAAATTTAGGTAACAATCAGAAGAGCCCAACTAAATTAGAGAGCTGACAATGTGAAAAGATTTTTAGTCAATTTTCTCATTACTATTTCAAACTATTTTGTGAACATTTCGATTAAATACATACCTACCCATATTTTTCAATAGGTATGTTTGTATTTGTGTGTCTATGTACACACATATGTGTGTATATAAAGGTAAACACAAACATTATTGATTAAAAAAAAAAGAGGGGAAGAGTTTTCATGAAATTTAAAAGAGCCCATTAATACAGTATACATTTAAAAGTATCTATGTATTTGGGGTGCCTATATGGCTCAGTTGGTTAAGTGTCTGACTCTTGATTTTGGCTTAGGTCATCATCTCATGGTTCGTGAGGTCAAGCCCCATGTCAGGCTCAGTGCTGACAGTGTGAAGCCTCCTTGGGATTTTCTCTCTCCCTCTTTCTCTCCTCTCTCTCAAAATAAATAAATAAATGTAAAATTTTATTTAAGTGTATATGTAAAAAATAAAATATGCACAGATCATTTCCTTAAGAGGGGAAAAATACATACTCCTTCAAGCCCTGATTATGTTTCCTTTCTATTAGACAAATTCCTATCTATTTTGGCATCAAGGGAATTAACATGCAAATGGTCACCAAATCTTCCTTTGAAAAAATAACATCCTTACAATCAGATGTTCTACAAATCAATCCCTCAAATATTTGTTCTAACTTTGGAAATCTGATTGAATAAGGAACCTAGAAGTACCTGTTAAAATTCAGTTTTATTTTCAAAATAATTTGTAAACTTAAGCATATTCTTCAAAGGACCCCAAATCAACTGGCCTATTACCATACATAAAAGTTATACACTAACATAGCCATTACTTAGAGATTTTAAAGGAAAATTACCTGGTATCCATTCAGGTCAGTATAAAATCTGTTTTGGCTGTTGATGCTAGAAGAAATTCTCATTGCAATCTCACGGTTATGTTCTTTTCGGATGTCCACAATATTGGAAACTTCCACAGACTGTCCATCTATTCCTAAATTTAAAAGAATATATATATTAACGGAAATTTATTGTTCCACTTTTCTTTTTTAAAAGTTATACTTTGAGAGAAAGAGAGAGAGACAGTGAGCCAGCAGGGGAGAGGCAGAGAGAGAGGGAAAGAGACAGAATCCCAAGCAGGCTCTATGCTATGACCTCTGCAGAGCCCAATGCAGAGATCAAACTCACAAACCGTGTTTTTACGACCTGAGTTGAAGTCAAGAGGTAGATGCTTAACCAACTGAATCACCAAGGCACCTTAATTGCTCTGCTTTTCTTTAATATACTGTAGAACTCCTTCCAAAGTTACACTTTTTCCTGTTTTCTATTCTTATCTTTACCATGTTTCATGCTAAATGTGTCACCATTCACCTTTTTTTCCCCCTTCTCTCTCTTCCTTTTTTTTAAATTGTCAGATGGTAGAAAACAATCACTCCAGGGCACATGTTAACAGAAGGATGAAGAGGCTGGGATGAGATAAATGCAGATGAAATATAACATGCAAATGATTCTCCAATGAGTTCTGCAGGGGAAGGAGGACATTAAATGAGAAAAGGTCAGCTCTGCTACAGGCCAGTCCACCTGTCATCTGCACCGCCATTCCCCAACAGAGCCATGCAAGCCTACTTCTTCACCATTCACATTACACACTGGAAATTAGAAGTGGTGAAATTTACACTCTGATGGTTCACGAGACAGTCCATTATTGCCTATGATCTATAATCTAGGAAAAGAGACAAGAGAGCCAATGAGATGATTTATGGCTGAAAGTGACATTACCATATTAGTTTTTGTGGAGTATAATCTGGAGAGCTCCCCAGAAGTTAAATCAATTTTAATTGAGTTTGGTATCTCTTAGGACCCCTTGTTATGGAGTGATTCATTTTGTCCTTTGCTATATAAAGCAGAGGACAGCTTGAAAAAGTCCCAGATGTATCAAGCATTTATTTTCTTGGATAAGCCTAAAATGTTCACTAATTTCTATCTGTTGCACTGCCCTAAGTGTATCTACTCATCCTTAGTGAAGCATGGGGTCTATTTCAGAGATGGAGAAGTGAGTTATGAAGAGATCCAATACTCTCATACAGTCGGAATATGTAGAGGAGATACAGGATTTTCTAAGAAAAAGAACAATCAGGAAAGCAAGCAATCGATAGAAGACGATTGGCCCTATCATATTTCACACAGTGGAAGGTTTTTAAGGTTCCAAGAGCCTTGGACACTTACCTGTGGTTTCAATTGTTCCCCACCACTCTCTACTCCTCACACACAATCTGCCATGGTGCGCTGATAACCTCAACACTCTTTAAACAAAAAGGGCTATGTAAAGAGAAATGGGGCGCAGAAAAAGGGAGTAAGGAGGACTTTTGCTGGGAGCCAAGAAGAATCCCCTGGGCTCAGAGAAAGTACAAGCAAACAGTTAAAGAAAGGAAGACTGAATCTGTGAGATTTGTGGAAAAGAATGTAAATGCAGCTAGCCCAGGCACTGAAGGTTTATAGGAGAAGTATACTGGAAACTGAAAAACATAAATAATAATCTGCTGACAATACTTAATGGGCTAAAGTACCCCCTGCCCCACTCCACCCCAGTCCCATCCCCCATCAACAGAATTCTCACAGAAGTTCTTTTCTGGTAGATGTTACTCTTGCAACTCAACAGCCCCAGTAACAGATGCTTTCAGCTCTTTACTATGTTCATAAGGCTGTGAAGAGCAGTAAATGTGAAAGAGCGGGGGTGGGAGGTACCCTTTCCCCCTCCTGCAACAGTCTGAACCACTAACCTCTTTCCTTTTAGACCCACATAGATCTTTCCTTCCAAGAATTACCAGAATAATCTGCTAATGTAGCTAGTTGATCCAAATAGCTTCGTGTACTAGTACTGGGAAGTTAAAAGAAAAAAATCACATACATTGATGACAGAATAGCAGGATCATCTCTGAACTAGGAAATGCATTACTTTATTCTTAATCCCAAGTGGGCCTCAATCCCATGAGTCCTGAGGTCATGATCTGAGCTGAAATCAAGATGCCTAACTCACTGAGCCACCCAGATGCGCCGGAAATGTATTATTTTAGAAGCAAGCTTTCCTTTCAGTAGGTTTACATTAAAGGACATTTTTCAAAACCAGTGAAATGTACATGGAATTTTAACAGATAAACTTCTACAAATGAACCAAAGATGCCCACAATATAAAATGAAGGGATGTAGTCCCTCATGCAGCATGAGGGAGAACACCAAATGACAAGTTAACTCTAATCTACTGGAAGCACTCATAGGGTTTTTAGCACTGCGTTATTCTTTCTCCTCTGCAGACTGGATATTCTCTCAGGGGTCAAAAGACTACATGAAATGAAAGAAAATCTTAACAAAGAAGAGTATCATTAATTTCAAGTCATGTATCTCTGGAAAACATACACAAAAACATGCTTCAAGAAAAAATTAATAATTTCATATTACCTCTAGCAATAATAAATTATTTCTATTGAGAAAAGCATCCTTCTTAAGCTCAGTATTATGCTCAGATCCTGTTGTGGCAACAAATGCTTAAAGAGCCTTTAAAAGGAGCCTCCATGTCCATTCACAATTCAGCAAGACATGAATTTAAATTCTGCACCAGGACAGACTTTTAAAATAAGATCAAACTTAATATACTTATTATGAACAAACCAAATAAATCATGTAATGGTAATAAAAGGGGGCATCCCTGAATTATCAAAGAGAATGTATTACTTTTTAAAGAATCTGTGAGAGAGATAGAGGGCTGCTAACTTTTCCTATCCTGTGTCAAGAACTCCCTAAGATGTGCCATTCCCAAAGAAGCTCATGGGATTGAGGGCAGAACTCCCTGGAAAGCACAGGTATAAACCCAGCGGTTTCGGCAGTCTGCAGAATCTTTGCAGTATGTAGTAGCAAAAGGTACTTTTACCAAAGTGGTTCCACCTGAGCATGGATGGGTGGGAATTTCTAAGCCCCTCTAGGTTGTCTTCAATCCTGGGAAAGAAAACAGCCCCTACTTAACAGGGGTAGTCCAAAGGGGGAGAGGTGGGGGATACCATTCCCAGGTCTGACAGAAAGAACTAAGTACCTTCTTGCTGCTAATACCTCACACTCTGCTCCCTAGAAAAAGAGAATGAAGACTGTTTATCTTTCTTAACACAGGTAACACCAGGTATGAAGAGAGCAAGTTGAGGCACCTGGTTGGCTCAGTCCTTTAAGCATCCTACTTAGGCTCAGGTCATGATCTCATGGTTTGTGAGTTCAAGCCTAGCATAGGACTCTGCTGTCAGTGCAGAGCCCACTTCCAACCCTCTGTCTCCCTCTCTCTTTGCCTCTCCCCCCACTTGTGTGCACCCACATGTCTCACTCTGTCTCTCAAAAATAATTGACAAACAAAAGGAATAGAGCAAGTCCACAGGTGGAAAGCTATAAGAGAGCAGCCAAAAGAGACTTCCAGGACCCTGNTGTTTTACACACCATCTTTGCATTCCAGGTATTAAAACATTTTGGGCATGTAGCAGATGCAGAATCACCATTAAAGAGAATTTGCTTAGATGTGAGAGGCTGTCCCTCATCACGATGAAGTCAGCGGACATGGGAGGAAAGCAAACTAGGGCATGGACAGAGTTTAGACAGAAAGATAAGGAATAAGTACTTTATTTCTGAGCAAACACGCGCATGTTAGAATGTAAGCTCCTCAAGCACAGAGCCTATGTCTTCCGTACCTTTATGCTCCCAGCACATAATAGGTACACAGTAAGTGGTGCTGAGTGAAGGGTAGCAACTATGTGGAAGAATCAGCCAATAATTACTGAATGCTTACTACGTATCATATGCTTTACATATGATAACTCATTCAAACCTGACCCTGAGCGTACTTGGAGGTTCCTTGCCCCAGATCACTGGCTGACGGAAGCTGCACTAAGCCTGTTAGCCATCATGGCTCACTGGCAAACTCACCACTGACAAAACTGAGGTTACTTTGGGACCATGGATTGGAGCAGATTGGTTGTGACTCTCAGTAGTCAGGAGACTTTCAGATTACTTTTTAAGAAGGGGAGAGGGTACTGATTTGAGACGTGATATGCTGTAAGTGCTACTTGAGTAAAATAAGTTATTAACAAAATAGTAACAAAATAGCAACAAAACAATAAAAATTGAGGGACAGGCTTGCCAGAATATAAAATTTCTTTAAGACAACCCAAAATCTTTTTTTAAATGCCATAGTCACTTTAGAAGCCAAAAAGTAATACATATTAATTAAAGACACTATGATCTTACTTATCCACCTAAGATGGACACTAATGACAAGCGCAAGCATGTTCCGTGCACTGCTGCCAAAGGTAAAATCACCGGAAAACATGCTAGATGTTCATCAACAGGCAAATGATTAATAAAACCAGAACACTCATGTTATGGAATGCTCTGTAGAAAATGAAAGAATGAGGTGGCTCTCTGCCCTGGTGCAGAAAGATCTGATGCAAAAAGTGAATCCCACATTTGTACACTGTGATGAACTTCATGCTAAAAACAAACACAATACGGGGCGCCTGGGTGGCTCAGTCAGTTAAGCGTCCGACTTCAGCTCAGGTCATGATCTCACAACTCATGGGTTTGAGCCCTACGTCGGGCTCTGTGCTGACAGCTCAGAGCCTGGAGCCTGCTTCAGATTCTGTTGTCTCCCTCTCTCTCTGACCCTCCCCTGCTCACGCTGTCTCTTTTTCTCTCAAAAATAAATAAAACATTAAAAAAAATTTAAAAACAAACACAATAGTATACCTTTCTACAGGTGTGTGTATGTGTGTGTATGCCTATATGCATGCATAAGAGAGAGAGAGAGAGAGCGCGCGAACATGCACAGGTATCTGGATTATCTCTCTTGAGTAGAGGATAGGAGCCACACAAGATTCCAGCAACATTTGCCCTTAAATACTACAATGTGTGAGATTTTTGTTAAAAGAGTATACCTACATATTACTTATATACATAAAATTTTAAGTATTTTTATTTTTTAATTTTTACTTATTTTTGAGAGAGACAAATATAAAATAAAAATAATGAAAAATAATGAGAGAGCATGAGCAGGGGAGGGGCAGAGAGAGAGGGAGACACAGAATATGAGGCAGGTTCCAGGCTCTAAGTCAGCACAGAGCATGACTCAGGGCTTAAACTCATGAACTGTGAGATCATGACCTGAGCTGAAGTCAGACGCTTAACCAACTGAGCCACCCAGGTGCTCTTTAAGCATTTTTAAAAGATGATTATTTTCTGAGAAGGCAGGGAAAAGACGAAATTGAGTAGGCAAGGGGTCAAAGTAGGGAGGCATCACCTTTTGATTTTGTTGCTTAGCACCAGTCCTAACAAAACTGAGAAGGGTACTCCTTCCCGTGTGGTTAGAAACACTGAAAGGCACCTGTGACATGTCCTTTGTGGGTGAAAGAAGAGGTAGAAGGAAATGTCCACAGAGGGTGTAACTGAGAAATGCAGATGAAGAGCCTGGGTCCATGGCTCTGGGCAGCAGTTGATGGCCTCTGGAGAATCTAGGCATAATCTTCTCACACGGTTTCCTCCCCTCACCATCAGGTCAGTACAAAACCTATCTGGACAGGTGAAATTAATCCAGAGCTGCAGAACCTCAGAGTTGGTCCAATCCTCTCCACCAACCCAATCACCTTATTCTAGCAATTCTGAAATGGAAAGTGTACTTTTCCAAGGAGTATACCTAATAAATTGGACACCGCTCACCATACTTCAATGGTTATAGGAGTAGAAGGGAGCAGTCCGGGAGAATGAGCAGAAGAGAATCTGTTTCACACTTGACAAGAATTCGATATCTTATTAGTGATGCTCAATGTGTGATTAGGACAAGTCCTTTTAGCAAGATGGAATAATAGTGACTGACCCACACCCATCTAAGAAAATGAAAAGTAAAGACGAGAACGCAGGAGAGGTATTCAACTGAATTTGACATAGACATGAAATCATATAAAGTAAATCCTCAAGAAAAAACAAAAAAGCAAGGTCTTTAGTTTGTTTCCTTAAAATGCAGGTTCTTGGGCATAAATGAAACCTTGTGATCTAATTGCTGCCCTCATTCCTCTTTCTTGAATCTGTGACTGAGCTGTCACTTCATAGCCAAAGTAGGACAATGGTAACAATAATGACACTAACAACAACAAAAACACTGTCATGAAAAACCAGGGCTTATAATTCTAAGTATTTCCCCCCCAACTTGGGGGTTATTTCGTATTTTTTTCTCCATTTAAATCACCAAAAATATCAAAATACCTTTCCCATTATGTATTTACTTTTGTGACATTGTTTTTGAGAACTTATCCAACCTAGCCAGGAGTTGACACTTATGGTTACTAACTAACACACACTACTTAGTTCAACACATAAACTTTAATGACAATTCTCACAACAATGATAAATTTAGTAGGTCAATATGCAGATGCTGTTTTCTAAAAAACAAATATTATCATTTTTTAAAACCATATTCACAGTTGAAAGTACCAAGAGTAAAAATGGTAATAACTCCCACAAATGAATGACCTTTTCCTCCATGTTGACTTATTCAACTTAACAGCCATTGTGAGATCTAATTTATCCTCTGAGGTACTTGCTGATTTCCAGGTCTGTAAATGTTCACATTGATTATTTCTCCACACGTGAAAATTTTAACATCTGCTTTCATGAATATAAATTTGAGTAAATTCCATTCTAAGTCTTGAATTTAAGAAAACGATGATGCACTGCTTTGTTTTATTTCTAAAGCACTAGATAAATAACGACTACTACTTACTGATCAACTTATTATGAGATAGGCACTAGTCTACATATTTTATGCCTTTTATTTTGGCTATTATCACAAGGACACAAAAGGAAATGTATAACAGGAAAGGTATATAGCATTTTGATTCCATTGACCACGAATTTTGGTTCAAAATTACACCAATTAACTACAATATACCTGAAGACCTAATAACAGAAAAAAAAAAACCTGGAAGCTTTTATTTCCTAATAAACATTGATTTTTAAGAAACAATTTTTTTTTTTGGAAGCTCTGTCTTGAAGGGAACACAACATCTACATCAGTAACATTTTTTAAAACTCAAAACAGGCAAGCTCTTAACTAAAGGCCTTCCATGAGAGGTGAATAAAGCAACTCACAACACTGAGGCTTTCTTAGTCCATTCCCTATGATCCATGGTTGGGCTGGTCTAGGACAAGTGAGGGAAGAATGCTGGAATAATCACAATGATCCGTTTGAATACCCTCCACAATGACAGTCACTCTGAATTTGTCTACTTTCTGTTGTTTCCCCAATATGCTCCTTTCCAAGACTGTTAGGCAGGAAGCCTGGATTCTGTGCACTCTTCAAGCTGATCTTCTCATTGAGGCAAGAGGTTCTTCCTTGTTTTTGTTTTTTGTTTTTAAAACCACATTTTCACCATCCCTTCTCTCAACTTATCAAAAAAGAAGCAGTAGCATACCTCACACTCACCCTAACTCCAGTGGGCACTGGACAGACAGAATTTGAAATTCTGGTGTCCCGATGAACTGCGGTAACTAATATTTTTCCAAAACATGTGGCTTTCAACTATTTGCTTTCAACAAAATTGAAGGTATACCTAGTCAAGTTGCCAGGCAGCAGATCATTAAAAATAATTAATTGAAACTCGTGTTTGACAATAAACCACTCTGTGATTTATGGAATATAACCCATAAAGAGTTCAAAGGACTGAATGACATTCCTATAATAAGTCTCCTTCTATTGCCACCTACTTATTTATGGTAACATCATTCCTTTGCCCTACACTTATAAAAACAAAAATTAATAAGAAAATCAATGCTGAAACCTATCTCATTCCAGCAAGAAGTAACATTCAGCAATGGACACATTAATATATGGGGATATAAAAGGTATAATTCATCTCACTGAAAGGCTTCCATTAAAGTTCATTAAATAAATGACCAAAATGGCAATAGAGACTGTTCTTGATCAACTGTATACTATTAATAATTTTTACAACTTAATGTAAAACATATATGATACTTTTAGAATAAAAGACATTTTAAATTTAAATATATACATGCATATATACATACATATTTCTTTCATAAGAGTTATGAAAGGTTGACCAATAACAAGACTCTCAAGCATAAAAATATTATTTGAACTTAAAATTCTGTGAGAAAGTAGAATGGAAATATGAGTTCAAGGAGAAAATAAGGGTGTGAAATTTGACTTTAAAAGATGATCTTGGGGGGGGCGCCTGGGTGGCTTAGTCGGTTAAGCGTCCGACTTTCGCTTAGGTCACGATCTCGCGGTTCGTGGGTTCGAGCCCCGCGTCAGGCTCTGTGCTGACTGCCAGCTCACAGCCTGGAGCCTATTTCAGAGTCTGTGTCTCCCTCTCTCTCTCTGACCCTCCCATGCTCACGCTCTCTCTCCCTCTCTCTCCTAGAAATAAATAAAAATATTAAAAAAAAAAAAAAAGATGATCTTGGGGCGCCTCGGTGGCTCAGCTGGTTAAGGTCTGACTCTTGACTTCAGCTCAGGTCATGATCTCACCATCACGAGATCAAGCCTCAGGTAGGGCTCTGTGCTGAGTGTAGAGTCTGCTTAAGATTCATTCTCTCCCCCCCCCACCCCCCACCCCAGCTCATGTTCTCTCTCCATCAAATAAAAAAATTTAAAAAAAGATCTTATTCAGGCCTTTTTAAAAATGCATGATTTGCTATCAAATTGCTCACTGGATATGTTTTTTCTTAAATGTCAATATTTATATTCCAGAAAAAACATCCTTTGTAATTTTTTAAATGTATAAAGAAAAACTAGAAGTCAGCTTAAATATTATTTGTAGCACACAGATTTTCAATTTTTTAAAAAATATTTTTTTGAGACAGAGACAGAGCATGAGCGAGGGAGGAGCAGAGAGAGCGAGGGAGGAGCAGAGAGAGAGAGGGAGACAGAATCTGAAGCAGTCTCTGGGCTCTGAACTGTCAACACAGCGCTGGATGCAGGGCTCAAACCCATGAAGTGTGAGATCATGACCTAAGCTTAACCGACTGAGCCACTTAGGTGCCCCAAGTTTTTCAAAATCTTACAGGAACAAGGATATCTGACTGAAACAACCCCACCTCACACTTTGTAATGTTCTTTTACTCCTTTCTACCTATTTAAGTGACATTTCTCTAAGACCTAGCATCTCAACAACTCACTTCCTTCATCAAATCGTGTCCAACACCCCAAGCCTCAAGGCTACTCTCTTTTGTAACACTTATGCCTAACTCATCTGGCCTGCACATCTTCTTAGGAGATAGAACACACTGTAGGTGCCAGGTTTATGTATATTAACTCAATTAATCCTCTGACACACCTGCGAGGTAGACTCTATGCTGCCACGATTTTCAGGATGCCCAAACCAAGGACGTTAATAAACTGCACAAGGTCAAACAGCTGGTAAGCAGTAGAACTGGGATGGGAGCTGGAAATGACATGCAGATGTGTTGACTCCGGAGTCTGAGCTCTTAACCATCACAACTCTCCTACGTTTCCCATCACCATACCCTTGATCTGAGTTTAGTGCAACACGTATTTGTGGGGGATGAGGCTTCCCTGCTAAGAAGCTATGCCTTCAACACAGCAGCTGCTGTCAAACAGCCCCCAAGATAACCTCTGAGTTCTGAATTTGTGTAACCAGAGTGTGCTTATAGTCCCTTAAAATAACCTTCTCTTTCATGCCTGTAGGGAATAATCAGATTCGACACATAGCTACTTATTTCAATTTTTAAAAGTTCCAATTAACAGAAAAAAAAAATCTTTAGCAGTCAATTGCACATTATGGTATTCCAGAAATGTTTTAATTACCTAAGTCTGCCTAGCCATAACTTACTTAATGCTTTTTACTCTTAAATCAAACTAAATATGGAACATAGTCCTGGGGAAAAAAATATGAGAGATTGATTGCAAACCATTTTAATATCCTCATGAATCTTTTTATGGAAATAAAAACAACTTAAGTGAAGCTCTGAGACCTTGTTTACAAGTAGGAAGACTCCAGGGATGGGAGGTCCAGATTCAAACATCCTTAGAAGATGAATTTAGGAGCAGGGAGTTACGAACAAGAGAGACTTTATGTGATACCAAGTTTTGTGAAGACTCCTTAATAGTTATACCTAGTTGACCATCTCGTCTTTCTATAAGCTTAAGAAACTGAGTCCATGAGAGATTAAAGGACAATCTCAAGGTCACCCTAGTAGGATTAAAGGTACAACTAAAGATTCAGATCTCTAATTCCCAATGTGATCCTCTAATGTGTTTAACTAGATGAAGTTCACTTTGACTCTCTAAAAGTCAAGGGTCATGTTATGACTCCACTGAGGCTATAAATTCAAAACAGAGAAAAACTAAGCAACCTCTTTTTCACTGTTAAATGTGCCCAGGCAAGGAAATTATTCAGTCATTTCAACCAAAGGAAAGGCTTTTCTTCCATACTTTTTGATGGCAGTTCATTACATTTTACCTCCAGGCTACTTGCTTTCTTTTAGCAAGATCCATTACATATAGTGCTTTTATAATATGTTGGTGGAAAATAGACCAAAATATTACATTTATGATATTTCTCCTAAGGGCTGAAACATGGTTTNAGAAATATATATTGTAACAGATCTGGAACTGAACATTGTGCTAGTGAAAATGTACATGACACATTGGTAACCCATAGCAACCTAATTCTTTAAAGTAGCTGTTGATGTCAGAAAACTAGGGCACCAAAGTCTAATAATTACAGCTCTGAAGACAAATGAAGCCACAGCTAGCAAATGTCACTTACTGATCATTATGTCACCTCAAGGTATGTACTTATTGTGATGGTACAATATCAAATATAACCAGAGGGGATACAGGGGCTTCTGCTTGTATCACATTTTATCTTCCAATTCAAGATTAACAAAAAAAGCTAAAGTAGACTATTTAGTAACACTTAAAGCTTCAACTGAATGAAAGATGATTACAGTACAAGAAAAAATTAATCCTCACTTCTCCCACATTTTCCTCCAGAAAAATGTTACTTTCTACAAACTAAATAATCTTTGAGAAAAAAAAAGGTTCCAAAAGGGCATTTCATTAAATTATGGGTGCTACCAAATGGATTTCTTATTTAACCTGATACAAGGCAAAGCATTATGTTTCATTAGAAATCTCTCAAATCTCTCTGATCTTGTAGAGCTTTTACAGCTAGCGAGCACAAGATTTCCTCTAATTTAATATTTCTTGAACCCCTTTGAATGTAATGTCTGAAAAATAATGAAAAGAAACACACCGTGTTTTTTAATAGTTTAAATGATGTTAAGAAAGGCCTTTAAGCTGTACTGTACCTCCTACCATTTTCAGAATCTGGAGAGAATGCAAATAGAGTAACTAAAACTTAAATATAAAACCAGGAAAAAAAAAAAGTTGGTTGAACTCATGCCTCCCAGCTCAGTTTGTTGTGAAATCAGTAATGACGACATGGTTTTTAACATTTGGAAAAGTGCTATTTGATTTGTTCCTCATTTTGTTTTCTCTTAAAGCTTAATGTGGGCCAAAAGTTACTTTGAAGAAAAAAGGGTCAAAGAGCAACTAAAACAGAGATTGAGGAATTTAAGGATATTTTATCAGGTTTGTATTACTTTAGCTTTTTAAAAGAATATTTCAAATAAACCAAATTTGAAAGATTTAATATATATAGACACTCAATAAATGTAGATAATTCATAATATCAGCTGTTTCTTTACTCTTATTGCTGAAAAGTAATAAAATCTTCTGTATAATTAATAGTTTAGTAACCTAACACAATTATAGGATATAATCATATAATATTAATAGTTTCTCTACCTCAAACCCCATTTTTTTTCCTGCCTCATAAATTTGGTACTAACAACAAACAGGCTCTATTCACTAGTACTCATCCGAATAAACTACATATGGTCAGTATAAAGGGGGACAAAATTAGCATATATCCAAAGATAGTCTAATAAGTTAAACCTGAAAGTAGGTATTTTTGTTATTTTAAGAAATATTAAACAAAAGCTGATATACAAAAGCATGAAGTTGGCTGACATTTTCTTTGCACCTCAGATGAAAAGCTACATCCTGTCCACGTATTTTGATCAATCACCCAGAAGCTGTGAGACCAAAGTTCAAAACACTGAAGAACTTTCAAGTATTTCTTAGTATTGCTGCTTTGGTGTGGCATTACCAGACCCCTTTCAGGCACTTTGAACTCCCTAAAATCCAAACACCCTGAAGACTTCACATCTCTTCCTTAGGTTTTGATTAGTGATTTAATTAAAACCCAATGAGCCACGATCTCAACAACCTGACCCTTCACACAAGGGTGAGTGAAAACAAAGGACAGATGGAAGTGGGTCATGAAGGCCACAGAACAAAGGCTGTCTCTCCACACCTGGGTTTATTTTTTTTTTTCCCCCCAAGAGGGAGATTTGTTGAGAGAGGCTCAGATACGAACATTAGAAGGATGTATATTTTGGATGAAAGCTTTTTAGGTGAGCTTGTATCTCCATCTCCAACCACGGTACTTTGATGTTGGAAAAAAGAAATAAATAAATAAATGCTCTGGACTTGAGAGAGCAAAAAGAAAGATTGCTATGTCACTTCGAATAGTTACATACGCTGGTTTCAGGTTCAATCCAGGCAAGAACAGTAAAACTCATCTGGAAAAGCACTCTAAGTTAACTTCACATTATACCTAACTTATTTATCTGTCATTTCCCACAAACTTCTGAAGCTTTCTGCTCTCAAGCTACAAAAATCTAATACAAATGCTTCAGCCTGTTTATTCCACCCACTGTCACATCCAGAGACAATCTGAGGTCTGTATCCTTTTTTTTTTAAATTTTTTTAATGTTAATATTCTATGTGCCCAGCTGAGAACAACTTTCTGTTTCTTAACTGAGGCAATCTGAGGTTTGTATTCTTATTTTCTTATTTTTTTTAATGCTAATATTCTACGTGCCCAGCTGAGAACAACTTTCTGTTTCTCAACTGACCAGAGAGCCAGCGCTGTCACTTGGAGGGCTGAGTCAGTTAAATCTTGGTGGTTCCTGGTTCTGCCAAGGGCCTATGAGTCAGCCAGCACTGGGCATTTTGGACTGCTCGGGAAGGGAAAAGCGATGAGGAGAAAAGGATTCAGGGTCTAATAAATACGTGTTTGTTGGAATGAGTAAACAGGCAAGTCAGGGCCTACTCATTTCCAAATCGACCAGTGGGATACGATGGCAAACTAAGCTTAGAGTCTCAGCAGCTGAGAAGGGCCCTTTAATTTATAGAAACCATCCTCTGTGATGAGATCCAGATCCCCTGGACAACCTGCAAAAACTGTGAAGCTGCAGTGATGGAGACAGACTCAATTAAAAAGCAAAAGCAATTAGGCAAATATACTTGATTGAGAAGTTGGAATTCTCTGGTGAGCTGCTTCAGCATTAACTCTGAGACACAACTATCCCGAAGCATTAACTGATGAAAAACAATGGTGAACCATGCTTGGTAACACAAGTCTGTGCCACAGTGGGTGCCATACTGTACTCAAGGAAGACACTTTCCATTAAAAGCAATAGATGTAAGCAAATCTACAAGTAGAGAAGCAGGTCTCCCATGTGATGTTGCCATTTTCTACCCATAAAATGACACCTTCGGCCATAGCTGAAAATGTAATTTTAGAGCTCTCAGAGATGTTGAACAATAGCTTATGCAAGAGCAGAGTTGCCTTTGGGGCACCTGGGGGACTCAGTCGGCTAAGCCCATGACTTCAGCTCAGGTCATGAGCTCTCACAGTTTCTGGGTCCAAGCCCTGTGCCAGGCTCTGTGCTGACAGCTGGAGCCTGGTTTGGATTCTGTGCTTCCCTCTCTCTCTCTGCCCCTCCTCTGTTCATGCTGTCTCTCTCTCAAAAATAAGCTTAAAAAAATTTTTTTTAAAGAGTAGAAAGGGATGTGCAAAAAGACTTTCTGACTTACCATAGAGCTGAAAAAACTCAATAAAAGATTTCTTTAGAAATACGTACTTCCTTATAGGTAGCAAAGTGAACATTCTCTAAAGTCCCCTTTGTTTCTCCACATTACCTGAAAGGTAAACAGTTCCTGTCCATATATTTTATCATTAGTTTTAAAATGCTTTACTATTTATTTGCTGGTATAAAGACTCAGGGAGGGCAACTCAGTTGGTTAAGCATCTGACTTCTGTTCGGGTCATGATCTCACTGTTTGTGAATTTGAGTCCTGCGCTGGGCTCTGGGCTGACAGCTCAGAGCCTGGAGCCTGTTTCAGATTGTGTGTCTCCCTCTCTGTCTGCCCCCTCCCAGGCACACGTTCTCTTTCTCAAAAAAAAAAAAAGATAAGTAAACATTTAAAAAAAAGATTCAGGAAAACAATATTTCCTTTTCTAACTTTTTCAGCAGAGCTAATAGCAAAGAAAGACCTAAAGTAGCATTTTCATGAGGTTCTTTTTCTAAGACAGTTGATACCATGGTTACTGGTCTGGTTATTAGGATTAAATTTGTGGTTGGAAAAGTACTCCATACTAAAACCGGTGAATTCAACGTCAACCAACATAAATGTGCAAATCTTACTGAGACTATCTGGGAACCACAGCTCTACCCAAATCCTAGGGAAGGATCAGTGCCAATGCTCATGATTAAGTCCCTAAAAGGATTAGAAGCCCACTTACTATCACCTGGTTGATAAAGATGCTATTCAGTACTGTCCTAAAAGCAATAAACAACTGCTTGATTTTATACTCTACCAGCTAAAGAGTTGTGAACAAAAAGAACTAGTAATGAACGTTTTTCTTAAAAGAAAGTTAAATACTGATAATACATGCTATTGGAATACCTTCCATATTTAAGGCAGGCCATATGTTGGGTGTGTGTGTGTGTCAAAGGCAGTCAGAGATCCACTAACTGAAAGCCATATTTGGTATAATTTCCATTTTGCAAAATGAAATAAAATAAAAACAACACTGTTTTTAGATCTTAGAAATAAAGTTTCCAATTAATGAACTCATGACTCAGACAAATATTATGACAGGAAAAGAGAAGATACACAGAAAAAAAGAACATGTAGATGCAGAGAGTTATATGATTAACCATTTTTGATGATCAAAGGGAAGCATTATGTTTTGAAATCACACAATGAGAACGATGGCAAATTTAGAAAGATCATATCATCTTCAAAATCCACTTGCTAATTTATTAAGACGACAAACAAAAACTCAAGAACCAGTATACATATGCTTCACAATTGTGCTTCTTGGTTTCCTTACCCTGTATGTTGTACAGTCGGACTCTATGGGTAACACGTTCAAAAACGCAAGTCACATCCGAATAAAACCTTCCATGTTGCACTCTGACAAAGGGTAGTGTTGTATAAACATAAGGCTGAGGAGGAAATGACATTTTTAAGAAAAAATTTTGGCTTTTAACTTTTCCAAGATGGCAAATGCTTAACACCTGATAATTTGCAATTTCAAGTGAAAACCAAACCTTACAAGGTATCAGAATATGCACATGCTATAAAAATGGACTATAAGGTTTTTCATTAGACAGAAAGTACTGAAAATAGAAAATAATAAATATGTTTACAATCTGACTGGCCTAGATGATCTACAGACATGCCTCCCAGCTATAAAAATTTCTAATTAAAATCCTCCTATACAGTCCATAGGTGATTTATAAGAAATACCACTCATTCTACAGCACTGACATTTTCCCAGGCAAACATTTATTAGAACCATGGCCCCCTAATGTTCTGGGGTCAGGGCAGGTGGCAAGGATGACTACAGGGAGTCATCTAAGCAAACAGAAAGCAGGATTCAGAAACACCATGTAATCACGGTTAGGTTTTCTACTGTATAGAACAGACTGGCCTTTCACTAGGAAGAACTAGTGGAATATAGTGCAAATTTACAAACTTGAAAAAACTATGGCAACTACTGGTTTAGTTTTCATTATTTAGAATCTAGTGTCAAGAAAAACTGGGAATAAAACAAGTAACTTTGGTGATAAAGGAACGGAAAGTATTTATGAAAAATTCTTATTTCTTGGAACACTACAGGCTGTACAAGCTCAGAAAGGTCATGAAGAGTCAGGTTTGCAATGTGAGCTACCTAAGCAGCATCAGATCTTCAGAGCTGTGCAACCTTCTTCCAAATGTACTTGTCTGGCTACAGAAAAATAGTTGGAAATTAACAGTGCTTTAGGGTTCACAAAGTTCTTGGATCTAATTTTGCCGTATACCTAGAAAGTAATGGAAGAAGAGGAAACCTGGCAAGGGGATTTCTAGGCTCCTACCATTTTCTGATGCACCCTGCTATCTCCTTCCCTGGTGTTCTTATATTTTCTCTTTGCAAACATACGATAATTCCCTTGGTCTTTTTATTTAATATTAGAGCTATCTAAACATAAAATAATTTTAAATAGCCACTACTGTCCAGGCATAATGTTCTATAAGTACAGCTACTTTCCTTTTGTAAGCATAAGAACAGTCAATCAAAAACAAAATTCCTGTCCAATGACAAAGGCTATCAAGAGAACACGCTGACACAGCTTCTACTTATGCTCCACTGCCCATCCCTGAATGGCTACTATGAGCCATTTACCTTTAAATCCTTACTGATTTAAAAAATTCGAAACAAACGACAACAAAAACTAGAATCCTTTGGGTTGCCAATGCTATCCTTCAAAATCTATTATCTGAGGGGCACCTGGGTGGCTCAGTCGGTTGAGCGTCTGACTTCAGCTCAGGTCATAATATCACGGTTTGGGAGTTCAAACCCAGGGTCAGGCTCTGTGCTGACACCTGAGGGCCTGGAGCCTGCTTTGGATTCTGTGTCTCCCCCTCTGTCTCTGCCCTTCCCATGCTCATTCTCTGTCTCTCTCAAAAATAAATAAACATTAAAAATTTTTTTAAAATCTATTATTTGATGCTGGTTAGCAGGCTCTTCTTAACTGTAAAACAAAAACAAATAAGAACAAAAAAATAAATAAATTCTAGAACAAAAGTAACATTTGTAGGAGACTGGTCGCTAGGCAAGAAAATATGGAGAATCTCAAGTGGAGAAAACCTGTGTAAGTAGAAAAGCTAAAAAAAAAAAAAAAAAAAAAGATGCTGTAAGGAAAAAAAATATAGGACTACCCCAAAATTAAAACCTACTATAACAACAACATAAAATAATTAAATGACACACTGATGGAAAATTTTGCAATAAGTAGAAAAAACGATTAACTTTTATCATATATAAAGAATGCTTACAGGGGCACCTGGGTAGCTCAGTCAGTTAAGTGTCTAACTCTTGTTCTTGGCTCACATCGTGATCTCATGGTTCGTGAGTTCAAGCCCCACATTGGGGTCTGCACCAACTGGATGGAGCCTGCTTGGGATTCTCTCTCTGCCTCTCTCTCTGTCCCTCCCCCACTTTCTCTCAAAATAAACAAGTAAACTTAAAAAAAAAAAGAATGCTTACAGATCCTCAAGTCATACCAGTAGGAAAATGGTATGTAGAAAAAACTTCCATAGTTAACTCATAAAAGAGATATGAGAGAGAAATAAATATATAAACAAAGTTCAGCCTTCTTAATAATCACAAAATCTCATTAGTAAAATATTTTTTACCCATTACTGTACATAAAGCTTTTAATATGGCTGATTCTCAGTGCTTGGAGTGGTATGTTAGAGTAACTCTCAAAAACGCTGTTTAGAGTGAATATTTACGCAATCTTTGTCGAGGATAGATGAGTACTTTGTACTTATAGTATAAGTACAAGCCTTAAAGGCCTCATCCACTGACACAAAATGACTCTTCCAGAAAGTTATTCTCAGGAAATAACCAATACTGCATAAGAAGAATGTTACAAAGAAAGCTTATCACAATGCCACAGTAGTGAAGTACTTTGAGAAAATATACATATGTAACAATAGGAAATTCCTTTTTGTCATGTATATATACAGATACATGCACACACACACACACACACACACACATTTTGTACGTGTAAGAACATTTAAGTTCTACTCTCGCATATTACAATACAATATTATGAGCTACACTGACCATGTTGGACACTACACCCTCAGACCTTAATCATCTTATAGCTCTAAGTTTTTAATCACAACAGTATATATTAAAATTGTGTTTTCAAAGAACATACTGCCAGACTGGGACCATGAAATATACGTATATGTAATAAGACAACACTTGAAAATGGGGGACAAAGGGATATGCATAATAAGACAATAAAAAAAACACATCAAAATGTTGGTACTGGTTTGCATGTTGAGAATAGTTGGCAGATTTTGTTTTCTTCAGTTTTCTGCATTTTCAAAAATGTGCCAAAATTTTCATATACTACCTTTATAGTCAAGGGTAGAGGAAATTCTTTTGTTTTTGTTTTTTAAAGTGCTAGAAGTTAAGGAGAAAAATGGCCAGGGGCAATTTAATTTTTCCGTATGGCTAGATCATTTGTCTCTGTATATATACCGTGCCACTTATGTATATAACACTACAAGAGCACTTGAGCCCTAAATCAAACGTACCTTCTTTGCATGGAAAGCAACTGTTCATTGAAGCATCTTTATGGATTCCAACCCTGCAAAATTATTTGTGTACCTAGCTTTCTACTATAAATTGCCAAATGTCAACAAGGAAATATAACAGTGGAACCAACTCATCTATTCCTAACAGATGACAAGATAATGAGATGCACTTAGTTTTTTCTTCATTACTCTTTCAATTAATGCTTGTTCACTGCTCAGCTCTTTGGCACTTACCTTGGCTTCCCCATCAGGTAAGAAGAGGTAGGCACCACTTTTGTCCTTTTTACTGGTGGTTCCATACCATGAAAATTGCACTTTTACTTCATGGCGCTTACCATCATCTTTATTTATCATTTCCTAAGGACAAAAAAATGTTTAAAGACAACTCATTGTGAAGATAGAAATGATGTTGCATCTGGTTCCATGTGTATATTGATTAAAAAGAAAACAAAATGACTTCAGGATAGACTGAAAAATGCTAATAGCCTCTGGTGTTACAATTCTTGGAGAAACACCCAAAATATTATACTTAAACGTATACTTTTATGTTGTATACTCAGAATTTAAAACTTTCACAATAGACACAAAAAGTCAGAACTCTCTTCCTCAAAGCAGAAAGAGATAACAAAATAAAGAGATCTGGATCACTGCTTCTCAAACTTTCTGCACAAAGGAGCAGGTTTATTTTTTTTATCTCCAATATGCATGGACCAATATTTTTGTGAGGCACAATAAAAGTGAACTACAAAAATTACATTTAAAGTGACATACCAAATATACAGTTGCATTTTTTATTATTAGATTCAATAGGCATAAATTTACTGTTCCATGGTGCTTTCAAAGTTTCCACAAACATTTCTAAACAGTTACAGCTTCTGTACTTATCTTGTGGACCAGTAACAAACAGTTCACGGAGCAGTACCACCCACAGACCACACCCGTTAGGAGCAAGTGGTCACAGTGGACCACAAAAATAAGATATATATTGCTCCTCTATCCTCTCTCCCAAGAGGATTTGGGTTGACTTTTCTCCCTTTGCATACCCAGTCTGCACATACTGTAATAAAAGTGATAAGCCTTCCATGAATTTGAAAACTATTCAGAACATACCTCCATAAGCCCAGATGGACCAAACTTAAGTTTAAGAAAGGAGTTCTCTAGAGTTATGTCTTCCTCAGCACTTTTCACATTCTTCATGTTGAAAATTCCTTTATCTTTGATGTTACCATTATATAGAACATACTCAGCTAAATGGGGATCTGAATTTGCTGATTCCACAATTGTATACACTTTCATTCCCAATGGTGGTATCCGTGCTAGAAAAGAGATCTTTAAAAGACAGAGGAGGGATGTTTTTTAAGAAATGCAATCTGAAAGAAAAGCATTTGTATGTCTAGTAAAAACAAAAAAAAACGACAACATTTTAAAAAGCATCTAACACTATTCTATAATAACTTCACAGTGGTAGAATTATCAAAGGCATTAATGCTTTCATTCAATATATGAAATTATACGAGCATCCTCAATTGTCCTACAGCGCTCTTAATGGATGCTCAGAGGACAAAATTCTCCATTAAGGTAAGAGCTTACTGTGAACAATGATTTTTCCTAATTATCAGGAATCTTTTTATAATACTATGATACTCAAGTACATTAAAAATAAAAGCGGTAAACACAATACTATAAATATTAAGCATGTTAACAGCAGCCATCAAATGCCCGGGGGTCTAGCAGACAATGCACAAAGCATAAAGGAAGCACACATTGTAAGATAAGACCTTCCAGGAGCTTCTTGCCATTTTCTAGACAGGGTGCTTCCTATAACATCTGACCAAAACTTCTTTTAGATTTTTCCTTTTTACCTAAAGGATTATGAATTTATGAAAGCAGTCAGCAATGGCTCTTAACAAGCAAAGTAATTCTCATTTAGAGTTCCTAGCTGATGGTGGTGTCTTCAGAAATGCACGCTTTAAACTGCACTTCCAGACTGAACTTTTCTAGTGAAAAGTTGAGGTTAATATTACTTTAAGAAATTTTCTCCAAAAACGTCTATCACTGGAGTCCCAATTTTCCATTGTTATATTTCAGTAAAAAGCACCTTCCTATATCTTGGGGAGTCTTTCTTTCATGGTGTGTTGCGTTACCTTTGCAAGGAAAAGCCAGAAGTATGCTTTTCTGAGATAAATGGTTATTTACCTTAATTTCCATATGCATACTGTTATTAAATTGAGCTAAACAAAAAACATTCAAAATTTAATGAGTAATGATTACTTCATTACTTCAAGAAAAAATTACGATATTTAGAGAGAGATGCAATGTACATGCTAATAACATATACTAATAATAACATACAGTATACACACTAACAAAGATATCAGTATTACAGGAAACAAAGGATTTATTTTCCTTTATTTATTTATTTAAATTTTTTTTTTTTACTGTTTATTTACTTTTGAGAGACAAAGAATGAGGAGGGGAGGGGCAGACAGAGAATCTGAAGCAGGCTCGAGGCTCTGAACTGTCAGCATAGAGCCTGACGCAGGGCTTGAACTCATGAACTCGAGATCACAACCTGAGCCAAAGTCAGACGCCTAACGAACTGAACCACCCAGGTGTCCCATCCTTTATTTATTTATTTTTAAAGTTTACTTATTTTGAGAGAGAGAGAGACAGAGAGACAGAGAGAACATGAGCAGGGGAGAGGAAGAGAGAGAAAGGGAGTGAGAGAATCCCAAGCAGGCTTCTCACTGTCAGCACAGAGCTAACATGAGTTCGATCTCATTAACTGTGAGATCATGACCTGAGCCGAAATCAAGAGTCAGATGCTTAACTAACTGAGCCACCCAGGCACTCTAGGATCTATCTTCCTTCAGTGTCATTTAAGTGGCCAGTTAAATCCTCTGGTATTTACAATTTTCACCACTTCACACACATTGATTTGACAGCTCAAGATGGGCATGCATACAAGTTCCATGGCAAAAAACATACCTCATAGGTTGTCTGTGAAATAGTATTTGCTGTATCCCAAACTGCACTTATTTGAATTTCCACTGGCTTTCCTGAAGCAGAAGACACTTGTGCTGTGGGGGAACTCACGTAGACAGAGATCACGGAGATTCGGTCTTGTTCTGAAGGATTACAGACCACCAGGTACCTGCAAAAACAGCTGTTTCACTTCTTAGGTCTTAAAAATATTTTTACTTCTTTCACACTATGGGTTAGGATTCAGCTCATACACAGTCATAAAGTCAAACACGTGGAGAAGACTTACAAGAAACATTCTGGCAAAATTTCTGGAGAATACACAGTTTCATCACAAATAACACAGTACAAAGGGTAATGAAATAATGATTCACTTTCTAAGAATAAAATGCTATACATATGTAAGACATTAACAGAACTATAATAAAGTTATTTCCATGGCCCAGAAAATGACCTATATACAACATGGTTTTATTAGTCTTTCTAAAATAATCAGCTTGACACATCTAATATCCTGATCCCTGCCTAATCTCACTGAGTAAAAAACCCCATATACTGCCTATTGGTATTTTAGTCACAATTAATTTAAATTAAAGTTCTGACATTCCTGTTAGACCACTAAAACACAGCAAAAATGTATGGCTATCCATGCAGATTCACATTAATTCACACATATATATATATTTATATTGGAGGGCCTTATTATTCAAGAGCATTAGTTCTGGAGAAAAGATCAACTAAAGTGAGACCACTTAAAATAGGGACTAAAATTTTATAACAGTGCTAAAAAATGGTTTGATTGGGACTAGCTAGAAAAAGGACAATACAAACTATTAAGGTAAGGTTAGGTAATATTTGCAATTTCTTAGAATGAACAAAAAATGAATCAACTGGGGTTTCTGGCAGAACTTCTTCCAAGAATATTTTATATTAACACATTATGACATCCTTCATGTAACATTTGATTTTTACAGGGTGGCTTTAAACAAAACTACATTTGTAGAAAATATCCAAGGACTTCATCTTTTCCTAAAGTCCTCTCTCATCTCTTTGATACTGAAAGCATTCTTAGTTGGAGTATCTAGCATCCTTGATTTTCTCAGCTGTGTAAGTCTGGAAGATCCCCATTGTTTCATGGCTTTGCCTGTGTGCAGAAACATTCTATACCATCATATCACAGGCATGAGATACACAGCCTTTGAAAGATTTATGATTTTATTTTATAATCAATTTGAATCCCATTATATTCAAATAAATCAAGAGGTATTTCAAGAGAGGATGCATGAATAATATAACTCTCTGATTTATTAGTATTTTCATGATCTGAAATATTTTGGTTTCCTATGCAATTCTATAACTGCAGGAACACAGAACTGAATAGTCATGTAGCAACCCCATCTCCCCCTGACTCATGGTAGCTACGTCAGAGATGGTAGAAACAAACTAGTCTTGTGTAGTACTTAGTGCATCAGAAAGCATCGTAGTGATATTTTATTCTACATGTGCCCTGTGTTATTTCAATTGCATTGCCAATCACTTAAGAAATAAAATTAATGCCCAAAGTGGTCAAAACTCAAGTGAAGGGCAACAGGAAAACACACAAAAAAAAGACCATGGAGCATAAAAGCTAGAACATGTTTGACTTATAAATGGTTTATGAGGGGAAGCACTTATGATAGAAATAATATTCTTAGATGCCCAAAGTGACAATACAGCAATAAGAATGGCACTTATAGTGTGTATCAGGATCACGCAAGCTAATTTACATCACTTATGTTCATGGAGATACCAAATGTGTATGAGAGAAGAGTGACTAAAGCCATGTAGTCAAAAACGTATTTACAAAGGATACTGAAGCTTAGAGGTACTAGGTAGAACCCTATTATCCACAGAAGCAATTCTAAAGGATAATGAGCGCAATGCCCTCTTGAGAGGTATGCTTAACAGACTTACCTGAGTGATCTGCCAACCTATTTGTACCCTCTTGCTCCCTTCTACTAGAGCTTGCTTACAAGTCACCAGACTTGTTCCATCACAAATCCATCTAGAGAATCACAACTGCCATGACTCATTGTTACCGCAAGACAATACTATATTCCTAAGGTGCAAGGGGGAAGTAAAACAGTTGAGAATCACCCAACCTCAGCACCAAAGATGTTCAAACCATCATCCTGGAAATGAGTGATTCACTGCTGAACCCTATGCTCCCAGAGGCTTAGAGGTAGTATGTGAAGAACCCTAAGATACGGTCTGAAGATTCAGGCCAGTTTCCCAATTTTGTTGAAGCCCTGGAGCACATCCAGGTTCTGAACCTAGAATTCCTACTGGCAAGTTCTTTGGATGCTCCACTACACAGAGATGGTCATTAAGGCTTTGAATAATAAACTGTAACATGTGTCCAAGCAATAAATTAGGTAATAAGCATCCAGAACACTGATTCCTTCCATTGCCCATAGGGGGGAAAATGATTCACATTTAAAGCAAATAATAATTTTCACCACACATTTGGTTTTGTACATATTACATAGATTTTTATAATAAGCTATGAACTAAGATCTGTTTTGTTTTGTTTTAGTAGCTAATTAGTATTTGACCATAATGATGTTTCTACTGTATTGAATGATTATATGATTATCATGCCAGGAATCTATTCAAAAAAAACCTAAATGTGTAGAGTATACAAGTATAATGGTGCACTAAGAAAATAATTTTTTACTATAATTAGAGATTAACACCATGTTTTTCAAGTGTATAACAGCACAAACTTACCTGACATATACACTCAAACTCCTAACTACATACATTTTAAGTGGAGTACAGAGAAGTATAATCATATGTTAATTATATTTCCTTTCGAAATAAGTACACGATCAAAACTTAACTAAATATTTATTTTCTTTTTTTTAACTTTTTTTAAAGTTTATTTATTCCGAGAAAGAGAGCATAAACATCAGTGGGGTGGGTGCAGAGAGAGGGGGATATAGAGAGGATCCCAAGCAGGCTCCATGTTGTTCACACAGAGCCCTACATGGGGCTTGAACTCACGGAACCATGAGATCATGACCTGAGCCAAAATCAAGAGTTGGACACTTAACCAACTGAGTCACCCACAGGTCACTAAGTGTTCATTTTCATTATCATATTTGGTAGTCAAACATTTGTTACACTGCCAACCTCCCTAAATATGAATCTATTTAAACCCATCAGTTGTGAATAAAACCAACAGGTTTCAATATCCTAAATGTCAAACTCAGTTATTGAAAATTAGTAATACTTGATCCACAGTAACAAAAGAAAAGAGTAACATTTATATCCTAAAAATCAGGATAGTTAATTTCTATTTCATCTTGGAAGTAACTGTACAGGAAGCTCAGAACTTTTCTTTCCCAGTTGTCCCCACATTTACATTGACTTTCAATCATCTGTCATCAAGTCCCATCCAGCCTCCTAGTTCTCACTAGGACACTAAACCCCCCTAACTTGGGGCTACAGCAAGTATCTCAATTCTCTACATAAAAGGAACAACCTCTCACCTCATGACGACAAAGCAGACAAAGCATTTATATGCTATCTGTCAACCAAATTACATGACAGATTATGATCTACTTTGAGACAAAAAAGGAAAGAAGAAAAATGAAGGACATCTGCATGCTCATGTCAAACCAGGAATCATTTTATGGGAGAATTAGAATTCCACTCTAAACATGGTTCTGTCCTTGAAGACTCTACCGAGGAGGAGTATATTTAGAATTCCTTCGCCCCTTTTGTAGAAATGATTGATTTCATGTTAAGAAAGACAACTGCAGCAATCCAAGTCCCCTCTTTAAGGCAAGTCTAATCAGTGCCCACGATGATTAGGACCACCTGGGCTTCCTTCTAGCAATGGATGAAAGGCAGAGTGGAAGAAGTAGGTCTGTTGGTCAGAGTGACCTTGGAACTACTGTTTAGACTGCTTCCTATATACGAGGCCTAGCCCTCAGGCCTGTATGGGCAACCTGTAAGACACAGCCTTTCATCCTTCCCACTGGAAAGGTAGGAAACTGAGTCACTGAAGCTAAGTATTTTGCCAACAGCGACCCAGTGAAAAGTGCCACAAGGCTCAAAACCTGGCCTTACCTCCCTAGCCATCTTCTCAACCATTTTACTCACAGGTCAAGTTTATAAGCACATTTTTGACAACTGAGGTTTCAATGTGGAGATTCCCTTAGCTCCAAATTCCTATGTGAAGAACTTTCTCTTCTCACTGATGGCCAGATACCCACAGAGCCTCTCTCTTCAGAAAGCTCAGGATGAACAAAGAGCTATTTATATTTCAGTATATTTGTGAAAGAAAATTTATAAACTGGAACACTGGAACAGAAAAAAATCTTGCAATGCACTAAGGAACACTAAGGAGCTAATCTTATAACCTCACTACGTGAGGTAAACAAAACAATATTCAAGGAAAACATTTAAAAAGCATTACGTATATTTATGACCACGTAAGGGAGATAAAAATGAGAAGTATTTGCAAGTCTCCTTTAAATGCAGTTTAAAACCAATTAAGCAAACACTAGGTTATATGAACAATCACTGTAACTTCACGTGCCTAGTGTAGTACCTGACACAGAATAACATTCAATAAATAGTTGATAAATGAGTAATGCACAAAAATCCCATTAGGTGAACGTATCATTTATAAAAGAAGCCTACTAGTGTGGGGCATTAGGGTTTTATCAGATTATTTTCATTTCTATTACTTCAATTTCACAAAAAAATGATTTTAACGTCGACAAGCTATATAATTAACCTCTTTGCAAATGCAGGGGAAATGACAGATCCAAGATTACAGAGAAAGTAAAGAATAAAGAAGACTAAAGTTCAGTCTGATTCTTAATCAATGACAGCACAGTAAAAAATTCATTTCAAGGAAGAATATATTCATCTTCTCTAAGTAGCCCCATTAGTGGAGCGTAATCTAAAGAAAAGTAGTGAACTTCTATAATTTTCTGATTGTGAAAATATATAGATTTATATGTGTATAGAAATTTTAATTTCTACACTTGAAGTCTTTNGGGGGGGAAGGGGGGGGGGTGAAGATATTAAAAACAAAAGGATCCTTTTTGAGACATGTCAGTTCTTCAAAAATTACATAGTTCTATGATTCCTGGGTTCTGGAATGAAGCAAATTCAGGCTGAAAACCCCACCAGAGCACTTATAATTCGAGAGGCCTGAGCAAGTTATTTCATTTCTCCAAGGCTTAACATCCTCATCTATAAAATCAGTAGACAAGACTCTTATTAGGGTTAAATGATAAAATGTTTAGAAAATCACATAGCTCAGACCTGGAACAAAGTGCCATCTCAACAGCAATTAAATCTCTCCACTTCCTTACAAGATCCTCCTGGAGTCCTGACCAGGGACTCTGGTACATGAATCACAATGGATGGTGGAGTGAATGTTTTAATTAACCCCGGTCACTGAGCTGCCTTGAATGCTTGTCTGTGTAAAGCATATAAAAATCTAAATGACAGAAATTAACAAAACCATGTATGTGATAACACAGATACCTTGAAACAAGAGTTCAGATGACATGGGAGGGGCCCTGGAAATAAATGCACAGGGGCATACAATACATCCATGTACCAAGTAACCACATGGCATGCATATGGATAATTTAAAAAGCAAGAGAAAAGGACAGAAGGATATCTCTTGGTATGTGTAGTTATAAACTTAAGAATGTGAATACATAGCCCCTGTCCTGGTAGTACCTCTAATCTAAGAGAAGACAGAGATAGAAAATGGGTGATGGACACTAAGAAGAGCACGTGTTGGGATGAGCACTGGGTGTTGTATGTAAGCGATGAACCAGGTAAATTTACCCCTAAAACCAAGAGTTCACTTTACACACTGTATGTTAGCCTATCTGATAATGAATTGTATTAAAAAAATAGAAAAAGAAACTGTTAAGTTCAATGTAACAGGGTAGGTAATAAGACAAGCGTACGCACAGAGCACCCTGTGACACACACAAGAAGGTGGCAGGATGATTAAGAATTAATCAGGAGTATACAAAATAGGAAATTAATTTTATACAAAATGACTGCATGTACAGAAAATGATAAAACTTTACTGAGACATAAAAATGAATACACGGAGATATTTATATTTTTAGGAGGGAAAACTAAAAAACTGCTAAAAAAAATTTCCCCCAAATTAATTCATGAATCTTACACACTGCTAACTAAAATTCCACTGAAATTCTCTTGTTGGGAAAAAGAGGGGAAGATAATTCTATAATGTATCTATAGTAACAGATAGGCAAGACAAAATGGTTAAACAGACACACCAAAGTAATATGCCAGCACTGATTCTAGATTTAAAAAATGTAGAAATGTAAACAATAATACAAGATTAGTAGGAGAAAAAATACCATTTGTGGCACAGAGATCTCTGTAACAGTAAAAAAAAAAAAAAAAAAAAGGCAAAGTGAAAGGGAAGAATATTTGATAACAAAAGCTTAAACATTTTCTATCTTAAAAATAAGATTAAGGAATAAAAAAATAAAAGGAAAATCAAATTTGGGAAATTTGTAAAGTGCTTTTACAAATCAATAGCAACATAAACACCCACGTAGAAAAAGTGAACATTTTACAACGATCAAATTGAAGGTGAAATATAAATGCTGCTTCAGCTTCTAGGAGAGATGGAGTAGCTGACACACAAGAGCTCTCAATTCTACGGGCCAACTAGAAACCCCAGATAAATATAGTAATCATCTGCTTGGAGGCAACAGTGAACTGCTGAGGAGAGAAAAGAACTTCAGAGAAGTGAGCTTTCTTCTCTAGCCATTTTTACCCTGGGACATGCCAATTCTCAGCACTGGGAAAGGTTAAGTTTCATGAAAAGCCTGGAGGGCGATCACAGTGGGAAAAGAGGCCAAAATGCATTTAGTGGGAGCTTAGGAGGTTTCAAGTGTACATTTTGTTTTCTCGTTGGTTCATGTGACAAACATTGGGGTGCTACACAGAAAGGGAGGCTTACAACCTAAACAGAAAGCTTATGAAAAGTAAAGCAGAGACATCTCATGACATTTTAGAACCTACCAGGGAGTAGTGCCTACAGAATATACTAGACTAGTAGTTGAAAACTTGGAGAGCTAGACGACCAAGATATGAATTAGCCTCAGTTTACCATAGTGCTTGATTGGAGGATGACTGAATGCTTTCTAGAAGATATTTTCTGCAGCCTATGTAAATTTCATACACACTGTCTACCACTTAATATAAAACTTCGACACATCCCAAAAGACAGCCACATGATTAAACACCATGGAGAAAAAGACAAAAAGAATTAGAGCCACACATGATGCAGATAATGGAGTTAACTGAGAAGACTTTAAAATACCGATTAAAGTGTCCAAAGAAAGAGGAAAATAAGAATAAAGAGATGAAAAGGTAAACAATTTCACCACAGAAACTGAATACATCAAAATTAAACTGAATGAAATTCTAAAAGGAGAAATATTTGAAATTACAAATTCCACAGATACATTTAACAACAGAGTACATTCAGCAAAAAAAATAAAATACATTATTAACAAGGTACTTCCTCTAGATTCTGGTATCATTAGTGAATACTCTGAAACTTCTTCTTAATACTTTGGATATAAAATCCTATTCTGCATAAAGTATGTATTTTTAAAGTAATCATAAAAATACAACAACAACGTAAACAAGCAACTTTTTAAACGTGGGCCAAGGGAGAGATAGCCAGGTAAAGGAAAAGTAGAGAAACACATCCTAGGGACAACAACCGTAAGAATAAAAGCACAGATAGAAGAAAAAGGATGTTATTTCCAGGACATACAAGCAACCCAATACCACTAAAATCTACAGTAAAGTGAACCTCTAAAATATCAATATATGAGCTAGAAAGGGAACTAAATCACTAAATCACCAAATCACAGTGAGGAGTGGGTATCTTTAAATCATTATAAGGCACACAGACCCAGTTATATGTTATAGGGAGTGATGAGAAGGTTTAACATGGTCAGATTCATTTTGAATAGATACTTCTGGTTGGTAGGTAGAGGAAAAATTTAAGAGTGAAGATTAAAAGCAGGAAGACCATGCAAGTAGCTATAACAGCCCAGGTAGGAAATGTGAAAACCTAAGTTACAAAAGTAGTAGAAATACAAAAAGAACAAATCTGAGAAACAGGTAGTCTAATGTACCGGAAAAATTTTTTGGATTCCTCGGAGAAGGCTGAGTAAAACCAGGAAAACAGTCTTCCACAATTTCTGGTTTCCAGTTAGGGTGAGACAGATGCGGTGATACCATTAACCAAGAACTCAACTACCACTTGGATAGTGGGAGGAGGTTTTAAGGTGAAGGTGATAAATCCAGGTTCAGACTTCTTGAATTTGAGGTGCCTGAGATACATCTACACAGATTTATCTTGCTGCTCTGAAATTAATTATCCCAAACTCAGAATCCACTTATTCAATGGAAATACAAAAATTAGGTTTCAATAGTATGGTAGGTAGACATCCCCTAAGATGTCCAACTTCCTAATCCTCAGAATCTATGAATTACTTATATGGCAAATACTTTGCAGATGCGATTCAATTAAACACCCTGGGATGGTGAGATTTCCTGAATTAGCCAACTGAGCCCTATATAATCACAAGGGTCCCTATCAGAGAGATACAGGAAGGTCCAATTGAGAAGAAGGCCACATGACAACCCAAGCGGGAAGAGGCTGGAATATGTGTAGAAGGATTCACCGGCCAGGGAACGCAGGTGGCCTGCAGAAGATGAACAAGGCAAGGAAACATCCTCCCCTCAGAGCCTCCAAAAGGAACCAGCTCCGCCAACACCTCTCAGGCCTGTGAAATGGACTTTGGACTTCTGATCTCCCACACTGTAGGTAAGACAGTAACTGAGCGTTTTTTTTTTAAGAGACTACGTTTGCAGTAATTTGTTACAGCACAACAGGAAACTAACACCAGGTCACACTATTCCTCTTGAAAATGAAGGCTAAACTCTGGTTTCACAAAGACTGAGACTTTGTACCACCAAGCACATTAAAGAAAATCTTGAGGGCTGGAAAGGAGGGTGGGGGTAGGGATGGGCGAAGGGCAATGAGAAGAACTTGGGGTCTTTAGAAGTGCGCCCAAGGAAAAGACTGTGATGAAGTGTATCCAGTGGTCTGAGCCTCTCTGCCACAGAGGATGTGCTCCCACACCCTCATCCACTGGCCGCCAGGCCTCAGGTGGCCAAGCCCCACTGTCCTAGCACAGGCGGCCACAGCAAACACTACTGAGAAAGCAAATACGGAAAACCCCAAACCCGTACTCTGTGAAAAGCAAACGACTGACAGTCCCTTGCAGAGACTGAGGAGGTTATTCCTAGCTTTCCCCATAAAAATTTCTCTAGAAACTATATAATAACAGTTCTTCTGTTCAATTACCAGATAATAGAATTTATATTTGTAAGAGGAAAAATAAAAAATTGATGTTTTCTGATAGGTTCCAGTTGATTAGGTAACAAGTACAGTCTCATCTAATAGGCAAAAAAATTGAACACTAAGGAACAGAACACTCTTTTTCTCCATAACAAAGATTATACTTGAATACAATAGTGTATAAATGTTACCTGATCTTCCTAACACATGATGATTCCACTATTTTTTCCTATATTTAGGAGAAATAACTTACCTAAAATTCATGGGCAAAATATACTCTGAATCTATTGTCCTATGAAGAGTCATCTGCCCAAGGACAGGATTCAAAAGCAAAGTGCACCAGTGCACTGCATAAGTGATCAAATCCAAATGTGAAGCAGTCTTTCAAGAAACAATATGACATCAGGACCTAAAATTGCTAGTATCGACTAAGTACTTAACTTCTGAGAATCTCTATCTCAAATACAAGAATTCCACAAAATATTACTAACAAAAGTTCTTAGTTTTGATGAAAAGTATGTGAGATTGTTAAGCGAATATTCTAGAAAGCTATATCGTAGAAAATGATTACTTTGAGAATTATGCTTGTCTGTGATACTAATCGACAAAGCAGTAATTCAAAAATAGCACTGTACCTTAAAGAAATAGTTTTGCTATTTTTAACTTGAAGTAAATTTGACTTGGCAGGTGGTGGAGGGTTTCTCAGATTTAATGGTAATGATAACAACAGTGATAACACCAACAGCTGCACTTAATTTGCCTTTAGAACACTGCCTCACACTCAGTATGTGCTTTACTTGAATTAACTCCTTTCAGTTTCACAACTAACTTACCAAGTCCTAGAATCGGGCTTATTTTACAGATGTGTAGGAGTGGTTTGGTACTCTCCTGCTCACGGGCACATAGCCACTTAAGTAACAGAGCTAGGATCAACACTCAAACAATCCAGCCCCCGCTGACTGCAGAACGTGGTCCTGTTTCTCTCCAGTGGGCAAGACGCACACGGTGTATGTGCTAGAAATACAGCTGCGTCATCTGTAGCACTCGGGAGTCCTCGCAGAGTCCGTGTCCCCAAGGCTCTCGGAATGCTGCTTCATCAGAGCTCTGTATCCACCCTAGTGAGAAGTCTACACCTAAGAACCGCCTCCAATGGCAGAACTGTGGTTTAAAGGGGTTTCTTTGAGGGGAAATGGAGGCTACCTTCCTGAGCTGCTACAGTGACAATATGAGCTGTTCCTTCAGTTGGCACTTTTTCTAAGAGGTGGTACGAAGGCAGGCAACTGCCATAATAAGTCTCCAACTTGCAATAGTGGGGATATTCTGGAAAATTTCCTATGTCCCTGTTAATTGGACAAATGTGCTTAATTTCCAGAGTTGAGTTTTCTAACCAGAAACTTCTTCTCATGGTGTTTACCCAAATGAATGCTTTATATAGGATTTTTATTTATTTTTTAACGCTTTTATTTATTTTTGAGAGAGAGACTGCGAGTGGGAGAAGGGCAGAGAGAGAGACACACACAGAATCTGAAGGAGCCTCCAGGCTCTGAGCTGCCAGCACAGAACCTGACACAGAGCTCGAACTCACGAGCTGTGAGATCATGACCTGCGCCGAAGTCAGACGCTCAACTGACTGAGCCACCCGGATGCCCCGGATTTTTGTTTAAAAAAAAAAAAAAAATCAGACAAGAAACCCGATGTTAGCTGGGTGTAACTCTAGGAATCACCCAACACATGTAGCGACTGGAATTAAAAGTTTCAAAGAAATGACACTAGTTAGCGACAGAGGGGGGACTAGAATAAGCCGCTGACTCTCAGTCTAGACCATTCATAATACTGTGTTCTTTCTAGGCATCTGACCATGAGATGTGCCCAAAGCTCAATGGTGTGGAAACAAAAGAGTGAGTGTCATAAATGTTATGAGAAATTATCCCTGTAAATACTACTTACAGTTACAACTCAGTATTATAAATTGAAGTGTTAACTTTCAAAAGTACAACTACATATTTCAGTAATGGGAACAACACTGCTAAAAACCAAAATATAACCGAAGTAAAATCAACATGCAATTTATTACTTTTAAACAGGCCTAAAATAATCTTACAACTATTTCTAGTGCGTAACTGAAAAATAGCAAGAAGGATAAGTACTCCTTTCCAACTATTCTAAACCAACCTTTGATACTAAAGCAATAAGAAACAGATATAAGAACTGTATGTACATAATTTGGCTGACCCTAAGAGTCTTGTCACCAATTAAGCTGCTTTCACTCTGAGAAGAGTTTTGCCTAAAACAAAAATACCATCTGTTTTACCTAAAACATTAAGATGTTCTATTTTCTTGTCATTTCAGAAATCACATCTGTAGTCATTTTCTGAAAAGACAGCATAAGACATTATATTTATGGGTGACTGCATAAGGAATGATGTTCAATCAAAATGTAATTTTCATCTACTGGGAGAAAATTTCATGTCTCCAATAACTGGAACGCTGTAACTTTAGAGGAACACACAGTACATAAACAG
Source organism: Crocuta crocuta (assembly GCF_008692635.1). Lineage (NCBI taxonomy): Eukaryota > Metazoa > Chordata > Mammalia > Carnivora > Hyaenidae > Crocuta > Crocuta crocuta. The sequence continues at coordinate 6,454,178 of NW_027528977.1, read as the reverse complement.
GCTGATTTTCACGAATAAAAAGGCTTTCAAAGTTAATGCAGTAAAAATAAAGTTGTTTTGTTACTAAAGATAGACAAGGTAAATACCTCTATATTCACTGTGTATGTCATGTCAACAAATGAAATCCATCTTGTGTGAGGTTTGTAGGTGAAAAGAAAAAAGTACAACAACAACTTTTTATTGGTGCTAGTACCCACCATATAAGACATAAAAATATGAAAAGAACAAATCACAAGCCACTTTTGTTTCCAAAACACTTTTAGACACAATACTGGTCCTGGAAAAGACATTCTACTCTACAATCCAATAAGCCAACTGAAAATACAAAAACACTAGAAAAAACATCACTCACAGTGAAGGCAAACAGTGTCACAAGGGATAAAGAACAGGTTGTGAAGAAAAACACACAAGCCATCCAACTACCTATAATACTTTGAGTATATATTAAGTACCTACAGAAAAACCTAAAACCCAGGTATGTATTACTTTGAAAAGTAGCCTAATTACACATACAATTTCTTGCCTAAAGTAAAATAAAATAAAATAAAATAAAATAATGCTGCTCTCCAAATAAGGATGAAATAAATAAGTCCAAAGGCTCTATTTAAAATTTTTCTTTTACCACAAAGTTGTGAAGTGTTCTGAAGTCCAAGATGGGCTTGAAGCCCTTCCTGACTTTTTCAGGATCAGGATACCTTCACTAAAATCCTTTTCCTTGTTCCTCTTGTAGTGCACGCTTTATTAATCTGCATTTAGAAGGAAAAAAAATCTGGTTCAGAAGAACAGAAGACTTTGAAATATGCCATATTACTTCAGTCTTTCCTGAGAACTGCTTTAATTAGCTGTATCTTAGCAATTGCAGAAGACATGATGGACACAGAGAGGAAAGAAGAGACTGAAGAGAGGACTAAATGTGCAAGAAACTAGAAAAAAACAACTAAGGACTCTCTCTCAATAATTAGCAGTTCCCCTACCCCAATACAAGTCACTTTTAAAAATCACTCATATTCCAGATATTTAATTTACTTTATCACTTCTACAGTGCATTCTGTAACTCCAACAGGGGAAAAACTTTGCCACTACAGCAGTAACAAAACAGAATCGTTCAAAATTTGCATTATCCAGCAGTTACATCAAAACTAATGCCAGCTTTTCTTTGGCACCGTTTCATCTCCTTTCCAAAATTCTTCTTAGGTTCCACAAAGTCATGTATTTCCAAATACCTTACTGGAAATTTTAATAATCTTTCCTAGATTTTGGGTGGTAGTTCCCATGCTAACTCTGCCTTTACATTGTAAGGTAACAAAATATCTCATCATAATCCAACATGTACAGAACACATTTTTCCTCTCCATCTTCTGCACTTTCCTGATTATGATCTCTGATGGCATAATTGCAAGATGTTGGAAGCAACAAACAAAATTGCTTTAATTTCATTAGACAAACCACACAACTAAAACACCTTGTATAAACTTAATTCACTGTATAATAATCTGACAATAAACTAGAACCACACAGCTAGTTAAGAAAGTTTGATTTAAAGTATAAACAATAAAAAGGCAATTAAAAAACAGACTAACCAGGCAATTTAGCAGGTGTTCACTGAACACATAACAACTTTGCCATTGCTTTTCAAGAAATAAAACTTAAAACTATCATTTCAAATGCAGTCTGTTCAACCACTTCCACAGATAAAATCTAGAGCTAATAAAATCTAAAATAATTTTGTACCTAGGTACAAAATCACAGTAGACTAATTATAACAGCCTGGGAAGAAAGATTCCTTTTCAAATTCACATAAAATTGATGAAAAGAATGATTTAAGATGCCATGCCCTGAAAGCAATAAGGAGACAAACTCATCCATATTGTAAATCATTTAGAAATCACTACGTGAGAATGATAGCAGGCTACTGATAAACATTTTCTTCACACTTCTAAATGACAGGAAAAATGTATATAATTACTACACACTTACATTATTTAAAGTTGTCTATTATAAACTTTTAACTCCCTAATGCAAGATGTGTAAAAAGTATTATTTCAGGAGGTGCAAGAAAGGATTAAGAATTTCTTTTTTAATTCGGATAATGATGAAGCCTAAAGCATAGTAGGAAGCTAGAACACTAGTAGACAAGTAGAGTCAAGGCAAGGACTCTCACAAGGAAGAAAAGTCAACACTTAAATAACTCTGTGCTTACGGAATGTGATACAGTGAGCGAAGAATCAGCACTACCTGACTTGCAAAAAGTTCTTGAGAGAAAAACATTTTTCAGTTTTTCGAAGGGATGGGAAGCAGGACAAAGAGGAAAAGGTGAGGCACTCAAGCACGATGCTAATAACAATCTGATGCCAGTCAGTAGAGTTCTGGCGCTTTCTGCTGTACTGTGTCTTTATTAGGCAATTTGCTAATTATTTTAAACTAATTATTTCATAATTCCTCTAAACCATTACTGTGCAATCTACAATCTCTATCTGTAAAATCTAAAACACTCTGAAAATCAAGTTTTTCAAAATTCATTTGGTGGCAAAACCTGAACTGACATGAGCCACATATAATTATTTATTCCACTTGATCTTAATATTCAGAAATTTTAAGTTATTTGGTCTGTCCCAGACCAAAATATTGCTTATACAATATGCCATATCTGCATATTAAGTTCCTGACATTTAATAAAATTTTTTAAAAATATTTATTCATTTTTGAGAGACAGAGAGTGAGTGGGAGAGGGGCAGAGAGAAAGAGGGAGATAGAATCCGAAGCAGGCTCCAGGCTCTGAGCTGTCAGCACAGAGCCTGATATGGGGCTCGAGCCCACAGACTGCGAGATTATGACCTGAGCTGAGGTTGGATGATGCCAAATGATCCACCCAGGTGCCCCTAAGTTGCTAATATTTAAAAAGTTCTGAATTCACAAAGATATCAGGTAAAGGACTGAAGATTTTATTTAGAGGTAGGCTATACAGCACTCCAGGTCACAGCCTACTTAAAGAAGACATCCTACCTGTGTAGGTTCCGATCCAAAAAAACAAAAAACCAGAAAAAACTCCAAACCCAAAACCAAACAAAAGCCAACAAGAAATGAAAAGGAAAAGGAAAACACGAACACATCCCACAGTATGACACAAGGCAGGAATACAAAATAAATCTGTCATCAAATAACTCTCTGAATTAAGGAAGAAGTATATTTTAACATGGTAGGTCACTGAGAAACAGTGAACATTTAAGAATACTGTGTTGTTGTTTTCAACACCCCTAATCCCAAAAGGACATATGCATTCTTACTTTATCTCTCTTCCAATTCTTAATTTTGTAATATCTAATTAAGTTTTGGTTTTGGAATAAATGGAAAACCTGTTTCTTAATAATTGTGTGGGGTATGATTTTTCTACCTAACTGGTAGGTAGAACAGTCTTGAGAATACGTTTTCAAGAAGCTTCTAGTACCCAGGACTGATTCATTCAGTGTACAGAATACAACTCCAGTCTGAACTGAGAGGGCAGGGAAGAGTAAATGATCAGAAAACACAGTAGCTGGCCTGGGGTCTAGATAACGAACCTAATGAGTAGATCACATTAGATGTCTATCCAATAGCTATTCTCATATTTTCCTTTACTGATAGAAACTTGATTTTACTCTGGATGACAATAATCTTAGCTTTAAAAAAAAAGCCCTTGATTCTCCATACTTGAGATGGCCACATAACACAGTTCTGGCCAGTGAAATGTAACTAGAATTCAGTAAGTGGAGCTTCCCAGAAAATTATTATATCCTCAATTTAATAAAAGTCAGCAGACTCAAGTGGCATAACATTCATCCTTTGCTCCTCNTGGAACACAATGCAACATCCGGAGAAGCAGGCACAACCCTGAGACCAAGAGAACCACCACCACAGGCTAAGGCAGGCCTGAAATGTAAAAAGGGCCTGCCTGATCCTTTAATGACCTAATGGAACATATCACAAGTCTTGAATTGCCTACTTTGAAACTCATACTTAAAAAAAATAAACTGCTTTTTTGTGAAGCCAGTGTAGTAAGGTTTTTGTTATATGAAGTTGAATGCAATCTGAAGTGAAACTATACCCACAAGAAATGATACTGAAGTACCAAAAACTCATATTAATCTTAAAAGAAGATCACACTGAATGCAAGATGATTCTCTTAACACAAAAATTTTCCCATAAAGATCAATCATTACAGAGATACTTTTCCTTAGAGGGTTGCTTAGTTCTAAATCTGTCCTTAACTGCCTATCAAATACTACCCACAACTTCTCATAATTGCTAGCTTCTCTACCTCAACTTTTAGTTACCAATTCAGCAAACACCTCCACCATACCAAGCACTTCTTCCTTATTTCATTCAACCATTTGTAACTTCTTCAATTCAAGCAAGTTATCTTCATTTTCTCCATGGAACTTGAAAGGCAGATTTCATAAAAACTTAAGCTCAAACCTCAGAATTTACCAAATCTATGCTCTCTTTATCAAATAGCTGTAAGTTAATATAGGCATTATTTTTAACTTTATATAGGATTTTGTGAACATTAGAGTATTTGACTAATTCCCTTCCTCCTGGTTACTGTTGATGAACATTTAAGCATTTTAGTTTTTTTTATATTTATTTTTGAGAGACAGAGAGACAGAGCATGAGCAGGGGATGGACAGAGGGAGAAAAGGAGACACAGAATCTGAAGCAGGCTCCAGGCTCTGAGCTGTCAGCAGAGAGCCCAACGTGGGGCTTGAACTCATGAACCGCGAGATCATGACCTGAGCCAAAGTCGGCTGCTTAACCAACTGAGCCACCCAGGCACCCTCATTTAAGCATTTTAAACATTTAAAGTATTTGTTCAGATGATAAAGCTGAGAGACATATTTTGCCTACAGTTTCTCTTCATCTCTATATAGGATTACTTCTTCAAAATAGACTTCTTCCAGTGCATTGCCTGGCATGTATCAGATTACTTTCCAGAAAGTTTGCTATGTGTCATGTTAGGATGATGAGCAAAATCCAACCTATGCCTTCATGGGATTTATAGTAAGTTCTTTCAGCAGAATATTATGTATGTGCTAAGTGGGACAATAATGGTTAAACACATAGTTACATGGGAGCATATAAGAGTGACACCTAAAAAAAAAAAAAAGGGTGACACCTAGTCTGATTCAAGAGTATGAGAAAAAGGTTCCAGGAATGTAACATCTAAACTGAGTCCTGAAAAGACAATCAGGAATTGTGTGTGTGTGTGTGTGTGTGTGTGTGTGTGTGCACATGCACACGCATGTGTGTATATGACTGAGGATGTGGTGGGAAGAGGTTTTGTTTTGTTTTTCGGCAGCAACAGTCTAGAAGTAAGAGAACACAGTATGTCAAGAGAACTGATAGGTGAAGGGCTGAAGCACACAGTGCAGGCTGAGGTGACATGAAAGTTGACGCAAAAGACATCAAAATGCAGACACATAATTCAAGCTCAAGAGTCTGTGAATTTATCCTTAGGGCAATGGAGAAAAGAAAAGTTTTGACCAGAGAAATTGGAAAATCATTGCTAGTGTCTGTTATAGGCCTATGAAATAATAGATTCTATACTACTGAGTTCATATAGGTAACCTTTTTTAATTCCTCCAACAAATGTTGGAGGGAGAGACACCTGTTACTAGGGTGTCACCATCATCTGGGGGGAGACAGTAACAACCTCAAGTAGGGTACTTGCACTGAAGATAAGGAGAAGTGGACAAAACTGTGATACATTTAGAAACCAGAATGAAAAGAGACAAAGATGACCAGGGTTAATCCTGAAATTTATTAGCCAAGTGAATATACCTTTGAGAATGAAAGGGGACACTAATGAAAAACTGGAATACGTGCTCACTCTAAAACTAGGCCCAGGTAACTGGAGGACAAGGCTGACATTTTAGTGAAATGCCTGGGACCACAGAGTGGGTTTGAGTAGAGACAAGGTGTTCCATCTTAAACACACTGAGATGGAGGTACAAGTGAACCATCCCAACAGAGCTATCCATCTGGCCCGTGTGCAGAACTCCAGAGACTTTTCTCAATAGATACACACATGTGGTGAGTCAACAGCATGCTGACAATAAATGAAGGCAATGGAGTAGGAAATATCGCTCTCACCAGGAGCTTTTATCTTTTAAATCTTCCTGAGGCAAAACAATTATTTATTTAAGATCTCTTATATGCTCTTGACTCTCTACCTCTTTGAGATGTTAACATAATCTGAAGTTACAGATCTGTATTCCTGTAGATTTTTCTACAGTAAACATCTGCCCTCAGTTTTGGTAACCCAATTTACGACGATGATTTGGATTTCCTGATGTCTCATTACTTCCAATACCTTCTCACTTTTGATTCAAACATTAGTCTGAGTTGACCTTACCAAGAAAATTTTTAAAGAGTACGTGTGGTACATTTTATAAGTGTTTTTGTATTTGAAAATGTCTTTTTTTGTTGTTGCCTTCACATATGAAAGAGAACTGTGAGTATAAAAATGATTTCAAAACTCCATAGTCTTCTCGTTACTGAGAGGAAACCTAAGTCAGTCTAGCTTTTGTTCCATATTATATATTACCTATCTTTCTGCTTGGACACTCTTACAATATGTCCTTTTCCTTTTAATTGAACTAAGTTACCAAGACACAACAGGGGTGACTCTCATTTCATTTATATTACCCAGAACTTCACACTTTTCATCTATAAAGCGAGACCTTCTAGGCTCAGAAAACTTTTCATCAATTGTATCTTTGAACATTGCCTCTGCTCCAATTTTTTCCCTGAAGAAAATCTCTAAGTCTTTTGTTAAAATCTTGTCCTCCATGCCTATCATCTTCTATCCTGTTGTTTCCACTTGTCTTCCTTTGCGCTGCATCCTGGCAAAGCATCTCACGGGTTTTTTCTGTCATGTCACTGGACACGCTTGCACAATGTCAGCCTCTCTTCAGTACCACTAATGAAGATGCTCTCTCATCGTGCCCCCACCAAAAGCCTTTCCTTTCATCACTCCCCTGTGCCGGCTGGCTATCTTTTCATTTCAGCTCTCCTAGAGATCATGACTTGAACCTTTTGAGAATGCCAAAGAGGTTTTTGTGAGTCTTTCTTTACCCCCTACTTTGTCATTCTGTAGGGCCTGTGCACAGGTTTCCCATGATAACTTTCCATTTACTCACCTACCCTCACAGAAGTAGACATCTACCCAGACCCTGTGTATGCTAAAGGTACCCGTGTCTTTATTCTGGGATTGGGTGAACTCCCTCTCTTATTCCAGAGTTAGTTTTTTTTCTTTTTTGACAAGTATTTGTTGAGCACCAATAATGTGCCAGGTATTTGCCAGGGGATTCAAAAGCAAGTAAGTTCTGTGCCATCATGGAGCTAATATTTTAGCAAGGGACATGGACAGCAAGAAAGAAAAAAAATAACCGGTTTTAATAATGCCTGAAGGAGATAAAAGAAAATACAGTGATAGAGAACACTAAGTAAATATGTTTTACCATATATATATATAATATATGATAAGGAATACAAGACTACATGCAAAGAGGTAGCCTGAATGCAAAAAGTCCAAAAGGCCAACCATCCAAGGTGGCTACGGCTGTAGTATTCATTCTTTTGTGCCAGCTCTGGTGAACAAATGGAGAGCTTCTTTCTTCAGCAAAGAATATCACAGTATCCTTCTGGCCCGTGCCACTGTCAGTAGCAATTTCCTTAAATGGGTAGTTTCCTAGGTCAGTGTTTTACTATCAGTTCCCTATTTGTTTCTGCCTATTTTACTTCTGTCAGATTCAGTCTCCAAATCAGTTGTAAAATAAAGACACAATGGAAACACTCTTATCATTGTGATTAAGGCTGGCAATTGATCTGTTAACTGAAGGACATAAAGTTGACTTGAAAGTCAAAGTTAAAGTACGACATTTTAAAGTTATACATATATGATTTAATAACTCATATTCAGGTATGTTTTACATATATTCATATATATAAAATTTGCTAATCTACTGATATAAGAGCAAAGCTGTTTTGACTACGGGATCACTAATTCCCGTGTCATATCTTCTGCATAACCATCATGAGACCATGTATGGTTTCCAGCTTAGGTTTTTGTAAAGTAAACCAAGAACTTCAACACTTTAAAAATATTAAACAGGGGTGCCNGAAAGACTGCTTCTTCATCTTTATGATTTCTTCCCAAATATTTTATAGGCATCTCACCAATCAATGACTTACCTTTGTTGAAATTTTCCAAAGCACTCAAATTCATTTATAAAAACAACCTTTCTGTATAATTCATCAGTTTAATAAAAATTAATCAAATCATGCAAGAAAAGTAACAAGAATAACTGATCCGGGAATAAATAATTGATTCATGATAATCCTACACCTCAACTGAATTATAGAGGGAGAGAATTGTGCTTGTTTCCCTAGCTAGCAGCCTATTAATGACAAGGTCAGGGTACCATGGGCACCGAAAAGGAATGGAGAAAATCAGGTGATTTAGTTGGCTAATTAAATGGAGACTGGTTAACAGAAATCTTAGGCAGGGAGAATGAAAAGAAAAGAATAGCTACCTATCTCCTTGACAGTCTCAAAAAACAGCACTGTCCCTGTATTAAAATATTAGTCCCTCTTGTCTAGTTGGTAAAGTACCAGAATTTCAAAGCTGCGGGGGTAGACATTATAAAAAGGAAAAGGAATCAATCCCTAAACCTGGTTCTAGAGACCTGCAATTCTGCTTTTATTTCTGTTTATCATTGGTCAGTGAATAATTGCATTTTTCAGTCAAGTCGATTAACTTTATAGTTTATGGGTATCTTAAATTGTGGCAATAGGTTGACTGTCAAGCCAAGGTTTGGTGTTTCTCTGATTGTTCATCATCTTCTTTGTTTTCATAAGTTTTAACAGGAAATTGAGACAGTAAGTCTCAGGGTCCCTAATCAGCCATCACATAAAATGAAAGTGTCAACTTTTTTTGTTTTTTAATATAATAGGTGTTATTCATCTAAGTCAATGTAAGGTTGAAACGGTATTTCAGGAACTAATAACTCTTCATGTCTGATATCATAAAAAAATAGAAATGTTAACAGTAGGAAGACTATCATGGGAAAAGGCAGAACCTTTTCTCCTATTCCCTCCCCCAAAGACTTTTATATTTCCCTGAAAAAAAAAAATCAGGCAAAATATAAGCTGGCAGATGATTGATTTGGAATGGCAAATACCAAATAACATATCTGATGTTGCTATCCAGACATGATTGCTCCAAAACTAGTTCTAACACAAAATGAACTAATCTGTCTGTTGAAGCAATCTCCAACTCCCTAAGAGAAACTTAAAAACTTCTGGTTACTTCAAGTAACATACTATATTCTACTCAAGTCTTTCCAGTAGAACATCCTTTCTTAAAATATCGAAGATTACACACAGGCTGAAATCTGGTTTTGGATAACAGGAGAACCGTCAATCTGTATCTTGAAGAAGTAAAAATTAATAAAATATAAACTCAGATGCAACACAGATGAAAATACACAAACACCATTCACAAGCAATTAATACTTAAACAGAAAAGCATCTCAGAGGAGAGTTTAGGAACTCATCCTTCAAATCCATTAGTGAGTATTAATTCTTAAAAAGACTAGGCTATTAATACCCAGAAAGACCTACACTAGACTAGAACAGCTCAGTTTTTTATTTTTCAGATTCTCCACTGCTGTCAGTTTTAACAATTCCCCCATTAAAAGAAAACTCTAAAGTAGCTTTAAAAGAAAAGGAAATTTCAGCTACTCTCATACTAATAGAACCTGCAAAAGGTCCAGAGTGTCAAATCCTAGTCAAATCATGTATTCTATTATTACCTTGAATTCCCTTGGGATAATATTAAAATGAAGCCAACCATTTTTAAGAATGGAAATCCTCAATCTTTCTGACTTTGTACATTTTTTGGCTAACTAAGGTGAAAGTATTTCTGTACTAGTTTTCTACTGCATGACAAGATTTGAGCTCACACTATTACAATCCACGAACAACAAGCACAGTTCTTAGACGAATTATCACTGTTAATCTCCCCCAAGAAAAACCATCAGACACAAGGCAAGCTCCATCTTGACGTTCAAAGTTCTCTCAACAGACTCCAGAGCCACTCTGGTTCAAATAATGGAATCACAGTTCAGTTCTTGAGCTACAAATGCCTCTACCAGGTCTGTAACACTGACAGAATCTGAGTGGTTAGAATTCTATCTCTGTAGAAATTTCATTTCTAAACAGTAACAATAAGGCTGTAAGTTTGGTTTCTTCACTTAAAACTTAACTTTAAACAACTGGTAGCGACATTAAATACTTTCTTAGATACCGTGTGACTTGGTATAAAAATACATTGATGACATGGTAATCAATGAGAAAATGATTCCAAGTCTTGAATCTTATTACACTAATATTTAATTATCGTGAGAAGAACTATTTGTGATAACATCAAAAACACAAAATGTGGGATCAGGCAAATACTCTATGTCAACAACAACACAAAGTCTTGCATGTAAAAACTGATCTGCTAAAAATTCATCCAGGTATTTGGGAGTATCTTTTGAACACACTCAGTGCAAAAAGCCTCCAAGAATTTACAACAGAGTAAATTCTGTAATAATACAATGATACTGAGATGCAACCTAAAATTTTTCAGGTCTCATGGTATGAAACTCTAAAACCTCAAGTGAGCAGGTGTCCAAATGTTGAGCAAATTCAAAGTTCTTCCTAATTGTTGTTTATTTTTGCTTGTAATAGAAGTGTATTTGGAAGTCCTCTGGCATCCAAACTCCAAATATTAGATGAAAGAACTATTTGGGGAAAATATATACCAGGATTCCACATTTTCACATACAATGTGAGCCATGTTCTATGTGCATCTGGTGTCTAAGGTTTAATATTCTCTTCAATCAAAAATTAATTGTATTTCAACAAGTCTTTATTCAATTCTTGGTACGTTAAATATACTTTCAAAGGCATGTTGGGGGAAAAAAAATAAAAAATAGTTTCTACCATCAAGGAATTTACAATCTAGCAGGACTAACTTCAAATAATTATACCGACAGAAATAAGATGAAATCCATTCACAGCTATCTGAGTGAGTCATTTTGGACTTGATTTAGATAAATATTTAGGACCCGTATCATAAAGGGATGACACTTGGGCATCTCGAGAGGAGGGGGAGTACTGTACATATGGTATGTATGTGCACTGGAGTGGCCAGTGGGTAAACTGTGGTTTGGTCTTCAAGATGACTGCTGTCATTCCCTCTGCTTCCTATATATGCTCCTCACATCATGTAATGGAGAAGAATTCCCTCCACCTTGAATCTCGACTGACCTTAGTGACTTGCTGGGCTAAGAAGGTAGTGGGAAGGCCCTTCTAGGACTTCTGAGGCTAAGTTCTAGAAGACTTGCTGTTTTCACGCAGGTGACTTTCTCAGGGTTCTGCTGTGGACTGATCCTGTGACAACTACGTGCCATAAGTTAGAGGAACAGAGAAAATGAAGACAAAAGAGCAGGAAGTCCCTGCAGTAGTTTAAGTAAAACGTACAAAAAATGGCCTGAAACTGGAAAGTAACAGGAAGGCAGGAGATGATGGGTGTCAGAGAAGAGTACAAGGGAAAATCCAAGACTCTCCAGTCCATGACACTTAAACAACAAGAAAAGGTAGAAGTCAAAGTGGGTTCTGGGGTTTTAGAATCTATACAACCAAAAAGAGAATGATACTATTAATAAAGATTGTGATCCAAAAGGACAGCACGCATGGAGAAAACCAGAGGAAATTAAATTAGAGGTGCTGGGCAGCCATCCAGGGAGAACCATTCAACAAGTAAAGGGTAATGGAGGTATCAAGTGCCTTTTCTGGAATTAAGTACTTTTTATATCTGGTTGATAGTCTGAAGTCACCCAAGGTCCAAAACACTGACTTCTTTTCTCTCTCCACATGGTTGGTGGTTTCTATTAAAGTTAATTCCTTCTTTTTGCTAGCCAAAAAAGATACAAGATCTCTTACCAATAAATGCTTGGCTAAAAATTAAAAGTACTTAATGGTAAATTTATAATTAATTCGAATAAATTACTTTCAAACTAAAACATTTTCTACTTGAAAAATTAAATTTTCAGATATACAGAAATTATCTCAATATAATCTTGTATACTTGGTGGTGTTTCAAATTATCCATGTTAAAAAAAAAATTCCTTTACACAGTCAAAACACATGGCCTGAGCTGTGGCAACATTTGTTTCCATCCTGAAGGACCAAATACAGAAACAAGTCTGAAATCCCTGCCTTCCAGTTTACCTTCCATACTGTATGCCCTTCTCAGTTCCGAATCCTTTAAATCTTCGTATTCAAATTTTTTTTTTTTTCCCAATTGGTTTCTTAGGCAACTGTATATGTGCAGAGAGAAAAAGAAACATCTCTATACGATTAAGCATTATTTAAGGCTAGAAAATTTATGACTTGTTCACGGTGCCGTAACTTTTAACTCCTAATAGTACCTGCTCTCCACACAGACCACAAATGCATACACTACAGAGCTCACGTGACCTTGTGGACTCAAGCAGGCACATCAACATATATTACATCACTATGAGCAGATCATGGACTACTTTTTAAATACTCACAAACTAAATTATGTTAAATTACATAACTGTAACTAATGTTGCCAACAATATGATCAAATTCATTTACATGTGTTACTGAAATTGTATGGGTTTAGATCAGTGTGTCCCAACCTTTTTACATCATAACTCCTTAAAGATACTTTTGAGACATTTTGTGCTACTCATCTCCCTCATACAATTTCAATATAGACTTCAATGTTTATCTTTTATGTATTATTACATACTATTTTTATATATTTAAAAAAATAGTACTTTTTTTGCAAACTCCCCAAACACCCTTTTAAGGTTATTTTACCTTTCTAAGGAGAGTGTCTCCCTCACTGAGAATGCCTGTTTTATTTAGATTAATAATTTGTTGCTCAAATAAGAATTATGCTTATAATCAAAATAATGCTAAGCCTTAGATGATTATGTAAGACTCATGAAGAATGAGAAAGACCCACGACCGTACTTCTGAAACTTCTAACTCAAAGACTGAGAAGTGCAGACAATTATTTCACTTTCAGTACCTGCTAAATAAAGCTATCAAATTCTTCCATTTTAAAGGTTACCATCATTCCTCCATTCTTCGGCGATATTACTGAGAGTGACTCAGTATTTGTGGCTAACAAGTACAAATATAGATTTTAAAAGTGGAAGAATAAGTAGTTCTATTCATGAGGTCCTCATGTACAAAACAGATAAAAGTAAGAATTTGACAATTGTTAAGGTCCCCTATTCACCTCGCTACAGAAATAGTAGTAGCACTGACATTTAATAGAAAAGAACTGTGAAAAAGTAATATTAAGATGAAGAACACTGTTTAAATACAAACTGTTTAAAAGGAAATATTAAAAAGTGACAATTTTACTAATAGTCTCAAAAATTCTATTAGAACTCCTTAATATCAAAGCCAAAAAATGTATTTCTCCTTAGTTAATATACTTGTATCTCCTTTCTTCCTTCAGCATAAGTAGGACTGAATTATCACTTACTGCTGGTTAAAGCAAGGACAGTTAGAGGAAGAAGAGAAACCACAGGGTTTCTTACTTACTATGGCTCCATCCCACCCATACTGCCAGGTACCCAAAGGAAGATTAATGGGGTGCAGAAGGGGCATGAATTGCTTACAGCAAGCATAATGCATTCTTATGGTCAGCAGAAACAAAGATCTTCTCCCACCAAAACAGAAAAAGGGGGTAAAAGTTAAGAGGATTAGGCCTAAAGCCAATGAGATCTATGGACATCACAGTTTATTAGGGGTGCAATATTTAAGAAATAGCCATATAACTCCAAATACATCAAAAAATTACTTATTTTAAGACAAAGAAAATATTTCATAATTGCAGTATCATTATTCTCTCATGACCTGGCAATCTGAAAGCTTTTAAGACTGCAACAAGACTTTATTTAAAAGAAATTTTTTTAATGTTTATTTATTTTTGAGAGAGAGAGAGGACATCTGAAGGAGGCTCTAGGCTCTGAGCTGTCAGCACAGAGCCTGACGCAGGACTTGAATTCATGAACCACGAGATCATGACCTGAGCCAAAGTCAGACACTTAATGACTGAGCCACCCAAGCACAATTGCCCTCCCCACCCATTTTTTAGAATGTTTTTTAAATGTGTCTTTTATTTTTGAGAGAGAGAGAGAGAGACAGAGAGACAGAGTGTGAGCAGGGGAGGGACAGAAGGAGACACAGAATCCGAAGAGACTTTCAAATTAAGACATAAATTTTCAAGACATAATCTTTTCCAGTTAATCCCTTCTTTTTCTGGCCCCAAAAAAGAAATGTAGGATTTCTTTGCTATTACTTCAGTGATACTTCACTGTAACTAAAATATACTTATCTTGTTCTAAGGTATGAACTGTTTATGTTTTAAGTCTACTTCTTGAAGAAATTTACCCAACTAAGGCTTTATTCTATGCTTAACTAAAATGTCAACTTTATTATAGCAATTGTATATTTTCTGTAATACTGTTATTCCATTTATTTTTAAATAATTCTAATAAAGAATACCTAGTTAAAATCATGAATTATCCTTTACAATTATTCTTTTACCCTACAATTTTTAAATACTAAATTTCTTAGATAGTAAAAAGTTCTACAACATAAGAATACACTGTGTATCTGGGTATTGTGGGTACTGATCTATTGATATAGGTCATTAAAAACAGATGACTTGGTTAAATAACTACCAATAAAAACACAAACATTTCTTTATAAATCAGAGGTAGCCACCACTTAGTCACTCCATTTTTAGGTCAACTGAGCACCCTTCCCAGTTACCTTAACAGAAACTCACAATGCTAAAATGAGACAGTCTGACCAGCACAATGACAGTTATCTAGTAAACAGTTTGCAATAGAATTCTTAATAATTAAGTTTCTTCCTTTGTTTTAAAAATAGGATCAGAGATTACTGAAAATAACATAAGCAAACAACGAGTTAAGAAAGAACCATAAATCCCATACCATCCCATACCAACTATCTGTAAAAAATATTATTATAATAGTTCATTCAGCAATTAATGTACCAAGCACTGTGTTAGCTATTAACACTGAACATGACCATCCTGGGAGAAAATCCATTTCTTCAGAAAATGTTGTACAATTAACAAACCGATTAAATAAAATATTGCCTCAAAAGACATCCTGGCTGGAGCAAAGAATGTTAAAAAACAAGAATGTCAAGTCAAAACAGTAGCAAAAGTTTTATGAGAAATTATGTATTTACCTTGGATCTGCACTCAGCGTTATTATAGTCTTTTGTGGTAGAGAACTTTGTGAGTTTTGTTTCAAATCCTATAAAAATAAGCAAAATTTTAACAATTTTACCTTTAAAATGTAAGTTTCAAAATTAATATAATAGTACTTACAAAAATCCTAAAAAGGATACAATGGGGGAAAAATTCTCTTTCCAGCTACACAAAGTCCATCAAAGTTCAAAATAAGTAATTCTTGTGTGTGTGCATATACATATGTGTGTGTGGATTTAGATTTCAGGACAGCGTATGTTACAGGGACTAGAGGCCAATTAAGAACCAAATAAATCAGAGTTCTAAGGATAATTGTGCAAAAAGTTTTACTATTGTACCCTTTGTATCATAGGTTTCATATCCTGAAGCAAAGTATGTTCATTTATTGGATATTTTTATTTTAATAGGAAAATGTGTAACCATAATTTGATTATAAGCATCAGTATATGTAAATATTGAAGTTATCATCTCTGATTCCAGATGTGTAAATTCCAATTACAGGCAAAATTTCAAAGCCTATTGTTCACAATATACTCTAATGATTAAAAATCTACAATTCTAAAATATCTGAGCTGCCAAATGGAAAGCTCAAGAGGTTTGCAATCAACCATTTTTTCAACTGTTCTTTGGTGTGGAAGAGCATATTCTTCCTTTCAGAGTATGTTCTGTTTCATTGGCTCATCTGATCCTAACAACAATACAAGCCATGTTTGGTATCATCTCATCTTATAGTGCTCACAGGTCTTAAGGAACTTTTTCAAGGGACATGCAATCAGGTTGAGAGGTGGAGGCTAAAAGATAGTCTCCTAATTCCTCAACCACTCCTCTATAGTTAACACACATCAGAGCACTGCCCAAAGCACTCCATGGTCTGATCCTAAAACCAGAAGAAAAATTGGGATCATTCAAATTGAAGTTCAGCAAGATTAAGGGTTTACAGAAGTTCAAACACCAAGGAGCCTTAAATTAAACAAAAAAAAAAAAAAAAAAAAAAAAAACTAATTATAATGCCCAGTTATCTTACAGTATCATCTTGAGTGGTTTAGAAGCCTGTATGTTTCACACAGCAAAATAAGTTCATTATTTTATTTTTCATGCTTAGATTTAGTCAGAATAAAATATACACTGTAAATCAAATATAGAAACAGTGATAGCAAACAAGCATACACAGATATTTAACATAAAATAATATAAATTCTAAGAAAGTACAAGGAAATCACTATTTTTCAATGTTTCTTTTCACTAAGCTTCTCATCCCACTTTCCAAATTAAGAACAAAAGAATCACACATTTTTATGATGAATATAAAAGACATCAACTAACCATTTCTAGGAGGTTATCAAAAGAATAAGAGTTGTACGAGTTTTTGTCCTTCAAAATAAGGAGTAGTGCAGAATATCCAATTATCTTCTTTAAATTCATCAAGGAATGAAAGAGTCTGTGAACCAAAAGTGTTACTGGTCTGAGAAGTAATTCAACCATCTGTATACAATATTTTCAGTTTCTTTAATAACGGCCAAACCACCATTACTTTCATCCTGTCTTCACAAAGTGAAACTATAACGAACCTATAATGGACCGACACATTTTTGCCCACAATTAAGTACTTAGGAAAAAAAAAAAAAAGAGGGGTTAATCAGAAGATATCACTAATGGAGATTCATTTAAAATGAAAACTTTCTGGACATACCTGAAACACATTAACTTATTAAAAATGATTTTTTTAAACCACTATACTTTCTATGAGTATCATGGCAAATAATAAGAATACCTTGCATGATCACTCCAATAGCTTTAAAGCATTCTTACCAAACAAGTGATTTGATACTTTAGAAAATTCTTTAGTAGGCATTGAAATAGCAAGAGAAGACATGATATTAACTCCTGCTAACAAGAAAATTCAATCAGTAAACACAGTTTAAAAAATTCAAATTCCTGAGGAATTCAAATAAATATTTTGTTGTATTTCGTTTCATGTTCTTGTTCAAAAAAAGAGAAAGTTTTCACAAGTCTAGCTAATGAAATTGTCTTTACCTCTGTTAACTTTTCTTGATCATTAAAATTGCTAACTGTATTCAAATTGTATTTTTATTGTCAGAGGAACCAAAGAGATGTATACCAACTGACTCAAGATCAATTCCGGACAATAATTTTGGTACACTACCAGTTATTGTTGAAACACCACATATAGGAAAATAATTTGTATGAAGTTTTTCTCAAGTTCAGTCTTGTTTCTTTAAAAAAACAGGTATCCCTAAGTAAACTCACTGAAATCTGTAGAGAAACTTGGTGACTTATGCTTTCATCAACCATGGACTCTATTATGTTTTAGAGTGATTACATCATTTTCCCCAATATAGGAAGCAATTTTGGATCTATACATTAAGAACATTTTTGCTGGCATGCAACATCAAAAAAATTTGTAAGAGAATTAGAAATAACTTCTTTGTGCAGAGCACTGAGATTACTTCAAAGACGTAGTGATCATAATCTTAAGTTAATTAACTAGGGAAATGTATTATACATTGACAATATTAAAGTCTTGTGGATGTGAGTTCAGGCCATCAACCAGCTAAGTTTCTCAGTCTATTCAAATGTTTTCCTAGATGCTAACAAGTGTTCTTACCAGACTAAGAGACAATATGAATGACTACAATTCAGTTCTAGAAACAAGCCTCTCGTTCTAAGTTTATTTTTATTATCTTCATGGCTATCTTTATTAGGCTGTTTGAACCTGAGGAATAAAAGTCATGTTCTCCATCAGCTAAAACCGTATATGTATTACAGCACACTGAAGAGTACTAATTAAACTGAGGGAATGCCACAAATCAGTGTTTGTATCCTGAAGGCACACACACAGTTTTATAATGAGATAAGCACTAAATACTAATACAGTATTCCCCAATGCTTTCTCAGGATGTATAAAGCTGTTTTGTTTAAAGCAAAACAAGACTAAACACAGCAAATACGTTTGGGAAACACTGGGTAAACCAAATTTTTAATGTTTCAACATTTCAGCCTTGTAGGATTTCTCAGAGATTCTAGGTTCCTAACATGCCCTTATCCTATCAATATGGAACAGTTCAGGGAACATAACTTAGAAACCAGTTTTCTACTTTGTTATCATTACTGCTGTTCATATCAGGTATTATCATATGTTTGTTTCAATGAATAGTTTGATCTGTATGTTTGGACCCTCATACTCACCCTTTGTTCATTTTTTTCTCCTACCTACCTTAATTACAAGGTATGAACTGACAGAATTTTCCATTTTTGTGTAACCGATCTCATTACCATTTCTTCTCTTCCACACAGCCCCATTAGCCACTTTTAAGCTCAACACTGACCGCCAACACTGTCCCAGTCTCACTCATTTTTCCATACCATGATTAGAAATTAACCTTCAAATAGCCATGATGTATTCTTGCTCTCCATGTTATAATTATACAAACGTTCAATCTACTGTTGAGAAAGCCGTACTCTAAGTAACGAATCAGCCTTAGACGGCAGAAGAGGAAGTGAGAAGGGTCTGAATCCCTGTTTGGCACTGTGGAGCTGCCAGACCTAAACTGAGGACCCAAAGACTTCTTTCACATGGCATAAGAATAAGTAGGACAGAATTTATTCAGTTTCAAGTTGCTATTACTAGCAGCCAAATGCAATCCTGAACTCATACACTTGTTCACAGGGACACTTCTGCCAACATCTGAATAAACAGTCAACGATCCAAGAACAAGAGAACACCCAATGCTAGCTGCTTCTTTGTTCGTAATTCTCTAACTTGTTTTCAAGTTTCCTCCTTAAAATGTCTACGCTAATGACTTGATAATTGTGTATGACTTTTCAATGAAGTGTGAAGTGCTCGCAAAGCAAATTTACAAACGTCAAGTACAATTTGAGAATTATTGTGTCTTTTTTCTCTAAGAGGCAATTTTGCACTGGGATGTTTTTATATGCTAAAAGCATTAACAAAACATATGGACGATCTAATGACAGTCCTTCTGGAAAGGTTAGGAGACAGAAAATGTTCTGTAGCAAAAACTCAATGACCTGTACCCAACTCTCTTTCAATATGGCAGCCAGAGAGAACAGGCAGACAATGAGGAGAATGACTTCTTTATTTCCTCTTAGAAACTCTGCTCTGAATCTAAGCACGTTCACTTTTAAACTCTCAATAAACCAAGAAGGCAGGAGGAGGTGATAAGAAAAAATGGAGGATCTGACCTTACTGTTTTAAAAATATTTTATTGTTATATAGTTTTTGCAACTTGTTTTGTTTTTGCTTTTGCCTTGTTTTTTAAAGTATATCTCACAGAGATTTTTGAATCTATATATTAAGAGTGTTCTTATCCTTTCTCTGTGTTAGTATTTAATTATGTAAATAACAACTTTTTTTTTTATTTATCCTATTAGATGGACATGTAGCCGGAACCTATATTTAAAACTAATACTTGCTTCTAACAAAACAAGGACTAATTTCAGAGTGCTCTCAGTAAATTAGTACAATATTTTTCAATGAAAAGAAATTTTTTTAAGATGTTTTATTTGAAACAATATTTACTTATAGTAATAAATGTATATGTTCTGCAGGGAAATCAGAATCAGTAAACCTCTCAACGCCTCAGAGGATGGAGTTGTGAGGGCAGGGAAGCAGCATGAATGACCCATGATGTGGGGGACAGTGGATGGAGAGGGTGGTACAGACCCTAAAAAGCAAGTTAGTGAAAAATTAACAACTGAAAAATTATCCTGGACCGATCCCAAGGCCATTTGCCTTGCCTGCTAATGGTTTTTAAGTTTTTGAGAATCTGACCTTTCAAAAATGCCTTCTGTGGGGGAAAAACCAGTATCATCATCCAGTGAGTGCTTTCCACTTTAAGCCCAGCTCAACCTCAACAGATGCCAAATATATCTGCCCCAAGAAAACTGAGAAGATATTTAAGATATTACCTTGAATATATTCTCAAGGACTCAAGTCAACTAATGAAACCTCAAGATTTTTTTTCCCCAGAGTCAAAATATTGTAACTAAAATCTTAATTAGCACTTATTACAATTAGTAATATTAGTTGTAGATCAATTTTTAATGTTGATTTTATGTGTTGTATATACTTCATATATGGAAGCATTTATTTTAAAAAGGGTCATTTTTTAAATCTATAAGAAAATCAGAGCATATTTTAACAATTTTAAAATATTATCAAACCTCACCTTACTGATAGGAAAAAAAATCTGGAAGAAAAATTAATCTAAACCATAAAGAAACACTAGTCAAAACTCCTCCCCACATAGGAATCTCCTCTACACTGATCCAATCCAAACTTGGGCATGATGGTAGAAATCCATCATAAAAGGTAAGCCTTTCCATTATTGAAAAGCACTATTTTACAAAGTCTCCAGTTGTTCTGAGCTAAAACCTGTACTCACTGTTCCCAATTCTGCACTGTGAAAATACCTGAGCTTCTGCTCTCTCAATGATCTTCACAAACCTTCAGAGAGTTGAAGATGGCTTTGATATCAATACCCATGCCATCCCCTCTCATCCCCAGTCCTCTGATTATTCATATATGTCAAGGTTGCAAGGTTCTTCTACTTCCTGGCTATCTTCTAGGCTGATTTTTTTTTGGTCAAAGTCCCTTTAAAAAAACAATGAATGAGGTATCTGAGAACAACCGGATATGAAACAGGAAATTAAGCTGCTATACAATGAAATGTGGCTCTTTATCTCCCTGGATTATAGCTACAATTCATTACCTATTACCTTGGTCAGGAAGGTATAACTCAATTACCACACTATATGTTAAGAGAAAACCATCAGTTTTATAATAATGTTTTAGTACTCCACCTGCAGACCACTGCAATAAAAAGTTAGAACGGCTAGTACAACATCAACAGAGTTCTTGAAAAATGCTTTGAAAATTGATGCTGTTTCTCTAGAGCAATACTTATAACGCTTATCATTAGTAATATGGTCAGAGGTACCTTAACAACTTCATCAAAGATATAAGCCTGTGACCCAACATTTTTAAAGATTTTGTTTTATAATCATTTTTCAATAATTATATTACCTGGTACCATAATCCACCACCACCCAATCTTTTGCAGTTCCTGTGATCGCATCATGATGCTGAAACAGCCCCAAATTTCTTCTGGCTTCTGTCAGTGCCATGTAATGGGATGATGAAAGAAATTTACTTATCTTGTATTTCTGAGCTTGTTTCAGGGCGAAATAGTAAAGAATTTCAGCAGCCCTAGTTGCACAAAACAGTCATTAATTCTTATTTCAAAACAAATATTGACTTTTTAAAACATGTGGTACTAATACATTTTCAAATGTGGTTTTTCAAAAACCCACAATTTCAGTATAATTTATTTAAAAAAGATACTGATAATAAACATTTCTATAAAACCATCAAGGTATCCATCCATCTAGTGAATCTAAACTATCGATTATCAGAGAACATCATGTCTAAATTGATACAAAGGGCCCTTGTTCTAGATGTTCTTGGAAAGAAGCCAGTATCCACCAGCAGCATGATAGGTTTAACTTATGTACAACATAATGAAAAAAAATCTCAACACAGCAGTGAGAAGTGGTTAACGGTTTCTGTCCTTTCTTATCTCCGAGATCAGCAAAGACACAAACCATGGACTTCATCATCAGTTCACTCTCACATACGTACATTAAAGAAGAGATGGTGTGGAGATACATGGTCACATGAGTGGGGGAGATAACAGTAAAGGAGAGGCAGAAAAATGATGGCTTGACAACTCAGTGACAATAGCTAGTGTAGGTGTTGAATGATAACATTCAACAACTATAGAGAATTTAACAATATAAACTGAAAGATGATAAAACACATGCTATCTTTTCTCATTTATTTTAAAGAATAAAGCACTTGAGCTTAAGAACAGTTTTTGAGCAAGAATACAGGATGTATCATTTTCACTTTTTTTTTCCATCAGAGGATATGGTTCAAGATAGGCTTCAAAAGAACTTCATTGAAAGGAGATATGGCTTGATAAAATAAAAAATGTAGTAAGATTCTTTATGCCAAACATATTAAAATGATGAAGAGAAAATAAGGGCAATATAAAAAATGTATCAAGACATAAGGAAAAAGAAATGTGAAGTACTTAAAAAAAAGAATTTCTTTAAATTTTGAAATAAAGGATATTAAATAATCTCCACTTTTAAATTCTAACCCTTCTAAAATTCATGGCATGAGAAACACTAAATTTGAATGAAAGTAACTGTATATATGTTCATATATGTCCATAGCACATATTCCTGGTTTTGAAAAGAATACATGCATATGACATCCCAAAATGTAAAAATGGGATTTAAAAATTATTTTCTTCTTTATACTCTTCTATTTTATCCGTATTTTTTACAAATAAGCTATAAGATGAAGTATCAATTAAAAGACAATTTTATTTTCAAATAAGTTAACTACATTTTGAAATTCACAATTATATGTTTTATTATTGTTTTATTTTAAAGCAGAATTTTCAGAATATATTACCAGCCCTAAGTACTTTAGTTTAAATATGCTCAATAAATTGAGTCCACATTTCATAATTTTTCATCACTAAAAAATAGTTGACACTTGCAAAAAATGTAGTGGGCCAATAGAAATCTTTGTATTTCTTAGTACTTTCTCTGTTTTTATCAGGTTTAGAATAACATAATAGATAATATTCTATCGGATACGAATATATAAGTTCCTCTAATATAGAAATACAATTTTATTACAAATACAGTAATATGTATTCACTTTTCACATTTCTGAGTATCCCAGAAAACAAAGATCAGGCTTTTGAAATAATGATAATGACACTTATGGTAACAGTAAAAATAGTAAAAACACACTGTTAAACCAAAGTACAACTCTTGAAAAAACTCATGATTTTTATATCAAGGCTTTCCAAAATGTACTGTTTCTACCAGTATATAGAAGAATGTAGGTATGACATTACTTCTTAATACTGAGATTCATGAAATTAATCAACATGAATTCATGATCTGAACTAAGTTGAAAGTGAACAAACAGGAAAATCAATTAACATCCAGGCTACACACACATACACACAGAGCCTCAGGAGTCCCTGAGGTGGTTAATCTTTACCAAAAAACAAGACTGAGTCACTTAGTACTACGCTCCTCACTATGAAAGCTGCTAGCCACGTGGTTATTTGCATTTAAATTAATTAAAATTAAATGAAATTAGGAGTTCATTTCCTTGGGCACTCTGGTCACATTTCAAGTGCTCAACAGTTACACACAGCTAGTGGCTACATACTAAACAGTGCAGAACATAGAATATTTCTCTCACTGCAGAAAGTTCTGCTGGACACTGACGAAAAGCTCTACTGGATAAGGCTGCTTAGATGATTTTTATTTTCTACAAACTCTTCTGCCTTCTCCATGTGGTATGCTCCATGTCAGTATACTTTTTTAGTCTATCACTCTGTCTCCATCAGTTCTCATCTCTTTCAAGTTTTGCTCTTCTAAGCAGAAAATCATACCTACAGAAATATATTTCTAATAAATAAGAACTGAGGGGACCCTGGGTGGTTCAGTCGGTTAAGCGTCCAACTTCAGCTCAGGTCATGATCTCACATTTCGTGGGTTCGAGCCCCACATTGGGCTCTGTGCTGACAGCTAGCTAAGAGCCTGGAGCCTGTTTCAGATTCTGTGTTTCCCTTTCTCTCTGACCCTCCCTTACTCACGTTGTCTCCCTCTCTCTCCCTCAGAAATAAATTAAAAAAAAAAAAAAAAGCATTTTAAAAAAATAAATAAGAACTGAGATGGAGCCTCTAAAGTTTTCCTACATATTGTAAAATACATCAGTTTTAGATTATGTACTTTGAGGCCCAAATTTTGGCCACTTAGAGGGCCCTATTTGTTCCTTTTGACCCTGGCTCTGATTATTGACCTGCACACACACATGATGATGCCAATGAATATTATTGTGTTGTGCAAACAATACAGGTAATTAATCAGAAACATATGAAAACATAAAATATAGAAGAAAATCTAATTACATAAACTGCTTTTCCTTCCAGAACAAAAACCCATGTAATAATTTGATTATGCTTTGGAGACATATCTCTGATTACATTTAAATTTTGCAATTACATTAAACACATCCTAACACTGCATAAATGTCGTATATTACGCAAAACTCTACAAAAAGGCTATGATAACATAAAAGAGGTGAATAATTAGCATAGCTATCTAAACTTAAGTTTACCTTAAATGGGATTCCAATATCCTATCCATTCGTTTGTAAAAGGGTCTGGATGTAAAGTAGCCACTCCAGTAATGATCGTCTCGGTCAGCATAAGTGAAAAAGTCTCCACTTAGAACAGGGAACAGTGATTGGCTATTCTTTCTACTGGTTACATCTTCTTTATCCAGTGCATCGAAGTAATCCGATAAAGTTCCAAACTGTATCTAATGAAAAAAAGTTACACTTCAGTTATTCATCTCTACCTTACAATTACATCTAGCACTGAAAGGAACAGTTAATAATAAATATTAAAGACGTGCTTCCAAGTTACAATGAAAATCTAGCTCAGATTTTAGAAAACTCAAAAGCAGGGGGGAAAATACACTGTGACTCTTTTACTTGCATCTTGTCCCAAATTAAACTAAAATAAAATGTATGTACCTAAAGGGTTAGAAGAGCTACTTAGATATACAAATATGGGAATCTAATTAACTCCTTACAAATCTCCAGAACTGCAAAATGTGCAAGGGTTGGGGCACAGAATAATTCAGAGATGAATGAAAGCTGGAAGGTAGCAGAAAAAATAAAACAATTTATTTACATATATTTAGCCACAACATTTTAAGCAAAATGTTCTAGAAGTCTGGTGTAACAGTTTTGTTAACCATTAAGCATTTTCATATGTCTTATGCACATACACTCTCCTGGCCTCCCCATGCCCCTAGTTTGAGCTCTTTTAAGGGAAACTTTAAGAACAGTAGCTCATTTAGGAAAAAAAAAAATGGCCTTTGTCTACCAGCAGGTAACACTGAATAGAAGTAAAACACAAAAAGTGACAAGAACTGCAAGGCTCACTGCTCAAACGAAAAGGTCTTTTGAGAAATGATTTAAATTACCAGAACATAAATCCATTCTTAAGAGCCCAAGCTATTCTATAAATCAAAGGAAAAAAGAAGCATTATACCAGACTATGTACACAGATATTAAAAGGCAGGGTTTTCAGAAATAAACAGAACTTAATAGGGAATGTATTTCTTTGAGTAACAGTAAGGTGTTAATTTTGTTGTTTCCTACCTCGCACACAAAGAGAGAGAGAGAGAGAGAGAGCGAGAGAGAGGTACTGAAAGCCATTTTAACTCAGTGTGGCAGAAAAATAATTAAGAGTAGTTAAATAGTGGGTAGCACTCTAGCAGAGTGGTTAAGAACAGCACAGAACCTGGATCCAGACGGTATGGGTTTGAATTCCATCTCAACCACTTACCTAAGTGGTTCTGAGTAAAATGCTTAGAAATACAACTAGAAAATAATGGTGTAAGTTTTACCTATTACTTTTTTGTTGCCAAAGCAAATTTCAACTGGAAACACAATGATTTAGTAAGACAAAAATAAGTTATCAAAATGTAACTGTGACACAATAAATTTTATAACAGCAAAATAGATGATTTTAAATATTTTAATAAATATTAAATATTTTAATATTTTAAAATTATTTACAAATTTTTAAAATATTTTAATTAATATTTGGTATTAACCAAGATGCAAATACACTCTTCTTGGCAATTTCCCAGGTCAAAGTTTATGTAAGTGGTCTGGTGGGCTTTCTCACAAACTTAATTTAATCTCAAAGGACTGAGATATCATCCTTTATCTTTGCTAATGTAGTTTCAAAGAAATTATTTAAGAGTAAGTTTTTTTGTGTGTTTTTTTCCATAGCCTCTTGGTAGTTCAAATATAGTACATATTTGGTATACCTAAACAAATAACCAAAAAAATAGTAAATGTTTCTTACATTAAAAGGCAAAAACTTATATCTTAAATATAGATTTAATATTAAAGATAATCAAATTCCTCTAGCAGGACAATATACAGGAAAAGTTACATATATTGTTAAATAAGTGATGATCAATGGCAAACTGACTTTCTTGGATAGTACAATGTCAAGTTTTTAGCCATCTAAATTCAATAACTTACTTTTGTTTTCCTTTCACTAAAACAAAGTAATAATAAATGTAAGCTTCCAACTTAGACAAAATAACTTCAAACATCCTACAGAGAAGACATGTAACTGAATAAGCCACAGAGAGAGAAAAAAAACTGTTTGAAAGGAATCTCAGGGCAAACAAAGCAGCCAACACTGAATGACACAAATTCTTGAAAGAAAGGAAATGTAGGAAGGTTACTGGGTACAAGGTTAACATGCAAAAGTCAATTACCTTTTTTATATATGGAATATACCACGTTCATGGATGGCCTAATACTTGTAAAGAAGTTAACTGTACTCAAATTGATCTATGGGTTCAAAGCAATCCCAATCAAAATCCCAACTCATTTTTGTTTTTTGGAAGAAATGTAAAGGTTGATCCTAAGTCTATATAGAACTACAGAGAATAACCACTACAGTCTGGAGAAGGAAAACAAAATTAGAAGACTTATGCTATCAGACATTAAGATCTATTCTAAAACTATGGTAATTAAGACAGTATGAGATGAGTCAGACAGACAAAATTGAATACAGTCTATACAAGATCCAAACAAATTTAGTTTCATTCATAATTAATGACAAAGATGACGCTACAATGTAGTGGGCAAACTGGTCTTTTCAATATATAGTGGTATATGTTTATATGTACAAAAATGCACTTTGATCTCCATCCTTATAAAATTCATAAAAAATCAATTCCAAACACATTACAGAACTAAATGTTGAAGATAAAGCAATAAAACTTCTGGAGGACAGCTTCATAAGAAATGTATTTTCATGACCATGAGGTATAAACAAAAATTTCTTAAGCAGGCCACAACAAGCACTTACCATAAAGGAAAATACTATTATATTACATTTAATTACAATGAAGAATTTCTGTTTATCAAAAGACAGCAATAAGATAAAAAATAGGCTTACATAGTGGGAGACAATATTTGCATAACCTTCATCTGGAAAAAAAAAAAAAAGACTCAAACCAAAACATATAAAAGAACTATAAACTGTACAAAAATACAGACAGCCCAATTTACGGAAAAGTGATTAAAAGACTTAAATAGGCACTTCACAAAGGGTACTTTATGAAAAGAGGCTCAACCTCAGAACTACCAGGGAAATACAAAATAAAACAACCACATAAAAAATAACAATCACATAAAAAACAATCTATCATAAAAAATAAAAATGAAAAATCCATCCTAACAATACAAAGTCTGAACTGAAATAGTCATAAAATGCAACAATCAGCGCAATCTATTTTGGAATACTATTTGGCAATATCTACTGAGGTTGAACATGTACATACCCAATGACCAAAAACTTCCATCTCATGTTATACCCACATAAACTCACACATATGTATATCAAAGCATGAACAAAATACTCAAAATGGCTTTATCTGTAATAGACAAAAATTGGCAACAACCCAAATATCCATCAACAATACAATGGACAAATCATGGCATATTTATCAAATGGAAACTAGAGATATTATACAGGAATAAAAGTGAATATGCTGCTACATGCAACAATATGCAGGAATGTGGCAAACGTATCAGGGAGCCAGGAAATCCAGACACAAAATAACAGATACTTAGTATTTCTTCATAATGACATTTAAAAAGAAACAAAACTAATCATGACGACAGAAGGGAAAATAAGCTTACTTTTGTAAGAGTTGGCAATGATTTGAAGGACATTTAAGGGGCTCTTCTGGATGCTATAAATGTTCTCTGTCTTAAACTAGATGGTGGTTACATGGGATTTTTTTTAACTTGAAAAAATTTCCTATAGATTTATGGGTCTGTGCATGTCTCCTATGTATGTGACACTCCAATTTTTAAAGTTACTTTAAAAATTGCCCAAGTGAACAGAGGAGGAAATGGGTAAAATACTAAAATCAGGATTAATTCTTCAGAATCAGATGGTAGATCCTTTTGTGAACCACAAGAACATTCACTAGGAAGATGTATTTAGGAATAAAATACCCATATACGTATGCCATCCCTTAATCAAGTGTTCATTTTTGTATGAACTTGGTCTTTTAGGAGATCCTTGAGAGGATTTAAACACAGACCCAATGCACAGAGTTCATAATTTGGTAGAAATTCAGTTGTAAATATCTTGAATACACTTGATATCTTAAGTTTATCTATTTGATGTTATTTAAATTTACTTAATAAACTTGAATTCTCACTACACAGCATGTAGCCTATCATGAGCTTTCTAATCTCAACAGTAACATTCCTAACAGAAGTGTCTCAGCCCTATGAAAGAAAAAGAGAAAACAGGAATAGTATTAACAAAAGAACAATAGGAGAACTCATTAAAAAGTGTATTATGCTGGGGCTCCTGGGTGGCTCAGTGGGTTAAGCTTCTGACTTCAGCTCAGGTCATGATCTCAGTTTGTGAGTTTGAGCCCCACGTCGGGCTCTGTGCTGACAACTCAAATTCTGTATCTTCCTCTCTCTCTTTCATTCTCCTGCACTCACACTATGTTTCTCAAATATGAATAAATATTTTTTTTAAATTTTTAAATAAATAAGGAGTGTATTATGTTAAAAGAGATTGTATATTTTGCCTGAATTCTAGGTTAGTTTGATTTATAAGTCAGATTTTTAAAATTTAAATCCAAGTTAGTTAACATATTTCTGAAATGATTTCAGAAATAAAATTTAGTGATGCATCACTTATATATAACATATAAGGCAGATTTTTAAAAACACTATACTAACTTTCACTATCCATTTAAAATATTCATAAATTCTTATCACAGAGAAAAATCTAAACTTAGGAAATTAAAAAGCTCATGATAGGCCACATTTTCTTCCTTTCTACAGTATTTTCACAGATATTCTATCTCACGGGTTAGTGTATGAATATAATAAATACACTGGGTAACTTTCTTCCAGAGGGTCTCCTCTATCACTCTTGTTTGAAGGGTGATTCACGAAACATCTGCTAAAAAATGTTTTTATGGGATCAGGAAAATGTGAATCTATCTGGATATATATTACTGAATTATTTTTTTGATGTAATAATGGCATTATGATTACATTTTTAAATAGTCCTTATCATTTAGAGACATATACTGAAATAGTTACAGATGAAACCACATGACATCTAAGATTTCCTCCAAAATCATCTGGGGGAGAAGGCAGAGAGGACAGTGAGGCACAGGTGAAGCTCAAGAGAGTGACCCATCATTTTTTTTTTAATATTTTATTTATTTTTGAGAGAGAGATAGAGACAGCATGAGCAGGGGAGGATCAGAGAGAGAGGGAGGCACAGAATCCAAAACAGGCTCCAGGCTCCGAGCTAGCTGTCAGCACAGAACCCGATGCGGGGCTCGAACCCACGAACCGTGAGATCATGACCTGAGCCAAAGTCGGACGCTCAACCGACTGAGCCCCCCAGGCGCCCCAAGAGTGACCCATCATTTGACGAATGTAGTAGCTGAGTCATAGATAATGGGAGGCTGAGGTGGGGTGCGGTGGTGGTGATACTTGAGGTATTCTCAAAACTTTAGGGTACATTTCAAATTTTCCACAAGGGGTAAAAAAAAGAGTAAGAACTACAGGCAAATGATTGATTTTGGAAGACTTCTCGTCTAAGAAAAATGCTAGTGTATTCTCTGGACACAAGACATGCATTTGCAAAATTCATGACATGTTCATCTGCATCTGCCAGTCACACTACTAAATCACAAGGACGCCACTGTCAGAGAGAAATAGTTTTCAGTGCTGGTAGAAAAACAGGACATCACTGAAAAATGAACATCACACCTTACATGTCTATAACCACATAAAAGTCATGCCTTTTTAATTCTACAGAAATGGGAAGAAAGGGACAACTTTAGAAATGTAACTATAATAATAGAGAATTCTCTTTAAGAACAACAGTGTTACATAAGGACTACATATTCTAGGAAATATTGGGACACGGGGCAAAGAAACTATGGCAATTGTGTTTTAGCCTCACTTAATAATGAAGCCTCAACTTCAAGTGCACTTTTATAATTAAATATTTTCTCATTACCTTAACATTATACTCAGGATGAGAATTCATATAATCAAAAAGTAGCTGATAATTCTTAAACTGATGATCCCATTCTGTGCGCTCACAGTAACGAAAATCATCTCCCAGTGGAGCCAGGAGAACTGTGGTACGGAAGAGTTTTGACTTTTTTCGGTACTGGTCGAGAAGCATCTCAGCTCTATAAAAGAAAAAGAGAAAAAAGTAACAATATTAAGAAAAGAACAATGGGGCCACTCATTAAAAAGTGTATTATGTTAAAAGATACTGTATTATTTTACCTGAATTCTAGGCTTGTATGATTTATAAGGCAGATTTTTAAAAACTACTACACCAATTTTCATTATCCATTTAAAATATTCATAAATTCTTACCACAGAGGAAAAACCCATAGTTTTCCTTATCCTTAGAGAAATAAAGTAACAGACCAACTTTGGCATATAATTGCTGGGAGCATCAATGGCCTCCTGAAGCCCAGCCACAGAGATTGGATCCCAGAAAGCCCATGTTTTAAAATAATTTAGTCCAAAAAAGACAATAAGGATTTCTCATCTACATAAACTTTGAAGTTTGCTTTGACTTAAGATGTCTTTCTATAATTTGACCTAAACTTGCCTGATTAAACATTAAAAAAACAGTCTGAATGAAACCAATTATAGAACTCTATTTCCTTTTCAAAAGGAAGATAAACAACTTACTTCACACTTGCCATCAATAAACTCTGTCACAGTGTCCTTCTCAGTACTGATCAACAGATAAAGCTTAGGAACTGAATTAGGTTTTTTGGATTCTACCTCCCTCAGCTCTAACCACCCATGACTAAAAAGGACAGCTAAATACTAAATGTGCTGATGTGCTTTTAAATTTCATATTCTATTAAGTCTGCAGAAAATCCTTTGGGGTTGAACTGCCGAATGCTGAACTGGGGCACCATTTGAGGGAGTCTACAAATACAAGCTACTTAAGAGGAATGGCGTTCCAAAATGAAATTAAACAAGCAGATGAACTCAGAGTAGTTCTCAATGTTGTAATGACACACTTAAGAAATTAGTGATAAATGACTAATATGCTTTTTATTCAGTATTCCAATTTTCATTTCAAGGGTTTTCCAGAAATAGGTTCCAACTCACAGTATAAAAATTTATGAAAGAAATTCAAAGAATATCAATGATGGAAAGAGATATTTTATAGAAATAATTAAGTTTTTAAATTTTTTTTAATGTTTATTTTTGAGAGAGAAAGAGACACAGCAAAAGTGGGGGACGGGCAGAGAGAGAGAGGGAAACACAGAATCCACAGCAGGCTCCAGGCTCTTGGAGCTGTCAGCACAGAGCCCGAAGTGGGGCTTGAACCCATGAAACATAAGATCATGTCCTGAGCCAAAGTTGGATGCTTAGCCAACAGAGCCACCCAGGCGCCCTTAGAAATAATTTGAAAAAACATTTAGCTAAATTTAGAATCTCACGATCTTTTTATAATGATAATCTCTGAAATTGCTTTGCAAATATTAAATTATTAACAAAATTTAATAACTTGGTGAGTAAAATATAACCATAATATTCTTACATAACATTGTTTTCTGAGATTAGCATTCAGTAGAGTACTTAATTCTTACTAATAATTTACTAATATTCTACACTTACCAAAAACAATTCTAGATTTTTACTTATAATTAAAAAATACATGTACAATAAGATTAATCAAACAGAAAGACAAATAAAATCAAAATAAATAAGTGAAACAACCAAACATAAATCACAGATATAAGATATACTATGACTGAGCACCCAGGCATCCAGAATAAAAAAGATCCCCCAGGCAACCAGAATAAAAAAGAGTAAGTGGTCATTTAAATGAATCCCAAAGTTTCCTACCAGGTATACCATATCTTGTGTGTATACGCATAAGACACCTAACAGGAAAGAAATCAAACATTAAATGTGCCCTTTCCATTTAGCATCTGTCCTAGCTCATCAGCTCCTGCTCAGAAGGAGTCCACAATGGGAAAGCCAAGGAACCAATCTATACCACCTGGCAGACAGTGGATAGTCCCTAAATATATGGTACACTAATGACAAAGGAACTGGCCGATAATCACTTTGAAGATGTGCAGCAGCATTCTGCTCTTCACTTCTTTCACCACATTAGAAATGTCAATGTAATGAGGACGAAGACAAAAATTCCTTGGAACATCCTATCATTTGACATGGAAATCATCGTAATAGGTAAAATATTGTTTATGAGAACAAAACCTCAGCTTGATAAAAAATGGTATTCCTTTAGTTGGGAAGTAGAGGAACCTGCTGAACTAAAGAGTATCAAGTGTATCACCTATAAATTATAGTTAAATTTCATTTTCTTTAGGGTATTAAAAACCAAGTGCCACTAATCTGGAAGGCCCGTGTTTGATATTCATTCATCATGAAGTAAAAAGGAAGGTGATATCTGGATGTGAAGGAACCAGTAGAGTTAAGATTTCAAGGCTTATAAGAAATTTTTTAAAAATCTACATGAGTACTAAATAGACTCTTTCATCTCTCTGCCCCCAGGTGCCTAGAAACCACTTGCAGAATCACTGGAACTGACTGAGAGGAAGGTATGTTCCTGGGAGGCAATCTTTGAAGTGTCAGATGGGACACAGCCAAAGGATTACAAAAAAATGGCTTTTTTCCCCCTAATAATGCACTTTAAACAGGTATTCTTGGCAGGACCAAAAAAGAAAAACAGGAGCGTCACCAGGTCTTTGGGTGCCCTTAGAGTCCCCAACCGAAGCATCTGGCTGCCTTCAAAGACATTCCCTATCTTTGACCTCCTAAGCTGAGAGGATACTCTCTCTGCCCCTACCTCTTCTTTTTCATTATACCTTTTGCAACATAATACTGGATTATTCTCCCATGCCTAACTAGCCTAACCTCAGAAAGCAGGCTAGTCACTGTTCCTCATTGATTTTCACTGCTGTAGGAACCAGGAAAAAGAAACCAGGCTGATCCCTAACACTGGACAGCTTAAAAACAAAACAAAACAAAACAAAACTATAAATAGTCAGATTTTGCTAGAAGGGATCTATGGCTTCAAGAAGGCTGCCATGATAAAATACTTTTGCGTGTACCACAGTGAGAAGTTCACAATGGAGTATTTTATGTCCACAAGGACTCACTCAAGGCAGAGACACCCAATCTCACCTTACCTTCCATACAGTTTTAAAAAGAAATTTTTTTAAATAAATAGACTTGACAGTGCCTAGTGCAAAGATCTTATTTTATTTAAAAGGCTTTATTATTGTGCTTCGCAATCACCTAGGGTGATTATGCTGGCACTTTAGTCTCATTTTGTTGGCCTGGAGATTTTTCAAAAGTTCCCTGGGTGACTTGGGCCCCATGGTTGGTACCTACTGACCTGCCTCACCCTTGCCTGTTTTAACTCTCCTGTGGAAGGTAGGATACCTCGCTTCTTCTCAGCAGGACGCACTAGCACGGAGTTCCCAGAAACCACCAACCGTATGACTGGCAAAAAAACTGCATGTAATGATTGTTATACAATTCCCATATTACAATCTGATGAGTTTAAAAACACATCTACACTTGTGTTACCGTCATGTTACTGAAAACATTTTTAAGGATAATTTTTATAAGAACCTAGGCAAAGTAGGTTTGTGGAAATCAGAAATACTAGGGTCTTAAAAATAGGGTTAAAGAAAGCTCTGGTTTGTAGATTTTATGACTGTCATTGTAGTTTATTTACAGTTTGTTTCCCCTATCACTCTCAAAATTTTTCTTCTTTGGAAAGTAAGTAATATGATTGATCAAAAAAAAAAAATAAAAACCTATCTTATTTTTCTGGCATAAGTGAGTGGTTTACATTATAACACAATTTGTTTTCTATGTTTTTTACTTTTTTTTTTGAGAGAAAAGAGACAGGGCACGAATAGAGGAGAAACAATGAGAATGAGAGAGTGAAAGAGAGAGAGAGAAGCAATCTGAAGCAGGATCCAGGCTCTGAGCTGTGAGCACAGAGCCCGACATGGAGGTTGAATTCATGAACCATGAGATCATGACCTGAGCAGAAGTCAGATGCTTAGCCGACTGGGCCACCCAGGCGCCTCTATATTATAACACAATGTTTTATTTAAATGCATTATATGGTGATCATTTTTAAGTGAAGAAATTAAGCTTTATAAGCACTCAAATTAGAAGTATAGGTAACTAGATAGAATGAGATGCTTCCATCATTAGCGTAATTTTCTTCTTAAAAAAGTGATTCATTCCTTTGATTTTTATTTAAATAAATATGTTTAAGTATAAATACTCCTAATTAAAATTTTCTATAAGCCAAAAATGTCAGAAAGATTGAAAGAGTGTTATTCATCAGAGCTGGGCAGCATTTACTATTATTGAAATTGTTATTAAAGGAACAGATAATTACACTCTTTCTGTGTTCCATTTCAATAAATGTGTTTTTGCAGTTGGGTTGCTTTTCTTACCAATGTATACAATAGAGACCAGAATTTTTATTATCAACAAAAGTATATGAAATCAATCAAACACAGAAGGTTTTTATAATGAGGGCAAAGGAGATGGTAATAACAGAGTATTATAGGTTCTCCATTGTATATTGATCAACTATTGTTCACTTTCCATTAAGTTATAACACATAAAAGGCAGAGTCAAAGCTCTGGCATTTTTAAGTCGCTTGAAATCTGGTTTGAATGAATACCTTGAACGTGGATAATGCTGGCTACTGAACCCTTTAGCAATGAGCAGCTGAGTTGCTACTTTGTTCGATGGTGTCTTATGAAATGCATTTTCATACCTCTTTTGGACATTTCCAGGATGTATTGTTTCTGGGGGGACTCCCCAGGGACAACCAAATCTGCCTCCAGGAAGCCGTTTAAAATCAAACTGGCAGCATATTTTGGGATCAGGTCCGCACGTATGAGGGATGTCATAGCTGTAGAAGGGCATCATGTGGCAAAAAATATCTGTGCCAGATCCCAGATCTAAAATAAAGAGCCAACAGACAAACCTGAATTTATAAATTCTGTTTTCCTAAAAATGTTCAAAATGCCAGTACTTTCTACATACGTAATGCAAGCTCGACCCTAAATCCACAACCTAATTAATTACCACAAGTACATCAACTCCAGTGGCATTTAACAACCACCAGGCTGAAAAGGGAGACTCACATCCCAGTCTCTACCTCCTCTATATGAACTTAGCAGAGACCCATCATGAACCAGCATCTGCTGACCTAGGAAGACACAAACCAAACCAAAGCAAAAGTTATGACTGGCTCATCCAAAATTACGGCCATGCCCATCCCTGGGTGCCAGCTCTTGCCCCATCTATCCCCACATCAGTAATAGGACACACTGAGAAAGACCATTACACTGGCCACAGAGGAAGGGTGAGAAGAGATGAAGAGAATATAAGGAGAAAAGGAAAGCAGGGAGGCTTGTGAGAATACTGGGTAAATTCCTATTGATTTCTCACTGTGAGGAGAAGGAAGTGCCACCAGAAGAGTTCATAGAATCTTCCTGATGGTCACCAATAAAGAGCCAATGGGACTCTTCACCAAGAAGGCAGCACAGGACAAGTAAAAGTAGTTTTCAAAAACAAAAAAAGCAAAAAACAAAAAAACCCACCAAGAATAAAAACAAAGCAAACACACACACACACACACCTACCTATATATACACACACATACACACACACACACCTATATACACACACACACACACACACACACACACACACACACGTATAGAAAGCAAGCACTGGTTTCTGATGCAGAATTGTTTTTAATTAAAATCTCAATGCCAGGAAGTGTTATTACTGCCTTGAGAGGTCAGAAGCCCACCACCAGGTGACTGGAGTTTTAACCAGGAGTTAAAAAAGGTCATTTTTATAGAAGTACCTTCCTGCCTTAATTTAAGTATGGATTTCTACTTTGCAGCAACGGGTATGTACAACAACAACAAAATAAAAAGCAACATGCACATTTTAAAAAATGAAAATATCTGCTTCATTAAGAACCAGAACACACAAAGAAGCTCAACTGAATTCCAACATAATTTTGAAGTAACATCTTCAAATCTATCTGGTGAGTCCTAAAATATTCCAATTCTATCTCATACTCCATTTAGTTAAAGTAATTATCAGTTCTTTTTCAAATTGCAAAGCTATCATAATCTGTGTATTTCTGTGCTGTAAGTTGTTTCACTGGATCACATTCCAGTGTGACATTGTGGATGCTGGTCACTACAGCTTGCTATCTGCACAGAGATTGTCACAGTCCAGAAGCTAATGGCATCTTCTCTTCCTTTGTCCTATAGATCAAAGACATACCCCACATCCCAATGCTTCACCTCACACCATACTATTTAGCAACTCATTTACACATTTCAGTTTATCTGCTCCATTTGGTGTTGTCTGTTATCAAATTAAGACTGTAATTTCCTTCTAGGCAAGGAAGTTTTCTGTATTTTTTCCAAGCATGGTATTAAGTACATAAAAGTACTTAGTAATTTCTTGCTGATATGTATGGGCAATTTGAATATAGGCGACTGTTTAAGTAGGCCCTCTTCAAATTAACAATCCTTTTTTTTTTTTTTAAATTAATATGCTCCTTTGCATTTGATCCAACTATACAGGATATAAGCCCCTACAACTTCTTGTGTTCCCTACAGATTTTTATTTTCCAAAATAAAAACATAGAGTTAATTTCTTTCCTTATTGAAAAAAAATGGCAGTACATATAAGGAAGCTACTGTCTAGATTGGCAAACTATTTTTTGAGAACATCTGGGGGAGCGACTAAATTACACAGGAAAGAAAACATGATGTATTACAGCAATTTCTGAACACTGTTTTAGGAACAAAATCCTTTTTGCAGATGAAATCTTAAGGAAAACTCAGTATCAGGATGGCAGTGAATGCCAGGGTACATAAAAGCCTGGGTTTGTGAACTATACAAAGCTGACTGAAACCTCATCTCTGTACCTACTGCCCATATGACTTGTGGCAAGTATGAATGGCTTTACATTCCAAGCATCCCTTCCTTCACCATTTACAAGGAATTATAAGAAAACTGAATTTAAAGGAGAAAGACTCAATGAGATTGAATATAAAGCATACAATACAATGACAGCCCATAATAAGAACTCAATAAATAAAAAGAAATAATAAAACGTTCTGAATTAAATGGGCATTGGGAAAGGCAAAAACATCTTAAGAAGCCTAAATCTTGTCTCCTCCTCACCGCCCCTCCACCTGGCAAAGAGCTGCGAAAGTCTGACCTTGGAACACATGTGCACCCACAGAATACAGTGTGAGAACAGC
This sequence comes from Crocuta crocuta, assembly GCF_008692635.1. Lineage (NCBI taxonomy): Eukaryota > Metazoa > Chordata > Mammalia > Carnivora > Hyaenidae > Crocuta > Crocuta crocuta. The sequence goes on along the minus strand of NW_027528977.1, from coordinate 6,416,209 downwards.
AGTATAGATAACAGGAAGGCTGTTCTAGGAGGCCAGGATTAAGGTTTTAAAAGGCAATTCTTACTAGATGCAGAGACAGGTAAGACAGAAGGAGGAAACACGGGCTGAATGTGAAATAAATGACTGGATATGAGATCTAACACATGTTCAAGTTTGTATGAAACAGGTTCTTTTCAAAATAGAAAAAAAAAATTTACAAAAGACTAATTCCTTACATTTATTTACTTCCTTTAGGCATAAAAAAGAGTCCACAATGTGCTATAGATAAATATATTCACCACTGCTTAAAAGAGTCTTAACACAAAAACTCCAGGGAAAAAATTCTAAGAATGTGTATCTTTAAGCAGCCTAATTTTCAGGACTGACACTCTGAATAAAACCTGTAACAGCATGAGTTCATAACCCTTGTGAAATAACATCTAGGTCAAGTGAGATCTTACACTTTCATCAAACCCTACATACCCCAATTCTGTCTCCAAAAAAACTCCAGCGTTTTATGCAATGCAAAATGTTTTTTAACTGCATAATGAACTCTCTGAATAAGCATGTGAGAAAATCCAGCCCGTTTGAGAAGATAAGCCATTGTTGGGGAATGTCCAAAAGGATCAATAGCCCAACCGGACCGAGGTTTCACTCCTGTTGATAAAGAAAATAAGAGTTATTTTTTTTAACTGACAATGACATGAAGAGAAGTCACATTACAGACAGAGCCATCAGAGTTCTGTGGTATTCCAGGTGTGAGGACAAACGATCTGACCATGCCCAGCATTCCCCTTTAGCAAACACTCCCAGCAGGACTTCCAGACGAGGGGATGTTGGCTCTGCCATGTCCTCCCAGACAGGGGAATCGCACTGGAGGTTAATCAACGAGCTGAAACAAGCACTCTGCCATCTTTAATAGGTATTAGAAAGCTACTGCCATGTAGTGGAGCTGGAGTAACAAACAGGATCTAACCCCTGCCCTGCCCTCTAAGACCTCACAGTTTTGTTTTCCTTTGAGTTGGACAACCCAGCAACTTCCTGTTACAAAATAAAGAAAAGTACGCTAACTCATTTCGACTTGTACTCTTCAATCCCAACGTTAAGGAATTTGTAGGCTGTCTTTCATACTTCACAACAGCTCTAAATCATCTTATTATACAGTGGCAGAACTGGCCCAAATAACTACCATATTTCATTAAATCTTAAGACATTTTGATGCTGGTGCTTTCTCTCCACCTAGAAAGAATCAATGGTATTTTTCACAATTGACACAGATCAATTATAAGAGCTATCAACTAAAGATATAGCTCAATCTCATCAAGGATATAACATAAAAAATAAAAATAATAAATGCAAAGATTGGAATTAATGAAATGTGATTATTCACCTGGCATTATACAAACTTCATTTTTTATTTTATTCAGGACACTTAAAGAAAACTTCCACATACAACCTATATAAACCTGCATAAGTGGTATTACCTTGTGCATTTTTTTTCACTCAAACACTGGTTTAGCACCTTCCATAAACCTAAGGTTATATGAGGTTCTAGGATTAAAAAATGACTTAATCCTGATCGTGACTGAACAAAGTATCATACAAACAGGTGTAAAGCAGAGTAGCAGAAATGAGAGGAGAGTGAAGAACTCTGTAGAACAATCCTGAAGATGAAGAGAGATGAGAAGCCAGCAAAGGAGGCTAACGAGAAAACATCACAACTCTCAGAGGGCCAAGAGCATATGTCAAAACTCAAAGAACTGCCCACGTACTTTTGCATTTCACATATGGAATTTACCTCTAAAAATTGTAAAGGAATTCTGAACCCTACTTAGTATTTTTGGGCTTTTTGTGGTGGTATGGGCTTAACAAATTCTGGAACTGCTTTTTCATATATTCTGAGATTGAGCAAATTAAAACAAGGGAGCCAAGTTTCACACTAGTTAAAAAAACGAACTACAGAATATGTAAATTTGGGAGAGCAGGATGTGCTTTGTGATCCTGAATTGAAAAAGGAAGCATCGGTACTAACTTATGGTTTTATAACACACAGGCGCATGCATGCACATGCGCACAAACAAGAGGGCAAACATATGCGCTTTATAAAATTTTGGATTTTTTTTATGCTATACTCTTACCTAAATTTGCTCCTTACTTCCTTCTAAAAAAATATGTGTTGTACCAAGGAAAATCTAACTAGCACAATACTGGCGTCCTTTATAGGTCTCTGCTTAGCTCTTATCTCTTTTCATGAAAAAGATTTTGTGCTAAAGTAAGATTAAGATTATCAAAATATATCAAAGTAAAACACGTTAGGAAAAATAACAAGAAATGATCATTAAAAAGAATAAGTACATCACAAATTCTGGCAAACCTAATAGACTTAAAAATTAGAACATGAGTACTATGAATAAGATAATTAATAAAACTGGATTATTTCAAGTACATTTAGTATTAAAACATAAGTCAGGGAACAGTTACAAAAATGGGCATATTGGGCAAAAGACAATCTTAACACAAACTTAAAAAAAGTTTCTAATGATCCTATTAGTATAATAAAGTTCATAAAAGCAGAAATTAATGACAAAAACCTAAACAATGTAAAAAGTGTTCCATGGCCAAATATAAGAATAAAGTATCCAAAACAACATGTTGTTCCAAACTGTTTAGAAGACAAAACAAAAAATGAATTTACAAGATGCAGCCAAAGCTACTAGAAGAAACTTCATATTCTCAAATGTGTTCATTACCTAAATGTAAGAGCTAAAACCATAAAATTTCTAAGAAAAAAACCACAGAGCTCCTGACCATGGATTAGATAATGACTTCTTGGTTATGACATCAAAACACAAGTGACAAAAGAAAAAATAAACTGGACTTCATCAAAATTAAAACCTTTGTGCATCAAAGGACACCTTCATGAAACTGAAAAACAACCCACAGAATGGAAAAAAGTACGTGCAAATCAATGTCTGACAAGAAACTTGTATCGAGAATATATAAAGAACTTTTACAAGTCAACAATAAAAAGACAAAGAACCCAACTGTAAAAATAGCAAATACTTTGAATAAACAAAGTAGTAGGTTTTCCAAAGAAGATATACAAACAGCCAATACAAGGTGAAAAAATGCTTAACATCATTAGATTTTAGGGAAATGCAAATCAAAGCCATAATGAGGTACCTTTTCACACTCACTAGCATGGCTAAAATAAAAAAGACAGTTACAAATGCTGTTGCAGACGTGGAGAAATGAGAACCCTCATACACTGCTAGTGGGAATGTAAAATGGTACAGCCATCTTGGAAAACAATCAGGCAGCTCCTCAAAATGCTTAACACAGCATGCTACCCTATGACCCAGCACTTCCGTTCTAGGTACGTACCCCAAAGAAAAGAAAACATACGTCCTCATAAAAAGTTACACAAGTGTGTATACCAGCACTATTCACAGCAGCCAAAAATGGGAATAATCTAAATGCCCATCAACTGAAAAATGGAGAAACAGAGGTGGTGTTTCCAAACAACACATTATTCAGCTAAAATCCCTGCCACCCCCATTAATTCTTTATTTTTATTTTGGAAGAATTCACACTTAAAGAAAAGGTATAGGCATCACATGAAGAAGTCCTATATAAATTTCTCAACCTGATCTACCAATTATTAGCATATCTGTATATTTACTCTATTTTTTTCTTTTGCCATATTGTTGGTGTGATTGCTATCATCATTAGAGTTAAGTTGCACATATCATGCCTATGCAGGAAAGAGAGAAGATGGCAGTGCTATCTTTAGAAAAGTCTTGCTTGGAAGGTTTGCCCTTGGCTAGTGTCTGGGGACTTGGATTTCCTAAGTGCTACACAACTGTACTAAGATACTATTTGAATATTTGAAGAGAATTTACATACCATGTTGCAGCATGCAAATATTAGAGACTGCAAAGCTTTAAATGAGCCCCATGTTCTTACAAATTATAGTGGGCATCTGATTTTATCAGTGCAGTATTCTCTTCCCCACTTCTTATGGGAATTGGATTCTTTCATGGACGACCCATTCACATGGCTCAGGTGAGGCTGACCCTGCCTTCAATAAACCCCTCTCTCCCATGACCATTTCCAATAAGCTGACTAGCCCTTGGTGATTTCAGCTCTTATGCCTCTAGCCACAGAAACTGGCTCAGAGTTATGCACTTAATCAAAAGTGGGCCAATTAGATAAGGTGTTAAGAAAAACTTCTCCTGGTTCGGCTAGGCAGAGTAGAGTCCTAGCTGCCTATGGCCATTTTACTCACCATGTGGAGAGAGCCAGAAGAAGACTGAAGCCATGCAAAAATAAGCACAACCAGAAGAGACAGTACCTAGACAACATAATTTGAGTTCCCCGGATCCAACCATACCTTAAGTTACCATATCTCTGTAATTCTCAATAAAACTAATACCTTCCTTTCATTCTTCTTTTGCTTTTTCTTCTTAGGCAAGTAAGTTAGACACTTGCCTCTTCTAACAGTTTTAACTAATATAAAATTAAAACCCCAGGGGGATATTGTTATAAAAAATTATTCTAAAATTAATAAGAATAATACATAAAATAATAGATTACAAAGCAGATGACCCTAAAAGTAACCATATTATATTTATGCAACTTAGCTTATGACCAAATAAACATCATAAATTAATGAGGGATTTAAAAAATACCAGGAAAACTGGTTATTTTAAAATAATAAAATGGAGCCTCATCTTATGTTCCCCCGAATTAATTGCCCAAAGTCATCCAAATGAAGGAGAAAGACATTAATACATACCTAGATTTTTTTCCAGCCACTGATGTCCTTCAATTAGTTGGTCAATTAAGGCAAAATAATGTGAACCAGCTTCATCAGGCATAACCCAGCCACCTGTCACAATTTCAAACTGACCATTTTGTAGCAAACTAGAGAGAAAATAATATAGGAGTTTATAGTAACATACAAGAGAAGTTCAAATAAAAGATTTAAAACCACATAAACATTAGGGACAGCCCTTAAGTAAGTATAACCAGGATTTATATTAGTTACTAAAAAATTTTTTTAAATCAGGGAATAAATTTCAACTATGGGATCCTGGTGATAAAACATTCTTAATAAAGTGTCTGTGGTGACACGTCCCCCGCCCACTACCCTAGGCAAAGCCACTGCAGGTCACTTTGGAAGTTCCTTTTCATAAGGTTATAATCTCCCAGACAACTTCAAAGAACTGGATGTCAGGAGATACACATGACTCATTTCTGAATCTTGAAAAGCAGCTCGCGAAGTGCTTTTTATGTAGTATATACTGAATAACTGTTTATTGAAGGACTGTCATTTTAAGCATGTATTTGTTTCAATACATCTATATTGAAAAAAATCAATATTTATTTTAGTCCTTCTGACACTGGTTAAGCCAGTCTTGCAAACTACACAAAAGTAATAATAATAATAATAATAAAGGTAAAGCTGGTAAATATCACATGCTTCTGGGAGTACAGAAAACATTATAAAGCACTTTGCTCCAGATTCAGTTAAAATGCAGTCTGTATAGTTTATTTTACATTATTGAGTGAAAAGCTCTAACATTACCATTATCTGTCCACTGGGTACTCCTTTGCCATAATGTCATACAAGGTAACTAGATTCCCAACCCTAGAGCAACTGAATTGTTACAAGATGATACCTTTCTCCAAGAAAAAAAATCATAGATGACTAAAAATTTGAAGAAGTACCTGAGGAAGTACAGAAGTCAAGAATTTAAGCAAACACCTTAAATGTCACAGACTTGTCAGTCTACAGTACCATGGTTTGAAAAACAGTGTAAAATTCAGAAAAAAGCAGCAGCTTTAATAAGGATATAGTCATTGGATACCTACCACTAATAGTCAAGTACCAAGCCAAATTTAGTTGAAGCAGACCAGAGATAAAAGACAAACATTTTCCTATAAAGCCTATAACAGAACCCATAGCATTAACGCAATATCTGATTTTTTTCAAATATATGCATAATCATATAATCAATGACAGAATGGATAACGGACACAATTTTTAAAAACGAATGAATGGGCAGCCAGGCTCAGTTGGTTGAGTGTACAACTTCAGCTCGGGCCGTGATCTCACAGCTCAGGCTGTGATCTCACGGCTCGGGAATCCAAGCCCCACATCAAGCTCTCTGCTGTCAGTGAGGAGCCTGCTTCAGATTCTCTGTCTCCCTCTCACTCTGCACCTCCCCCGTTCATGCTCTCTATCGAAAACATTTTAAAAAATAATTAAATAATTAAAATGAATGAATAATTCCTTGCATAAAATTTTTTAAATGTTAATTTAATCTGTACTGCCATGAGACTCACCAACATTTCACATAGAGACTGTGATAGCTCATTAGAGTGTCTAAAATAACAAATGTCCAATCAAACCTCAGATTCTCACAGGCCCAAATCAAGAACTCATGATAAAAAAATGCTGGAAATTTTTAAAAAATGCACTTCTTTATGAACACAACTAAATCCAAGGGTATTTTGTCCTGCTCTTACTGTCAAACTACTTCCAGTCAGTTCTCTTTCTTATCTTCCTGGCCACTGCCGGATTTAGCCACACTCTGGAGGCTCTGGCCCAGATCCAGCTCTTAGGTCTTATGGCCAGGACTTGGAAGCCTGAGATGTCAGGACAGATTTGGGATTTAATCTCTGGCCATCAAATATAGAATTGTGACTTCTTATCTCAGTATTCCAGTAAACAGAACTTTTGGAAAATTTCAGAAATAAACTGGTCAAAACAAAGTCTTTGCTGCTTCTGAAGAGAGAATAGAAATAACAGATTAAGAAATCTAAAAGTTAAAAAGAAAAAACAAATCACTCCAATGATGGAATTTTTCATCTATATCAGTTTTATTTTGCTACATAATTCCCGTCCCATAGGCATGAATGGGCTCCAAGAAACAGCTAACTGAGCAAAGACTCACACCTACTATATACAGCAACAAATTTCCCCAGGTCTATTTGTAAACAACCTATCCCTTTCCCTTTGCTTTGATGCCCCAGATGCTACTTTAATCGAGTATTAAGTTCTTATCTGAACACAAGTTACCTTTTTTCTTAATGTTTATTTATTTTTGAGAGAGACACACACAGAGCATGAGCAGGGGAGGAACAGAGAGAGATAGGAAAATACAGAATTAGAAGCAGGCTCCAAACTCTGAGCTGTCAGTACAGAGCCTGACACGGGGCCTGAACCCACAAACCCTGAGCCAAAGTCGGACGCATAACCGACTGAGCCCCCCTACGTGCCCCTGAACGCAGTGGTTAACTTAAACACTGTCTCGTGACTTCATTCTGGGATGGGAAGGTATGGAAAGCCTCCCATGCATTAAAATGTTTTCCAGTATTTTCTTACCTATTTATTTTATTCTCTCTTATTTTTCCCAACCTGACTGGTCCCAATGATCCTCATGTTTTTGCTCAAATAAAACCTACCCAGAGAAGTCTGCCTTAGCACCTAACCCAAAAATACTCCTACCGTACCACCACACTCCATGACAAACCAGAATTACCTTGTTCATTTCCATGTCTCCGCTCTCTCCCTCTTCAACCCCACCCACCATTAGAACACAACATAGGTTCCCAGAGAGCATGGACCAGGACATGCTGTTTTGTTCCCTCACACCCAGCCCTGAGAAGCGTGTTTGGCACATAAACAGTCACTCTGATAGTTGTGAGATAAAAGAGGGATGTGTGAATGAGGTTCTCAGCTCAAAGTCCATTATTTACAGAAAGTTTTACATTAGATGACACTCGGAAACATATGCAAAATAAACTGGACAGCAGAGGGCCAGGTGGAAAGGGGTCTGAGGGGTAATCTAGTTATGAGGTGGTATGACCCAGAAAACGAAAGTGCTAGGAAATATGGAAGAGGAGAAAGAGAGGAGGCGTTTTCATGAAAAATCAATGGGAATTAGGAAATCTGGGGTGATAGGAGAGAGGATTACAGCACATATGGCTTGGGGTTATTAATTCCTGGTGTCTAAAGGCATGGCAGTGTTATACACGCAGTGCAGTTGAAAAGCCACTTTGCGGTCATAAATGTAAATTTGGATAAGGCTGTTTGACATGACAGTGAGACATCTAAAAGGAGCTAACTGAAAAAGAAAAGTTGAGGAAAAGAGGCCAATATAAAAATTAAGCTTGAGGGGATTAAAACAAAGAGGAAGCAGAGAAGGATAGGAAGTCAGGAGAAAACAATCAAAAGGAAAGTCAAGGACCAAGCAGACGGGAAATTTAAAAAAAGAACAACAAAAAACAGAGGCAATAGGAAACGTTAAAGATCAAAAGAATCTGTGAAAATAGCCTGAAACATTCTAGGAAACAGTGATGAGGTGCAACCTGCCCTTCTACTTGGTAAAAGCCATTTTTATAGTTAAAAACCTACCATGTAACTGGCTCACTAATAAATAGACACTTCGTGGGTCAGAACATAAAGCTGAGAAATCTATTTTTAAAATATTTATATTATTGGGATGACTGGGTGGCTCAGTCTGTTAAGCATCCCACTCTTAACTTCAGCTCAGGTCACGATCTCAGGGGATTCGGTTTGTGAGATCGAGCCCCCAAGTCAGGCTCTGCGCTGAGTGTGCAGCCTGGTTAGGATTCTCTCTTTCATTCTACCACTCCCCTGCTCAGGCTCACACTCTCTCAAAATAAATAAACATTTAAAAAAATAAAATATTTATACTATTAAAATAGCAAATTAAGTTAGTGGAAAAGAATGGGCTACGGTTTTATTTATAAAAGCTTCAGTCAGAGGGCTTTAAAACAACCTCATAAAAAAGACTGAAATTTGAAATAGGCTCACATAGGATTTTAAGAAAGATCACATGAATAGGTCACAACAGGCATGAATGATGTTGTACTAGCAGGCCAGGATAGAACACAGGTGTTAGTTTTTCTTAGGATACTTTCTCTGATGGAGTAGAACAAAAACCAAATGGACAAAAAAGCAACATGATGTAAACTATGAAGCAATATAACAATGACTAGACACCTGGCCAAATACTCCGGCTGGTGAGTCCTCCTGTTTCATTGAACTGCCTGTCTCTCCTACTCTTGACAAAAGAATGGTAAACCAGAGGATTTTTAAACCAGAGGATTCTTACAGGCAAGAAGGTCTGGTTTGATATAAAATATTCACTTTGTTAGGCAAAAACACTCGCCACTTGACCAGTTAAACCAAAACCCCAAACTAAACCAAAATAAAAACCCACACACAGAAATTGCAGGAGAGATGCAAGAAATTGACATGTATATGCCTATATTCTACAATATAAGCTACTATTAAGTACTTAGTATCTCACAAACAATGGAAAAACAAAAAGATCCAAAGAAACATGAGGATATCATTAACCTAATGATTGAGAAACACAGCAATGACCATCATCATTCAGTAACAAGTACAAAAAGTAGGACTGACAGTCTACAGAAACAACACTTCAGAAAATACTTACAAAAATGGGGTTTTTAATTTTTTTTGGTTTATTTATTTGAGAGAGAGAGAGAGAGAGAGAGCGAGCGAGCATGCAAGTGGAGGAGGGGCAGAGAGAGAAGGAGAGAGAGAATCCCAAGCAGGCTCTGCACTGTCAACTCAGAGCCCAACGTGAGGCTTGAACCCACAAACCATGAGATCATGACCTGAGCTGAAATCAAGAGTCAACACTTAACCGACTGAGCCACCTAGACACCCTAGAAAAATATTTATGAACAGTAACAGGAAAACTATGTTAGTCTACAAAAAAGTACTGTATTTAAAACTGCTACTGTTAGCAACATGATGAAAATAAAGATGGACTCCAACTTTACATTTGAGACTTTAATAATTTCTTTTAATCACATAACAGGAAATATCTATAACTACAGAAAAAGTTACTTAGAACAAATACAGGTGCTTCCAATATGCACCTGCATTTCCATGCACTCCATATTCAACAAGCATCAACTGAGCTACTTCTCTGCACTAGGGGAATACAAAATCAAGAAAGATATGCTCACTCCATAGGATCTATTGCTTAGTTTCTGCCAAGAAACTGGCTTCTGGTAAATTTTTTGTGTGTACAATTTTTCCTCATGTTTCCTAATAAACATGAGATCTAGAAGCAAAAGGGAAAAGACAGGAAAAGGGAAGGAAAGAAAAGAGCATATACGCACAGCAAATCTAGAAAACAGGAAACCAGGCACTAACTTTAAAAATTAACAACACCCCTGTTTCACTCCTTTACATGGCTGACTTGTAGCTACTGGTAATGGCATTACACATTTCTATGTTTCTACCATTTCACTGCTTAGGAATTTGGTATAAAAAGCTTAACAAAATAACTGATCAAAATTAGGCTGGGCCTATCTGTCATGGCTCACTTTGCCTAAGATGCAGAATTTATACCTAAAAATGTACTTGCCAAGGACATGAAGCTGCAAATCATTTTCTCAGAGTGTCACTTTTTCCCCTATGTAGACTCAACACACATTTGGAATTTGGTCACACACAGAAGGATAGACTCAAAGAGCTTTTTCCCCAATGCAGAAATTGTTACAGATAACTTGGTAGTAAAAAATGCATCATTTAGCAAGCTTCAAAGAATCACAAATTAATTTCACATGAGAAAATGAGCTGAATTTGTAATCATACATCTGGGGAAATATGAAATAATACAAGATGATGTAAAGGGATTCACTCTTAAATAAAAATTTAGTTAAGTGGAAAATTCAAAAAGATGGAGGCTCCCAATGAATCAATTAATACCCTAAAAATATAAAACATTTGCTTATCATTTGCCTGATTCGTATGCCTTTTATGGGAAGTACCTAATAAGAGGAGAAAAGTAAAATCTGTGTTTTTTTTAAAGTTTATTTATTTTTGAGAGAGAGAGAAAGAGAGAACAAGCAGGGGGGCGGGGGGGGGTGCAGAGAGAGAGGGAGACACAGAATCCAAAGCAGGCTCCAGGCTCTGAGCTGTCAGCAGGGAGCCCAATGTGGGCCTCGAACTCATAAACTGTGAGACCATGACCCAAGCCGAAGTCAGTCACTTAACTGACTCAGCCACCCAGGTGCCCCTGTAAAATCTGTTTCCTCATATAGAAATAATTGAGGAAATTCATCACATACTTGTGAATATTGTTGATGCCTATCTTTAAAGATTTAATACATGAGGCACAGAACACAAATCAGTTCTCTCTCATCATTTCTTCCTCTCTTCATTCCAGCCATACTCCTTCTTTCAGTTCATTGTCCATGTTCTCTCTGTGCCTGGAATACCATCCCCCTTCCACCCCGACAAAACATCTGCCTCACCAGCTCTTACACATCCACTGGGAGTCCTTCCTAGCTACCATATCCCATCCCATCTAACATAAAATCCCTCAATTTTCTTTCATAGCATTTAGCACAAAATCAAATTATACACTGTACATTTACTGTCTTTCTCCATCAACAGACTGTAAGCTCCATGAAGACGGGAGTCCCCTCAGTCTGTTCAACATTTGCCACTCAGGGTTCATTTTAGAAAAGGGACCAAAAACTCAAAAGACAGGTGAACAAAGAATGTGAAGCATGAAATTCAGAAATCTCTTTCCCTAAAGTGAAAAGAAATTTAGCCTTACTCGTAAGGAAGTGCAAATTACAACTTCAGTGAGTTGCCACATTTACTTATCACATTGGAAAGAACAAAGAGTTGTGTAACACCCTATGACATCAAGGACATATGGAAATGCCAGTTAGTGCTGGCAATAACTATCAAATTTTAAAATGCATATATACTTTTATACATGTTCATTAAGAGTAAGTCAAGAAATATTTTCAAATATAAAAATAAACAAAAGCATTATATACACTACATATAAAGATACATTCTTAAAAGACAAGAAACAAAACTATATGGGTATCCAATGGAAAGAGTTAAAGAAATTAAGTCCCACTGATAAAATAGATTTTCATACCAGCTTTAAAAAAAAAAGGGCTCTTCTGGAGCACCTAGGTGGCTCAGTCGGTTAAGTATATGACTTCAGCAAAGGTCATGATCTCACAGTTCATGAGTTTAAGTCCCACATATGGCTCTTTGCTGTCAGCATGGAGCCTGCTTGGGATTCTCTCTCTCTCTCTGCCCCCTCCCCTCAAAAATAAATAAACATTAGGGGCATCTGGGTAGCTCAGTTGGTTACCCATCTGACTTTAGCTTGGGTCATGATCTCACAGTTTGTGAGTTCAAACCCCATGTCGGGCTCTGTGTTGACAGCTCAGAGCCTGGAGCCTGCTTCGGATTCTCTGTCTCCCTCTCTCTCTGCCTCTCTCCAAGTCACATTCTGTCTCTCTCTTTCTCTCAAAAATAAACATTTTTTAAAAATTTCAATAAATCAATAAATAAACACAAAAAAGAGGGGGGAGGAAGGACTCTTCTTTCCTGAAAGGTTCTCCAAGATACTAAGGTTAAAAAGCATGATATAATACACATTAGGATGGACATTAAACATGAAAACAAACAAACAAAAAAATACAGCAAACAGATTCTGATGAGGATGTGGAGTAACTGGAAACCTTGTACATTATGGGTAGCAACTGCTGAGGGAAACAACATGGGAGACATGCAAAAATTTAAACATAGGATTTTACTACATGATGTAGTAATTCCACTTCTGGATATATACACAAAAGAATTAAATGTAGAGACTTGAACAGACATTTGTATGTTCAAATGTCCATAGACTGATAAATGTATTTGTATAGCCAAAAGGTAGAAACAACCCAGGGGCACCTGGTGGCTCAATCACTTAAGCTGACTATACCATGAGCCAAACTCTTAGTTTTGGCTCAGGGCACGATCTCATGGTTTGTGAGTTGCAGCCCTGCTCAGAGCCTGCCTGGGATTCTCTCTACCCGTCTCTCTCAAAATATGTAAATAAACTTAAAAAAAAAAAAAAAGAAGGAACCCAAATGTCCATTGATGGATGAATGGATAAACAAAATGTGGTTTATCATGCAATGAATTATCCTTATTCAGCCTTAAAAAGAAGGGAATTCTGACACGTTCAATACGGATGAAACTTGAAGACTTTATGCTAAGTGAAATCAAAGCCAGACACAGTAAGACACACACTGTATGATTCCACTTATGAGGTACCTAAAGTAGGGAAACTTAAAGAAACAGAAAGTAAAATGGTGGCTGCCAAGGGCTGGGGTGAAGGTGAACAGCAAGTGATTGCTTAACAGGTACACAGTTACAGTGTGAGATGATGAAAAAGTTCTAGAGACATATGATAGTTATGGCTGCACAGCAACGTGAATGGACTTAATGCTACTAACTGGTACACATAACATCACTAAAGTGGTAAATTTTACGTTATGAATATTTTAGCACAATAAAAAAAAGCCTCATACAAAAAATCAGTACAATGTGCACAGCATGCTGTCATTTGCATAATACACATGCATATGTCTTTGTACATATGTATATACACGTATATTTTCATGCATATCTAGAAAGTAAGAGTTTGTTCACAGCAGCAGTGCCCCATGGGAAGAACTAGAGGACATGGAGACAGGGGTGGTTTCTCTCTTACCCCTCATTGTGTAACCTGCATATACTTAGACTTACATTAAAACATTAATTATGTGAAAACTTTTTTCTAAACTATAAATGTTATACCCTGATTTCTCCTAAGCATTGAAAACTAACACATGCATAGCATAAAATGGTCATGAAATTTTAAGACTATTTCCCATATTTGATGGCTCAATTAATCATTTCTATAAAGTTTTAATAAGAGGATGTTCTTTATGCAAACTGGTGTAGCCACTGTGAAAAACAGTATGGAAGTTCCTGAAGAAATTCAAAATTGAACTACCCTATGACCCAGCAATTGCACTAAGTATTTTTACCCAAAGGACACAAAAATACCAATCCAAAGAAATACATGCACCCCGATGTTTATACCAGCATCATCAACGATAGCCATTTATGGAAAAAGTCTAAATGTCTATAGACTGATAAATGGAAAAAGAAGATATGTTATAAAAAGAATGAAATCTTGACATCTGCAACAACATGGATGGAGCCAGAGAGTATTATATTAAGCAAAATTAGTCAGAGAAAGACAAATAGCATATGATTTCACTCATACGTGGAATTTAAGAAACAAATGATCATGGAGGGAAAAAAGGGAGAGACAAACCAAGAAACAAGATTCTTAACTGTAGAGAACAAACTGTTGGTTACCAGAGGGGATAAGGGTGAGGGGATGGGTTAAATAGGTGATGGGGATTAAGCCACTGTGATGAGCACTGGGTCTTGTATATTAGTGTTAAGTCATTAAACTGTATACCTGAAACTAATATTATACTTTATGTTAGTTGCTGGAATTTAAATAAAAACTTAAAAAAAAGAAAAGAGGCTATTCTTTAAATATTTCACTGTATAGTAAATATGACTTCATTTTTTCATTTTCCAAAATAAAATTAATAAAATGCTCATTCAAATTGAATCAGAAAACACATAAAATGTTAAAGAATAAAATTTCAAAATCAAAATATCTTTCTATAAACACATTAAGAGGTTGTGGTAGGTACAGTTTATAACCAACTTATTTTACTTAATACTATGCCATGAGCAACCTTTCTTTCCATGTTAATAAATAGACCTATCAATATGTTTAGGGCTGCACTGTGTTTTCTAAAGGTCTTTTAATTGAGACAACAACACACAATATACTTGTGTTTAGTCTGATCAGCTTTGAAAACTGTTTATATCCCTGCAATTACCATCCAAAACAAGATATGGACTATTACCATTAACTCAGAGAGTTCCTTCATGCCTCTTTCCCATTATTTCCTACCTCAACTGCCCCCCCAAATAAAGACATTCTTACTTCATGATTTCAATCACAATAAATTAGCTTAGCTACTCTTACACTTCATAAAAATCATACACTCTTAACTTCTCTGTGTCAGGCTTTTTTTTCTTTTGCTTAATATGTTCTTTAGATTCTTCCATATTACTATGCATCTCGGTAATCCATTATTTTTCATTGCTGAGGACTATTCCATTGCACAAATATGCCACAATTTTTTCATGTATTATCTTGTTGATGGCCATCTGAACAGTTTCCAGTTTGAAGTTACTATGAAATATTCTGCTATGAAAATGTATGGACAAGTCTTTTGGTGAATATGTTTTCATTTCCCTTAGATAAATTCCTGGGAGGGGGCTCCTAGGTCACATGATGTATATTTGACTTTGGAAAATTCTGGTGGCTTTCAGAGAGCAGTTGTCCTGTTTTTTATTCCCATTAGCAACAGAGGAGTTCCAATTGTTGCACCTTCTTTGTCAACTCTTGGTGTTGGAAGTCTTTTTGATTTTGGCCATCCTAAAAGGTTGGGGACAGAATCTTGGAGTAGTTATAATCTGCACCCCCTTGATGACTGTACATTAGCCAGCCTAAGCACACTCACCTTCCTCCACACTGCTGCAGCGTCATAAATGCTTCCAGGTGTTTGGACATGCCAAACTCCTGCTAATCCCTGGCCCATAATCACAATTCTCTTCTCATAACCTGGAATTCCTTCCCCACCCTCAGCTACTTCCTACATACCTGGGTAATTCTAACTGCCTTTCAGGTTTCAGCTTGAATACCAACTGCTTCAGGAAGCCTTCCAAGACCCCCTTCATGCTTCCATAGAAGGAAACATCCTGATTGTAATACTGTATTTAATTACATGTCTTCCCTGCTCTACCTTGAAGACTGGGATCAGGTCTGTCTTACTGATCACCTATAGCCCTGAGGTCTAGCACAGGAAATATTTACTGAATGAAGGATGGAGTAAATAAGGAAAGACTTTGCAAATAAGATAGTAAGATATTATCTCAGCTGACTCCTGAAAAATGAGTAAGACTGAGATTATCCAGTGCACAAAAGGGGGAAAAGAAAAAACAACCTCTAAGCTAAACTCACAGGCAAATTCCTAAGCAAGGAATAGCATGAGTCTGAGGACACCCACATGGCTCTGCAGGGCTAAGTGATGGAAGGTAAGGGGGGACAAGCAGGGAAGAATCAGAGAGCAGAAGCCAGTGTGTTCCAGACAGAGCAGACAAGTCTGTACCTTTTGACACTGCAGTGTCACTGAAGCATTTTAAAGCCAAGAAGTGACATGGATAGAATCATATTAGAAACCTAACTCTTGGTGAAATGGAGGACACCTGGAGGAGGCACAGCTAGAAACTGGAAGACCAGGTGGAGGTTTTCGTAACAGCAGAAAACAGAGTAGCAGGGATGGAGTTGGGTGCAGAACACAAAAATACTTAAGAGGTACAACTTACAATGCTTAGGGACGGACTGGATGTAGCCTGAAGGACAGATGGAAAGTTCAGAGCACTCGTTCCAGGGCAAGGTTGCCTGGCTCTGGTCCTCATGCCATACTTATTAGCTGGAGGACCCTAGGTGCATCCCTTAACACCTCTGCCTCAGTTTCCTCATAAGGAAACCTAAGTCATCTTAATTCATAAGAAAGCTATAGGACCAACTCAAAAAATACATGTAAGTGCTTACAACATGCCTGGTATACATTAAGTGTTAGCGGTTACTATGATCATTAAATAGGGAAAAGACGATGAGGTTGGAGCTTTAGATCTGGAAGCAGCCAAACACCTAGTAATTAAAACAACAGTGTGGATAAGCCTCCAAAGTAAAGAGGAAAACAAGGGATGCCACCCCACAGGCAAGAAAAGGGACATTTAGAAGTGAGCAGAGGAAGAAACAGAAGAGATGAGAAAGAAATGCTCGGCAAAGCAGGAATAGAAACAGGTGAGAAAGAGATGTGGGCCACAGAAGACAAAAACGGGGAGAATTTCAATGAAAGTGGAGTGGTCAGTGTCACTGCTGCAAAGAGTCCTCCCAGGAGGACTAAGGAAGCATCCAATGGACAGAGTGGCTGAGAAGTCACTAGAGACTTCTGCCAGTATTCATCCGGTAAAGAGAAGCTACCAGCTGAAGTGACTGAGGGGTGGAAGTAAAGCAAAGCAGCCTCACTGCAAATGAACTGGGATAGGAGCGGGTGGGGAAGGAACAGATACTTTTTCAAATACACATACACATATGCTGCTGCTTCAACTATTAGCACTAAAGTTATTTTCAGACACTGGTGAACTGCTTTGATTCCTTTGATGAAATGTTATGTATCTTTAGGCTCTAAACTCAATCCAAATCTGCAATTTACTCTGAACATCACAAGACACACAGTAACTTCTCAATGCTCTGCAAATTTTACAGCAGCCTTGGTCAAAAACCGTAAAATCTGACCTGTATAAATGTGTAATAAATTAACCTGTGTAAGAACTTTAAAGGTACATTTTTCTAGAAACTGAAACCCAAAATGTACATCAATAAGCTCGGCTTTGTATTATTTAATAACGTTATCTCAAACATTTCTCTGATTTCAATAAGCAAACAGAGGGTTAAGAAATTAGAGTAGAAGGTTCACTTAAATATAAACCTAGGAAAAATGATGTCAAAGAAGGGTAGACAGATTAAAGATTTTGCATTCTTGGCAAAGCAATGAAACGCAGCAAGGTGATGAAGACAAAATATCTTCATTAACTGCAACTCCATAAAAATGCACTGATGGTACCCTTCCTCACAGCATACATCTGAAGCCTTATCTTACACCAAAAGATCCACACAGGGAAGCTGGTCAAGACTCTGGTAAACACACAAACTATTCTAGGTTCTAACAGTTCATGGGGCTTCTTCACTGAACACCAGTCTCAGCAGCAGGAGCACATACACTGTAAAAACTGTGTTAATGTCTCAGAGCTCAGAGAAGAAAAATGAATATGTAATATGCTGGGTGCTAGTCAAAGAAAATGCTAAGGCTAATGTTTCAGCTGCTTGACTCTGAATAAGGATTCACATTTTGATGTTATTATAAACATCATGCAGTATTTAACTGCATTTAGCTAAAAAAAATTTTAAAATACGAAGACTAAAAAGTAAAAAGAATGTTAACATACTAGTCATTTTCAAAAATAAAACAAGCACAGACAGAAAATGTGCTGATTATTTAACAGGAGGCAGTTTCTTTTAAATGCACTGGCTATGTGTTACAAGTAGGCACCGTGACTATAATTGATTAAATTACTCTGAATCACACACAAAAAATAAAAAGCTAGATGTTGTTTGCATGGATCTCCCTTTAGTTAACTAGATTCTCATTTTTAAAAGCTTATAGAGCTGAATACTGCTGCCACAGGGGTTAAGAATCAAACAAGTCACTGCTAGAATAGATTATGGGATCATTTGAGTTATGTTTCTGTTAAGTTCCCACAATCAATTGGTATTCTTCAGGGACAATAAAAGCTTACATGGAACTCTGCTGGAATTAACAGGTTCTGTTCTGCAACAGCTAGCTTTCAAATTTGGGTACAGACATATAATCCATAGACTCATCTTCAAAAAGGAAAAAATAAATCACTGCATAAGCCTTATACTAGCAGTCAAAAAAAATTCTATCAGTAATGCCACTTAAGACAAGCACAGAATTTTAAATAACGAAAGCACACCTATGTATTTATCAACTTTTCCCTAAAAACATGTATTTAAGGCAATGAGTATTAAGAATGTTATGTTTAAGTAAATAGGAAAAAATGTTATTACCCTCTTTCCACAGATAAATGTAATAAATGAATAAAAGCAAAAGATTATAGCAAGAAGAGAGAAAACTCTGACAAAGCATGATCAGAAACAAAACTCATCTGCCCTATTGTTGCCATAAAACAATACATTCTTTAAGCAAAATGGTATCGTTAAGATCAGGCCTATATTCCAGAATATTTCCCATTGCCAAAATAGCATGTCTCCACTTGATCTTAGCCAAAAGGCCGAGAAGCGATAAACAGCACCTCTCAAAGGAAGGTTAAGGCAACAGATTGAGCATCTCTCAAAGGAAGGTTAAGACAACAGATTCCAATTTGCATTCCCACTCCCAACATCTTACCATTCTCTATTCTTAATATTAGGTCGAATCATGTGAAATGAACATTTTTGTACATCAAAAATGGTCAAACTCTGGCAATTTCATACAGTTGAACCTAAGTAAAATGACCAAGAGAAAAAAAAAAGGAGATAGAAACTTGCATCCAGATAGAACCTAGTAAAGAGGACTACCCTCATGCCATAAACCTGGCAGCATTTCTGACGTACTGCGGAGGTGAAACAAAGCATTCAAGCACAGACTTGCAATTGCCCTACAAGAGAAACTAACATGGGAATCCCAAATCACAAAGAGAGAAGACTCAGAGAGATTTGGGCAACAACCCCTAAGTTGGAGGGCCAAGGACAAAAGCAAAGCTGAATCTTGGGACAGACACTAATCAGAGTCCCCACGCTTCTCCCTTAGGACTCTTCCTACAGAAGTCTCTACACCCCAAGGTCCTTACTGATACAGATGGCAGCTCCTAATGCAGCCACACTGGGAGGAACCAAGCATGGCCTCACCTTACGGAAAGCAGCGGGCAACAAGCCCAGTTTCCTTCAGACATGGCTGGACTCTTCCTTATACTCATATGAAGCAGAACCTTCAGACAGGCCAAAGCTCTTACTTGGCTTACAGGTCATATATAAAAAAAAAAAAAATGCTAAATGAAGAAAGCCAATCCTGGGCTGAGCAAAGAGCAGACACTTAAATTTCCCCATCTTCCCACATCCCCAGCTCCTCTCTTCCCCTCAGCCAGTGTGATTTGTATCACGGACATATTTTCCAGCTGCTGGGTCCCTGGTGCTCATTCAGACTTTCAGAATCCAGCTCTCCAAAAAGGATATGAGCAGGGGAAATGCATCAGCTAGTTTTCTTGTTTGCAAGCAACACCTGCTGACTGTGGAGAGCAAATGCATTGGGAGATTCTGTATTGGGAGACTCTCCTGGGCGTGCAAAACTTAGGACTAAAAGTCCAAGCTTAATGAAGCGCTGGAAGAAAATGAGAGGCCGTGCTACAGGGATCACAGGGACCATGTCACCGGGCAGGAAGAGCTTGTGAATGCACCAGTGCCATGAGGGATGACCTGTAACCTTCCCTCCATGTCTGCTTCCATCTTTCCACCCTCACTTCACTCAGTGAAGATTCAGATTCTAGGAAATATTATGTTCATCAGCTGAGCTCAGGTCAAAGCTGGTCTGTCTGGCCTGAGGCAGGAAGATGGAGGATCTGACTTATGTGTATGAGAGACCATTTCCCAAAAGGAAACCAGGTGGAATGGATGCTGGCCAGCCAGGATTAACTACACCCACAACAAGGAAACAAAAGTATTTAGTTAGAACAGGAAGGAACTTAAAGCCCTGTACACTCTCTGTTTTGGGACGAATTCCAGGTGTGGATACATCTGTTATTGCTTAAGAATAAATAAAAAGGAGGAAAATACTTGGACAGGGTATAATATAAAGAATGCAGAAGTAAAGGGCAAAAAACAAACAAACAGAAAGTTAAAACCAAGCATTCAAAGCCAGAAAAGAACACTTTCCATACCACAGAGAATTGAACCTGAAGGAGAAAAGAAAAGAACCCTTAAAAACAGTCTCCCAAACCCAGCAAATATGACAAAGAAATTAGAAATGCATGTGCAAAAGACTCAGTAACTAGAAAATTTAATCCTAAAACAAAGGACACAAAAACACTAAGAAATAAGAGCAGAAAACAAAGGCTGAAGATGTTTGAAATGAAATATAGAAAATTTAATAATAAGTTATACACATACCTAAATACATAGTGAAAATTTAGGAATTTTATGGATAAAATTTTTAACATCTGAGAGGGAAGTGAGGCTGGGGAAGGTTAACTTCACTGAAGCAATACATTAAAAAACTTTACTAATAATATATTAATTTTATAGTTAAATTATTTTATTAAAAGATGAAGAGTAGTAGTGCCTGGGTGGCTCAGTCAGTTAAGTGTCTGACTCTTGATGTTGGCTCAGGGCATGATCTCAGAGTTCGTGAGATCGAGACCCATGTCAGGCTCCATGCTGACAGTGCAGAGCCTGCTTGGGATTCTCTCTCTCTCTCCCTCTCTCTCTCCCTCTCCTGTGCACATGCATGCACATTCTCTCAAAATAAATAAACATTTAAAAATTATGATGAAGACTCTCATGATGACTTCAGAACTAAAACCTATATTCAGTGTTCAAGAGAAATACTCAAAGTGGCAAATAAAATTTAAAATAACAAGAGGTTTCAATATTTAAGGACTTAGAATATGCCAGGCAGTATGCTAAGCATTTATTTGTATTCATTCAATCCTTGAAAAAAAAAAAAGGTTTCAATATTATCCCCACTTGACAAATGAAGAAAATGAGGCTCTTCAAGTTAAGGAATATGCCCAAAGTTCACACAGTGAGATGGGAGTTGCCAAGATTTGAATCCAGGTAGCCTTGTTCCAGTGACAAATCATTCGAACTACCACTCTAAAACTGCCTGTTTTTAAGGAAAAAGGGCACCACAGATCAGGTAAATCCAAACAAACAACTACAAGTGAGTGGTAGTAATAGTACTTTTAGTTCTTAAAAGGAGAAAAGATAATTATTTGTCAATGGTGAAAGATACTACAATCAAGAAAAAGAAACACTTGGCCAGAGAGTACCCAAACCTTGTAGTCTCTGCCCCACAGCAGATGTTCAAGAAAGAGGGTGTAGAATGAATCAACAAATGAATTAATAAGCAAACAAAAGATCATGTATGAACCCTTAGATACTGAATTAAAAAAACCACACACACATAAAAATAAAAGGAAGCTGACAGGGGAAAAGAGGCAAAAAATAGGTATAGTCATTTCTGCTAAAAAAATTTGGTTTTAAATTTGGTTTTAGAAATAAAAATTGTTCCAAAGTGATTGATTAGGGAACAAATTTTATATTGCTTAAGTGAAATTTTGTCCCTGAGAAACAGTCAGGAGGCAGAAAACTGCACGTAGCTGAAGCCAGCCACATAGGAATATGTCACACACACACCCTCTCCAAGGTCTACCAGCTACCTCAGTTCACTGTCTATCTTCATACACATCCACATATGCTTAACAACTTTCAGTCAGACTTCAGATAACTTACTTTCTACCCCTTTGCACTAACTCACAATCTGTACCCTTGCTGACACCCATGTGCAGAGACAAACTTTGGTCTTTCACTATAGCATTTACGTATTTCTTAGTCATCTAACATACATAAAACTCTACTAGCATCTTTATTAGATCTTTATTAGGTTCCCATCTTTTGTGTGTGTATGTCACTAACAAAAGTTTTTCAGTGCTGTTCCCTACCAGAAAAAAAAGGCCTGAGGGATAATGATGGAAAACCAATTCTCTCCAAATTATCGTTAAGTGTTTGTGTCAGTTTCCATCAAAATCCTTTTCTTTTTTTCTGGTAGGGTAGGAAGATTTTAATAATTAATTCTAAAGCTCTTAGGAAAATTAAGTGGTCGCTTATTAAAAGAATTTTTAGAAAAAAATAAACAAGAGGAGACTTTAAACTGTCAGTGAAGCATAATCATAAACCACAGTTGCAGTCAGACTGAAAAAGTCTAGGAAAGAGGTCAGAAAGCCCAGAAATCAGCGCAGATATAAAGACAATAAAGACAGCACTTCAAATCAGTAGGAAAAAAATAGGACATTTTAAATCTCAGGGACGCAGCAGAGTACAGCATGGGAGGGAGGAGCCTGCGGGGCTGGACAGGCTGGACAGGCTGCACCAGATAGCACACCAGCGTGGCACATCCCGGCTGGGTGACCCTGGATGACCAGGGTCTTTATCTGTAAAATGAGGACAGTCATTGTACCTACTTCAGAGGACTGTTGCAAGGATTAACAGTTTCCATTGGTGAAGTATCAGAACCGGTACTAAACAGTGAGTGCTCTATACATGATATTAAATAAAAGACAGCAATGCGTGCTAAGATAATCTTTAAGCTCTTGGGAGCAGAGAGGGGAGGGAGGCATGGGGACCAGAACCTCCCATCATACCACATTAAAAGATTAATTTCAGGATTTTAAAAAGTGAAATGATAAAAAGTTAAACTGAGCAGAAGAAAAAGACAAGTTATCTGACCTCTAGATTGGGGGAAACCTTTTTAAAAAATGTGACAGTAAAGCTATCATGAAAACAGATTGATTTGTTTGATTACATCAACATTTTTGATGTATACCAAACCCTAAGAATTAAGAAGAAAATAAATTGAGGAAAAATAGGGGGTGACATATGTGTGTATAAACTTACAAATCAGTGAAAAGAAAAGTACACCATTAAGCAATTCACAAAAAACTTGCCTGGATATATGAGAAAATATGAAACCTTATCAGTAATCAAAAATTCAAATTAAAATATTTCAACCAAAAATTGGTCAGAGTTTTAGGAAAAAAAGTGTATTGGTAGCAAAAAGGCAGGGACACTGGTACATTTCTAAATGGATAACAGAAAAATACTATGAAATAATCTTTCCAGCAGTCACTTTGATTATATATTTCAAAAAAAAAAAAACATTTAAAATATTAAGCCCCTTTGACCTAGTAATTCAGTTTCTGGGACAAAGTTGGAATATAAGGATTTCAACAGAAAAGTTTCAAGTCACTTTTCCAGAGAGGAAGCAGAATCAGAAGCAGAAAAAAAGATTTGAAGAACTATTTTAAGTTTCAGATATAAGGTTAAGAATTTTCACTTTCTAAAAACTCAACACTTGTTTCACTGTATAATTAATGCTGAATATTACCAAATTGCAAAATAAAAAAAAAAAAAACAGTTTTAAAACAAACCTTTTAACAGCATCCTTCTTTGGCTTATCTATAGCATCCCACCACTTTGAAAGGTAAGAAATCTCAGACCATATAAATTTCCTCCGCGAGTCTTCTTTCAGCTTGATGACCATGTTATTAAAAATATACTGAGTCATCTCTCTAAAGTAGTCATCAAAAGTCTTCAACCAACCTAAACCAAGACACAAATATACAACAAAGGTCTGATTCATATGTCTGATTTCAACTCAGTCACATTCCATTACATCACCTTTGTTTCATTCATATGAAAACACATTTACAAATTTCACAAATGTTTCAAGTAGTGAAATCCCATCTGAATGGACATAAGACTCAAAAAGTCACTAACGCTGCGATGACAGAAATACTCTGAAAACTGTACAAAGTCAGAAAGAAATGAAAAAAAATGAGACAAATGACCTGAGGAAAGCAAGCATTTATTTATGCATAATATAGTATCTAGTTCAATTATATACAATATATCTCTAATTTAAGGAATTTGTTTTCACTTTAAAAATCTGAACAGCGTTAACAAGTTGGCAGTACTATTCTCATCATATGGAATTAAAAGTGTATCATTTCATACCACAACTGAAATTCCCTACCCATTTTAGTAAGTTAAACTAAGGAAAAGAAAATCCCAAGTACAAACTATATCTAAAACCCAGCATCAAAGCAATAAGTTAATTAACAGCACTATTATGAATACAGAGAAGTAGAATTCTGCCAAGAACAGGCATTAGTTTCCAAAGGCTGTAAATTACTCCATTTTTTGGAAGCACAGATTGACACTAATAAAACAACACAAGTGTATACATATATATACCCTGGAAATTTTATCTAAAGATATTTGTAATTTCACTATAAAGAAACATTTTTAACAAGACCCATAGATCTAAGCATAGCCCCATCTAAGCAGAGTATTAAAGCAACATGACAAGTGGCCGAGGTAAAAACACAAAGCTACCAATTCTATCTACTAGCCTAGTGGATCCTTGGGAGAATAATCTCTTACCTATGAAATCTTACAGAGACAGGAGTTTTCCCTACATCCAGGCTAAACTACTGCTCTATTTTTTTTCCAAAACTCAAATATGTGGGAGGACTAAAATAAATACAAGGGGTGAACTGGTTACTTCTTTTGTCTATAATTAAGTTAATAGTTGAAGTATACTATTTTGACTAGAAAAAAATGAAATTCTGCTAGGGCAGAGAAGACAATACAAGTATTTTGACAATGACGCATGACCTTCTGAAAAGGACACTGCTACTCTAACTGTATTTCTCCCTTTTGCTTTAACTAAAATCTATCCATTCATTCTAGAGTTCTTTACTGATCATGTACAAAGTGACAAGTATGCAGTTAGAAGCCAAACAGGAATGCAGTGGAATACGGTCTTTACAGGACTTTCTTGATCTGGAGCACTTTTAAGCACTTTTAAGTCACCAAAGAATGGTACCTGCATAATTCAACTTTTTCATGTTGAAATGAAAAGCCTGTACCTATTATAACAAAAAACAAAAAAACTCAAAGATATCTCACCAAACAGTGATCTGCAAAGAATCTTATCTTGCTTGAGGAAGGTACAAACCTGGACTCCTGTCCTGGCACACGAAGCCAAGATCCACCTCTGGATTCCCAGGGACAATCAAAGAAAATCCAATCTGCCCCTAAATGGGAATGTTCTTACTTGCTGCTGACCATGCCAACACCCAAGAGAAAAAAAAAACATCAAGTGCTCAGACATGAGCCTAGGATGTAATATAGCACTTGATAAATATTAGCTGCTATATTATCATCGTCATCATCATGTTTTCAATCACCCTGTCCCTGTCTCTATAATCAAAGCAGTTAAAAAAGGAAATAAAAGGTATTTTTAACATCTAAATTTTGAGAAGGAAACAAGGTCTTTGAAGAGGCGATTAAGGTATAATAAGGTCATGATGGTGCGTCATAATCCAATAGGTCCTTGTAAGAAAAAGCAATTAGACATAGACACACACAAAGGAAAGAAAGACCATGCCAAGACAGGGGAGAGACAGGACTATCTGCAAACTAAGACAAGAGACCTTCAGAAAAAACCAACACTGCCAACATCTTGATTTTGGACCTCCAGCTTCCAGAACTGTAAGGAAATATGTCACCCAGTCTGTAGATCTTTGATATGGCAGCCCTAGTAAACTAATATAGCCCTAGAAAAACAATTAGTGTTGTTACCATCCCAAAAATAAAGATTGCAATGTGGGAAGAATTTTTATTTTACCAAGTACCATCATAATATCTAACTGAATATATATCTACCTCCATATTGCAAGACTGAGCTGAAATCAAATGTATGTAAGTAGCATCTATTTCTGCATCATGCTATTGTTACTATGTATGTGCGGTAAGAACCACCGAAATTTATGAGATCTACTGTCTTTAAGACATCACTCACAATTTTTACCTACGTTTTAACAAAGGTCAAAACTAAGCACTAATCATTTGGCTATTTATTCAATAAAACAACTATGAACAATGGAATGACTGAAATTAATTTAACAACAAAACTCTAGTAATCTAACATAGAAAGCAAATTTAGAAGAAATTGTCTTTATGAAGATGAATAAGTAACAAGCTTTTGTTTTCTTTTTTTAAGTACAATTACTCGTTTTCATTGGTTATAATTTATTATTAGCTAAGACCACTTCAAATAGTTTATCATGGGAGTTTTCATAAAGGACCCACAGTAACTGATTAATCCATTTTGCCTTCGACACTTCATTCGCCCTTCAACAATCATGCAGGATGTGTCAAAGACATTTACGTGAGCCAAAGTACATGCTCAGAGATGTCAACTTAAAAGCCTTCCATAAAGCTCATCTATAATAAATATTAGTACACAACAATATAGCACAATTAATGAAGAATGAACTAAAAGATAGCCTCTTGCAGCTTTCAATATTGAGTAATCTAACAGTAAATTAGCTTTTATTGCTCTTATACAATAGAGTAATCAAGTATTCCCTTTTACACTGAATTGGCTCTTTCTTTTCCTAAATTACCGTAAAACTACAGTTGTATATTAACGTGAGACCAATCAGAAGGATAGTATTTTATGAAAAGTTGTACGGGATGAATTTTTGTGTCATAAAATTAGATTCCTACTTCTGGACTTAATAATCTTAGGACATTGAGTTGCAAACTGATTTACTTAAGTGGTCAATTCAGAGCCTTTTTCTTTCCCTTGAATACACTTGGAAATTGAACCAGAGCTAGAAGAGCACAAAGAATACCTTTCCATTTACTGTGTTCCACTCTAACAACACTCTAACCCATAAAACAGCCAATTGCTATTTTTAAGTGGGGAAATATCTGCAACAAAGAATACACAATTAGAAGTTCTATAAGGGGTGCATAACCCTAAATTTGCTCTATTTTATCATAAAAAAATTTTAAGTTCTAAGGACGCCTGGGTAGCTCAGTCGATTAAGTGCTGACTCTGGACTCTGGCTCAGGTCATGCTCTCTCCCAGTTCCTGAGTTCAAGTCCAGCATCAGGTTTGGGATTCTCTCACCCCTCTCTCTCTCTGCCCCTTTCCATATGCACACTCTCTCTCTCAAAATAAATAAAACAAAAAAATTAACTTCTATAATATAAAGCCTAATAATACTGTAAACGCTACTGCTTATTTTTAATGTGCATGAACAATTAAAGCACCTAGTGATTGTTTGCCGACAAAACACCATTTTTCAAAATTTAACTCCTGACCTAGTTTTGTAGTCTAAAGACTTTGTGGCAATCTGATCCCCTGAAGGAACACTTAGTTTTATATGGATCAAGGGCATACAGGGCACCAATTTAGGACCTGGGCAAGGGTATCCTATCCTGAGCCTTGGGCTTGAGGAATCTTCCCATTCTTCCTCTGACCACATCTCTTTCACACAATAAATTCACAAGGCAAAGAAAGAATTGCCCACCCAGAGCCCGCCTTGACCTGCCCTCCTAAGTACCGGGACCCAGAAATGTATGTCCAAATGACCCCAAGACAGTTTCCAGAACCCACCAGGGGACTTCTATACATCTTTCTAAAGGACAGTTGACCTACAGGCAGTAACCTCCATAGCTTGAGCAATGCCAGGGGGATACAGTTTGCAGGGGTGTGTGAAGAGTGCTGGTATGTCTGTGCATCTGCAAGCAACGCCCCTCCTGTTTTAGGGCAGGGCCATTTCTGGGAGGGAGGCTGGGCTGCCCCAGAGGCTGGCTCTTCCCACACAAACTCAACACATTCCAGTGGGGGAACTGGAGCCCCAGCAATCTCAACTCACACATGGCTTTCCTGTTAAATGTGCTATTTCTCAAGGTAGGAGGAAAAGGTCTATTTGACTTATAATGTATCAGTTTGACTTATAACTTTTAAATGCTTACACAAAGGGTCTGAGGGCCTCCACATACTTTTGCTCCAAGTCCTACAAATTTGGGAACTTAAAACCTGAACTCCCAACTAGTCAATTCTCATAAATCTAGCACTGGTATGAAGCCTATACCATCAAGAGTCGAATAAGTACATGACAGATGAATGAAATGTATGGCCAAAAGAACAGGGATGAAAAGGTACATAGAGTATAAATGCAAATTCGTTACTTCAACTAGAAATGAGATGAAAAGGAAAAGACACCATGTGCACACACTTACACACACACACAATTAGCTCTAACTCAACCAGTCTGTTCTGATGTTAACCTAATCCTCCTTGATCAATATCTTTAGGTTACTAGTTTATATTTAAAAAGGCTCTGTCAGCCCTATGATGTTAAAGCATGCATCCCAAAGAAGGCATGCCCCTCAAATCACTGTTACACTGTTGTGGCTTTCACTGCTACAACAATGATTTTTTTAATGACTACACTAATTCTACTCAAAGTTAAATAGGTATCAATGGTTAAGAAAACATAATAAAGTTTGAATCAAAATAATTATAACCAGATAATAAATATTTAAAAACTTCAACCTAAAGCTTCATGTTACTTCCAATTTAACATAAAACTTAATATAAAAATAAGTAAAAAGAGGATTCATAAAACAAGAAAGCCTCTTTAATTTAGTAATTAAGTCATCATCTACCAATAAAAGATCAACAGGCTTCTTCCATCATTTGTCAAATCCTTCCACATTTGATTTTAACATCCAGTCTTACACTTAAGACACTGCATACCATGTTTATTGGGATTATCATAACTCAAATCGGCTGCTGGTTAGTTTTAATTCCAATATTTCTATTATAAGTGAAGCTTATTCCCCCCCAACGATAAACTGTGAGTTTTAATTAACGTCTTGTTCTAGTTTATTCATTCAAACACAAACCAAGCATCTAATAAGGCAAAGCAAAAAAGTTAATGCATGAAAACAGATTCTACACTGAAAATAAGAAGAAAAGGCTATGGGAATAAAGAAGTGGTAAATTCCTAGCAGAAGGATAGAGGAGGAATTCTTAGAATAGTCATCATCTGGATAAAAGGTGGCAGATCCCAAATAGAAGGAAGAGCATATGGAAAAGACACTAAGCTATGAAGGTCTGTGTCAATTTCAGGGAGAAGGCGGCCAGGTATGGCTCTACCGGAGCTTACATGGTGGAAGTACAGTGAGAAATACAAATAGAAGTGAGGGCCACATCACTGAAAATCCTCTAAGCCATTCCTGTTTCTTAGTGAAGGCAGTTAAGGTCTTCTGTGCTTTCAAAAATGACTTTACTGTGAGTGTAAAAGATACACTTTGGTGTAGAAGACAAATAGGAAATGAGGACAATGCAAAAATTCTACTAAAAAATGGTTATAGAAATAGAAATAAGAAGCCAAGGAGGCAAAATGAAGAGAATATGCTAACTGACTCAAGTTTCCAAGAAAGTGTAGAGAGTCAAAGATGAAGTTGAGATTTTTCAAAGACCTAAACCTGCTGAATCCGACAAATGCTTCCGAACTCAGGTTTCCAGAATAACCTCACCTTTTTCCCAGGTGATTCAGTGTCATCTAATAGATTTCAAAGCATATCAGCTTGACTTCCACTAAAGTGTTTGAGATACAGCACTTTTTGAACCTGTGTAAGATGCTGTCACTGGTAATTCTATCCCACGCCACAGGAACCATTTGCATCACTGTTAGGAGAGCTGGAGTTTTGTTCATCCTGCAGCTGCAATATGTATACTGTCCAAATGTGACCCTTTATTGCTTTTCTAAATGCCCTTTAAAAGACCTGTGTACCTTGATATGTGACTCCTGCAATTATGAGATCAAACTCCACAATAATTTCTAAATCTGTGCTAAAGTTACTTCTCTCCCTTGTTAAGGATTTCATCCATGAGCATCAATTCACATGGGGTAGGGCACTTCAGGCCTACTAAGTCTTCCCCAAACAGAGCATAGTGGTTTGAAATAATGAGACAGGTCTATTACATGAGAGACATCATTTGAAGTAAAAGAAAAAGTGACTTCCTTTGAGGAGTTACTCTTAGGGTATGCGAGGCTACTTAGCCGCATGAGCAGGCAAATACTGGGCATATTATCAAAGTTTCTAAAAGAAGCCATTTAAAAGCTGGAAAATACTGCTTCCCCTTACTGTAAAGTATGTAGCTATGAGGAAAACCACTCACCATCTCAGGGACTCAAGTAGTATTTAAGGACAGAGACANAGTACAGTGAGGTGTCTACTTTTCCAAGATCATTCATAAAATATTTTATATGATTAAAAATACTAAAGTAGATGGTATTTGGCTTGGAAACACTTAAAAGACCTTCTTCCTGGAAGCTTTTCCTGTGGGTTTCAAAAGTATTACCTTCAAGAGACAGTATTAAGTAATGGTTATAAGCCCTAATTCCAGAGCTAGACGGCTTGGGTTCAGGCCCAGCCCTGCCACAAACACATTACCTGGATTCTTCTGCGTTCATTTTCTCATCTGTGAAATGAGGGTGATAATATGACTTTTGTTTTGAAGTTGCTGAGAGAAGTAATAGATTTAATTCATGTAAAAGTATGCAGAACAGTGCCTGAAACATAGTAAATTCCCAGAAGTATTAGCAATTATTTATGTAGCTGGTGCAGTGGTGAGCTCTGAAGCACCCAGACTCAAAAGACAGACAAAAGTAACCAAAATAGGAGAATGGGGAACATGTGTGACAATCACCTGCATCTCTAGGTAATACCTGATACATGTGTTCTTAAGGAATGCAGTCCAGTCAGAGCCCCAAAGGACTTTTCCCCTCTAAAACACAACCTCAATATACCAACTCCAGAGATCTCTTAAAAAGATAATTCTAAAAAGCCAGGTAAATATTTAACTCATAATGCCAACATTTTCTTAATTAAGATTGCCAGATAAAATACAGGATGCCAAGTTAAATTTGAATCTCAGACAAATAATGAATATATGTTTACTATAAGTGTGTCCCATGTGATGTTTGCAACACATATATACTAAAAAAAATATTCATTGTTTACTGTAAATGTAAACACTTTTATTAAGCCAAATCTGGCAACCCTATTAACAACCCAAGGTTCAGATAAATGTGCTGAATTAGCTAATGCCCATATAGCAAGAAAATAATTTGAACTAAATAACATATCTTGAGAGGCAGCATAGTAAATGGAAAGAGCACAGAGCTCAGAATCAGGCAAATCTGAGCTTTAATCACCATCCTGTGCCAATTTGTAATTGGTGGATCTTGAACATATTAGTATACCTGCCTTAGTCTCACCGTCCTCACCTGGTAAATGAGGTTTAATTTATTGGCGTTGAGGGTTGCACAATGGATTACATGAACTAATACACACTCCACACTCCTCTGATGTAAGACAGGCAATGAATACCAGTCTCACTCAGTTCTTCCTCATACTATCTTAGCTCCAGAAATTCATATTTCCCACCACAGTAGCCAAAACCAAAGAACTCACTTCATCTCTCCATTGCGAACCAGAACACTGTGCGCACAAACAAACCTCCCCTCTCCTCACCAGCTCCTTCCACTCAGCAGGTTCCTTTGGAAGTCAGAATTCAAAGTCTCTCCTGCTTTCACCACCCCGAACATTACCCAACTGTGGCTGACCACAGCTCTTCTCTTAGGACTGTCCTTAACATGTGAACAGAGAAGCTTTAAAAATAACATTACACAGCGATTTCCTCATGGTTTTGTTCTCTTTTGCTTTTTAAGAATAAGAGCACATAAACTCATTTCAAATATTATATAGTACTGAATGCAAAATTCTGTTCTCTTAATTTTCCACCAAAAGAAAGATGAAAAATTCTACTCACTCATTTGAATCAATAAAAACTCTGTAAAAGAACTGCAAAAGCACAAAAGAAAATTATTTTCCAGTATGACTCTTGTACCTAGGTCTCCCTTCTATCTGGAGTCAGACCACATGGGGGATTATTTTCTAATGTTCATTTTACAAATTGCTTAACTAACAATATGCTGACCAACTTTCCATTTAGTGCACCTTATCTTCTCTCTACACACTGCGATTTCTTTGAAGGAAAATTAACTAAATATTTCAGCAGTTTAAGTAGTGGGAAGCAAAAAATTAAGATTGTAGATACAAAGGTACTGTAATTGTGTTTTAATCAGCTTATTAAATATAACATGAACATGTATCAATCAACTAACATTTAATTTCATGGTCTGTGATTCAAAACTTTTCAAAAGCGTAACAGGACAAAGTTATCAGCACTGACTTAACAATTCCTTTCCAATTTTGTTTTACCCATGTAAACCATATAAAATATATGACAACTGTTACATGTCCTCATGGACTGGAGGAAGACATAATTAGAAATTTATTAAAATACGATCATAATTTGAAATTCATCCGTCTTGTGAGATACCAGAACATGGTCCAAAAAGAAAAATATCTACGTATATAAAAACACAGCAACGTAATTCTTTTCCTCTAACACAATTCTTAAAGTTAGGGAAAATACAGGAGTCTTTTAAAAATCTATTACAATACTTCTATCCCCAACAGACAAAATTCCACCGATGAAACAAACTACTGACCTAAAGTTTTAAATTGCTGCTGCAGAAAATGCAAACAAGTCTCTATAAATCTCATTTAGAAAGTAACCGCCCCCCAACTGCACATTCATTTAAGAATATTCTACAAAGATTTCCCACTACAGAGTCACATTTTGATGTGGAATGTTTGTGCACATACTTCTCTCTTTTCCTCCACTGAAAGTGTCTTTCTTCATGATCTGAATGATTTGGCTTGTCACAGAATAATCTAATTTACCTAACTTCTACTTTTGTTAAGGAGTGGTGAAAATTACTAAGAAAAGTCAGCGGGTTCTATTCTCTAACATTTTGCTTAAAAGTAAAAAAAATCGCTGTAGTTTTAAAAGGTCTGTGTCTGACCATTATTTTTTCCTCAAGTGGAGGAGGGCCTGAGGGTAAGGGTCATTAACAGTTTTTACTAAGACAAAAAGATTCAACTGTGGTTGCTAAGATACTAAGAGACAGAGTCATCTATTGCAGTCACGTCCAGTTATTAGGGATGTCTCTCCACAGAACACACGAACCACACCAGGCACTGCTAAGGCAAACAGAATCTAAGAGGCATAGGCAATCCCTGCCCTTGAAGAGCTGAATGTCATATATTGTTTGTATTTAAAATTACAAAGCATATTTTAAATACTTTTTTTAAGGAATAAAAATAAGACAACAGGAAGAAGGGAAGAAGGGAAGATAAAAGCACATGTCAAGGTCAAACATTTCATCTGAACCTGCAGAGTCAGATGCCCTGGCTCATTTAGAGTCATTACAATGTGCTGCTTGTTGTATTCTGGGTATTAGTGACCTGGTGGTTATAAGACAAAGTGTGAGCCCTCATGGAGTTTACATTCTAGAGAGGAGACGATGCAAAAGTGCTATAGATGTTTACATCTGTGCCTACGTGCAAGTGAAGGTGTACATCCAAAGTTCAAGAAGCTAAGGAAGTGTACAGAGACAGGTGGAAAAGGCCTTCTGTATATTTAGTCATTGCTGCATGTCAAGTGGCAGGCTAGGCAATGAGGATGCCTGTAACAGGAGGCACACGTACTCTGCCTCTCGAGTGTACTCAGGTGTGAGATCCAGGTGAACTAATAAGGCATTCTTGGGGGGCCACTCCCTGCCCCTGTGAGCTTGGTAACACCTTTCTCATGAATGTGTCACTGACCTCCAAGGGTTACGGTGAGCATTACAAAACATTCGGCAGACTGTCTGATAAGGTACAATTTTTATTATTATAGTTAAGTGTGCATGTTATACAATTACAAGAAATGAGACTGGTGGAAAGTGAGGATGGCAGAAAAGGGGGAAAGGTTAAAAAAAAAAAGTCTTTAAAAATCTAAATGGCAGGAGAAATGTGTTGACGTGAGGACTTGCAAGACATAGCACAAAGTGTATGTATAGACCTATAAGAAACTGGACACGATGTAATCACATCACATACCAAACTCAGTGACAAGAATAAGGGCACCTGGGTGGTTCAGTCGGTTGAGCGACCGGCTCTTGACTTTGGCTCAGGTCATGATCTCTCTATCTCATGGTTTGTGGGACTGAGCTCGACGCTGGGCTCTGTGCTGACAGTGCAGAGGCTGCTTGAGAGTCTCTCTCTGCCCCTCCCTCACTTGCATGCCCCCCCAAAATAAATAAATAAAAACTTTAAAAAAATTGATCAACAAGAACAAAACTGCATCTGGTTGGCAGAGAAGCAAGGAGAGAACAACTTACACTGACTACAGTGGCTCTGCCACTGTTTCACTGAATAAGGGAATGTTTCAGAGTGAATGAGATTTATAAATAGACGTGACTTTCATCACCTTCTCTATTTCCTTGATAACTAACTTCTACTTTAAGGTGCTACTCCACCTGTATGATCTGCATTTTACAGATACTCAAATGTGCCCCAGGGACATGGGGGCAAGTATATGGCAGAGCCAGGATGCCGGCCTCATTCTCCGGAGCTCCAGATCCCTGCAGTCTTTCCATGATGCCCAGCATTCGGAGCTTCAATCTGAAGGGACAGGCTAAGACTTAGGAGGAAAATGATGCAAAACATGTAGGAGGAAAGGTTAGTAAGACTGAAAGGTATTTGTAGGAAAAAATAAAGTCATTAAGACAAAAGGAAAACCTAGTCAGAAGCTCATGCGTCAACTACTCAACACAGATTTCCAGAATAATACTGATTTCCTCTATTGCATACCTCTATGCATACTCAACATTTAAGTATTAGAGAAATTCAAACATTTCAGCATCCAAACTGTCTCCCTGAGTACCTCTCACATCCGAAAAAGCAGCACATGGGCCTGCATCCACCTGTACACACACTTCACCAAATCACATGTCCAGACATAAACAAGTTCTACTGTCTTAGCAAAAGAAAGAAGATAAATGAATGCTGGAATAAAGAAAAAAACCTCAAAGTACTAGGTGAATAATGGTGCCTCTGATAGTAATGTTGAAATGGAGAAATTGAGAAAAGTAATAAATAGAAGCCCAAGTAAGTCCTTCAAAAGAAGTCTTTCTAAGTACACTCCACCGAAAAAAAAATCCTGCAGTAAAATTCATTAACTACGTACTCTGTGCCAGTGTACTTACACTAACAAATACATGCATTGAATCATATTTCCCACTGTAATTTTAGCAATTTTCCCTTACCTTGGGGGGAAAAAATCTGTGGCCCGAATCAGTAACAAAAGTTGCCAAATAATAATAATGATAATGATAGCAGTTACTTTTGGGCCATGCATCACACCTTTACATCTCATTCTATGAAGCAGACACTTTATCTTGATTCTATTGGGAAAAAACTTACTTTCATATCAAGTAACTTGCCTAAAGTTGTCTCACACTGATGGGATTGGGACTCCATGCTCACATCTGCCTGACCAAGACTCTTAACCACTTTATATTCTGCATCATTTTGAAGATGCAAACATTCCCATGAGCACTCTGCACTTTGTAATGTAGAGTTTATGAACACAAAATAATTCTCCCATGCAATATTTTACAGAAAGTAACTAACATGAACAATCTGCACCCTGAGTGCAACTTCTCACCCCCCAAACTAAGACCTTCTTGTGTTTATTACTAATTCACATTGCAAAAGTCCTACTCATGAATGGCATACAAATTGATAAAGTAAAAACTCAAAATACAAGACTATTAAGAGGAATATGTTGCTGTCACAAGTCAGCGAATGAGGTCTCAAAAATTTGAGAAATTGGGTCTACCACATTCTCATGAAAATACTCTGTGCATATGCAGGCTTAATAATCTGTAGGTTTTTTGAAGTACAAATTTTACCTGGGTCATTATGGGAATGAGGCACCACAAACACTTGAAGGGGCTTAGAGTCCCATTCATTAACCGCATAACTAATGTCAAATCCTTGTTTCCAAACTCCACCATCTGGATTGTCAAAAGGAATTAGACTGTAAACATCTAACATCTGAAAATATAAAAGACAAAATAAAGGGGAAAAAAAGAGTAAGTTTAACCGTGTATTACCAGTTTTTAATTTGAACCTAATGTTGGAAAATATTTGCTCAAAGCTATTCATTGTTGTACTCTGTGTATGCATTTTACTAAATAAAACTATTTTGGTAGACATTAACTGAAGAGTTTCAGGCAGAAAACATTTAATTACCATTCAAATTCTTAAAATGCTACCGTGTTACTTAACTATCCTGATAAATAATACCCTCCCCCATCGGCTTCTAATGAAAAATAATTCCATGCAATTCCTTCTTGCCCTGTTTCACTTCTACTACAATCTAGTAGAAATTAATAGGAACTAAACAGCAAACAAACAATTTCTGATAAAATGTGATTATGACCAAATGTTTCAGTATTTTCGAACACAATACTGGATAACTACTTTTTACTCTGAGTTGTCTTTATTTGACAATTAATCTCATATATTTTAAAACCTGTATCAGAATGGAAATGCATCTACAGCTATGCCTTCATTTAGCATATGTTCTGTTTACCCTTTTTATTCTAAAAATAAAACTACAACTGAGTCAATGAGGCATAATGATTTAAAAATGAAAGAATTTTTAAAAATTAAGATTCAGTTTCTTAATGTTCAAATGTCGTCTAAACTTTCCAATGTAGTAGTCCTGGGTAAAAACCTATTTGGACACAAAGGAAAAAATATTGCTCCCCCCACCCAAAACAATCCTAAAAACTTGTATTTTTCATACTCTTTCTAATATTAAATGTAACAAGGAACACAAGTGACTGTGGTAAAATTTAAATTATGTAAAAATTACATCCTAATATATAAGGGGATTAGAAAAAAATTTAAAGATACCGAACAAATTATACAAGAAGTGAACACAAAGTACTTTAAGACTGTAACATCTCTCTCACTTCAGAATTCATGACTTTAATAAATAAAGTGAAATACTCCCAAGGATGAGTCAATAAATCTTTGAAAACCAGCTGGAAAGAAGGACGTGTTAGCAGTCTCTGTTATTCCTTCTAGTCCCTTCTCTGGCCCTGCAGCTTTCCTGGTTCCCCACTGCCTCACTCTGCCTGCCTTCCATGGTTGTTCGGCAACACGGCTGTTTCTGTCCAGCCCAGATTTAATACCCCCAGTTCCAAAAAAAAAAGTTCTGTGGTTCTCCTTTAAAAGGTACTTGTTGAAAACCTAAACAAAGCCAAGAGTCACAAAAATAGATACACTTTCAAAGCACAGAATCCTAATACTGTTTGAACTTGGCTATGCACTAGCTGTTAAGATTATAGGCACGAGGCCTGAACAACTCCTATGTCTCCAGCTTATGGACTGGCCTGTGAGCCATGCCCTCAAGATTGTAACACATTTTCTGTCCCCAGAAGTTAGTGAAAACATCTACTCTGAAGCAAGGCCAGAGGCAACTCATTTTGTCCAGCTGTAAAATATTCACCATTTAAGGTCTCAATCATCAAGCTCCAGCTTCAGGTCTAAGGTACAGGTAAAACACCTCTCTCCGCTAATTTGCAAAACAGAGCATATGTGCCACACCCTAAATTTAAGAAAAGTACAAGTCCTTTTCTTAAATCCTGGTTTATAACTCCACTACTCTCCAGAAAGCGATCCAAGAGAACCAGAATGCAAACCAAATCCATAATTTTAAATTTTCTGATAAAATTAAATAAGTGGAAATAATTTTACTGATATATTTTACTTAACCCAATGTATTCATAATATTATTATCTCAATATATCATCAATATAAAAATGAACAAAATAGTTTACATTTGTTTTTGTAAAAAGTCTTCATCACTGAGAGCACATTTCACATGCTCGGTAGCCACCTGTGGACCAGTGGCTTCCATATGGAACAGCACAGCTCTACAGTACTTACCTTCCCTCTCTTGGAAAGAGACAGTCAGCAAAAGGAATCTAACCCTATCCTGTGTGAAACCTACAGTGTATAACAGAGACATGGTAAGAATAGGGCTTTTCCTGTACTCTTTATAAGAAGACAAGAAAATCTCTTTGACCAAATTTAAACCTCAAAAGGTCTTCATCTACTAGAGAAAGTCAGACCTAAAAAACATACGAAAAAATCCATAATCAAAGTATAAAAATAATAAAAAAAACTGGGGGAAACACAGAATTACAGAATTTCATCACTAAAAACAGCATTAATGATCAGGTGACTAATCAAGACAGTTTACAAAAATAGAAACTAAAATCCAGAGAGTTTAAGCAACCAAGTTAAAACAAACACCAGATGAAAAAAAAGAAAGTAAAAGAAGCCCAATGATTATTAACGAATGCATACATTACCTGCACATCTGAATTCCTACTTCCACCTTGTAAAGCAAATGAACAGTCTTCAGGGTCCACTACAAGGGACAGCTGTTTTGACGGCAGAAGAGGTGAGCCAGCACCTTGGCTGAAATTGCCTTGTGAACCTTTTGGACCATCCTCCACAGATTCACTCAGATTGATGACCGAGTCCCTAATATTTGAGATGATCTCATTATTCTCAGCTAGTAAACGCTCCAAATGGTCTATTTTTTCTTGCAACATTGAGAGCTGGCCCTACAATAAAAAAAAAAAAAAAAAAAAGGCAGATATATGAAACTCTAATATAGCTCTGCTGAGGCACACACATTTTTTAAAAAATATTATGTGCCTGCCCAAGAGGGCAGCCACTCACCCCTCACTTTCCACTTCTGTAAGTGCACAAAGAGCATGAACATCTGGCAGTGTTCAAACACCAACTTAGAGCAGAAAATCTCTATGGCTTCAATCTTTGGTTAGTCATATTTTAAAATGTGCAACAGGAAGACCAAAAATATTTGGGGATGTATTTCCTACTGCCCCAAACCCAGCCCTAAAAGATCTTTGAGTTCTCTGTCATAACTAAGTACAACATACGATGTTCAGATATGAAATTTTAAATTTAAGTATAATTGATTTTAGTTACTTGAAAGGGTCAAAAAGTGTGAACCTGAAAAAAAAAAATCACTCCATCATAATTGGCAACCCTTGTGGACAATCCTAAATAAGAAATATCATCTACAGGAAAATCAGTTAGTCAACTCTTAATTAGCCATATGCATGAAAAAGACTGGCATGCACACCCCCATAATGTAGGTCATTTGGACTCTCTTACCATACATACTGCGTGACTTTAAGATTTTTTAAGTGATCCTCACATTGAGAGGTTTGTCATCCTTATAACATAAACCTTGTTAAATAGAATAATATTTCAGCTTATGAAAGCAAGGGCAATCTTTTTCTTGTTCACTCCTGTCTCCAGAATCTCAAATACACAAGAGATACTTAAATAGTTGTCACATGGCCCTTCTATTTCTGGAACTCAACAAGAATTCTTTAGTGAACATCTACTGTACCAGGCATAATGCTACACTGGGAAGACAGATACACCTAAGATAGAAGTCCTTACCTGAAAACACAAAGTGACACTATAAAGTGACACAGACTACTCAAAAAGTCCCTGCTAGGGTTTAATAAAAATAACTATATGCATACTGAAAAAACAACTTTGGACACCCAAAAAGAAAAGTTCTATCATCAGCAAATAATAGGAAGACAGAAAGGACAAGGAAGGAAGCAGCAAGAAGAAAGAGGAAGGGAAAAGAGAAAACATCTAAATGTCCAATGGTAAGGAACTGGTCAAATGGTTCGTCTATATCATGAAAATGTTCTCAGTCTCTGAAAATTTATAAATATAAATTCTTTAAATATAGAAATATATGAGAAGGTATTTTTAGGAGATACAGTGGAGAAAAACCACTTTAAAAAGCATGGATAAAAAAAGAGTAATTTGATACCATTCTTTAAAAAAAAAAAAAAAACATATGGAAGGCCGTAATGGAGATAATAAAAACTGGTTTACGGGTATTTAAATTCTGCTTTAGTCTGTTATGAATAGTTGCTGACTGTGTAATAGGGAAGCCAGGTGAAGAAAAGGATTCTACTTCCAGGTTAGTGGCCAGTTCAACAAGGGGAGAGGGGAGGTCAGCGGACTGGAGTCTTCCAAGGGAAGACCGCGGTGGCAAACTATGTGAAATGGACAGAAGTCTGAAGCGGACTAGAGTAGTTATTTTAAAATGAGTA
This sequence comes from Crocuta crocuta, assembly GCF_008692635.1. Classification (NCBI taxonomy): domain Eukaryota; kingdom Metazoa; phylum Chordata; class Mammalia; order Carnivora; family Hyaenidae; genus Crocuta; species Crocuta crocuta. Next base: position 6,375,819 of record NW_027528977.1, on the reverse strand, counting down.
AAGAAATCGCCAAAATTAGAAGCAAATCAGTAGCACATTGTCTTCGTGGAGAGGAGGGAAGCGGAAGAACAGAAGATAGTCTCCTGAGACCTGAAAGAGGCTCTCCCAGGTCTATTTAGAGGCACGTGACAGAAAAAGCCCGTACATGTCAAAACTGTAGTCCTTTAAGCCAACTGTCACTTCTGGGGTGGCAGGCTATCTGTAAGAGATAGAACTCTGAAGCCTGTTCATCAGCATATATGGAAGCAGGAAGTGCAAGGTTTTAGCACAGAACTCATCCTGTAAGATAAGCCCCATTTCCTCTACAGAAAACCAAGAGAAAGAATATGCACCAGTTCACGACTAGAAATGGCAAACCAAAGGAAGTGCGATGGATCAGTTCAACACTAGTTCAGGGCTCAAAGGAAGCTGGCTGAACCAGGTCAGCAAACCCACCGAGCACTATCAAATTACAAACTCTTCTTTATCAGCACGTATGGATAGATATTGGTTGAGTGGTTCTCAGTGGAAAGGCCAAAGGGAACCCCCCCACCCCCTTGGCATAACCCAAAGTTCACCCAAAGAAGCTAAAAATATTTGAGTCAGATATGCAGTTGACTAATCTGTATATATTTTCCTAAAGAGACATGCTATCAAATGCTGTCTGAAATAAGAGAAAACTTTATTTCACTTATTATCAAAACATCAGAGACTGCAGCTTTTTGAAATCACTGCTGATGAACTGTTGAATATTTTCAATACTGAAGATACAAGTCTATGTCAGTGATGCTTGCGATTTCTACCACAGCAGGTAACAACAGTAAATCAAGTTCCTCTGATTCCAAGCAGAATTAGAACATACTGGCTTGGCTTGCCTCTAGTAAAGCTACCCTCCTCCATAAAATAAAACTTTTGTCTAAAATACCACCACCCTAGAGCTTTTAAAGATGCTGCATGTTTTATCGGACACTTGCAGTGTGTGAATTAATAGAGGGGTGCCTGCATTTCTCCAGACCTATCTATACTTTCAGGAAACGATAATTTCAGAGCCATGCACACAGCAGAGCTGCCTAGAGCTCAGCAAGCTCACACTGAAAAAGAAGAGGGCCCCATCTGGGAATATTCCTACGAGGGCCCTAGTCCTATAACCCATGGATGAGCATATTATTCAAAATAAATACTACAGGAGATGTTTCATGAAAAATAATCCCGCAGGCGCTAAAGACGACTTCGATCTCACTGTAGCTTTAAAGATACAATTAATGATCAGAACCTGGAATTCTGTACTAAATTAATAAGTCCATGGAGAAAATTGTATCCTGGGGATATGTCAGCAGAATGATCTAATGAAAATCATTTTTTTAAACTGTATTATGCAGCGGAATAAAACCTCCCTCCTAACAGTTGAAATTCTTAATATACATATACCTTATAAGCAAATTCTGTACACAAGACAGAAGAGTGGTATGACCTTAAAAGGAGGCACTTGTAGTCTGCATTAAAGTAAAAGAAATCACAGATACCGTTTCAATTATGCTGACAAGTCAAAGAATACTGATAGCAATACTGAAAAAGACAATTTTCTGTAGGGTAAGAAAATCACTTCTGAGAAAACCACTTTATTCTTTGATTTGCTAATCAGTTCTATAGGGAGGCCATGGTGTTGTACTGCTGATGAGTGGAGAAGGCGGTCATGCTATTTGATGTATTCTGCTTTTGATGAAAATGAAAAACTGAATTTAAAAAAAATCACTGATACCAAAGACTTTTGAGAGAGAAAATTCAGAGCCTACTACAAGGCAAAACAGGATCAGTAGCCACTCAGTCCTATGAACAAAATCAATCAATGTGCACCTACAGCCAAATCTGAAAGGTTGTTACATAATTACTGGCCTCAGGTAAACACTAGCTGCCAGAATTGGCATCACAATGATCACTGAAACTCGCCTGAATCTGTACATCAGCATCTTCCTTCCTGTTACAGTGGAAAAAAATGTGCCTTCTTCCTCCCTGCTTCAAAGGCCAACACTTGACTGGTGAGCTCCAAACCCATCTCTCTCAACAGCTCAAAGGCTATATATACTCTTGGTTAAAACTCTCTCAACACGGCTTCATCAAACTCCTTTTTCAAAAGTAACTCATTCTCAGTAGTATAACATGTAACGTTAGGTCAAACTATATGAAATTTGCCATTCTCATAAATCAAATATAGTACAGTTCACCAATTCCCTAGGGTTCAACTTAACAGGATATGCTGTCTAAAACACCAAATCAAACTCCAGTGCTACACTAAGCCCCACAATCCCCTTCCAGCGTCCCGCCTTCAGAAACAGATATTACCAACAGTCTGTACTCATTATCTCCATTCTTTATAAATTCCTTTCCTCTCATTTGCCCACTGTATTCAGCATGTGCCCACCACTCCACCAAAACTGGCCCTGCACAGGCCCCAAAGGACGTGTATCTTTCTATCCTCACCCCCACCAACTTAGCTTCACCCTCATCTCATGTCAGTTCTAAGCCAGCTCCTCCTTAACCCATCTTATGACCTTCATACGTGGTCTTCCTTTATACAGTACTTCAAATCTCACCTGAAATGTCCCCTCAGCAAAGCCTTCCTCAGCCATCCTATATAAAACAGGTCTTCTCAGGGGCACCTCGGCAGCTCTGTTGGTTAAGCACCTGACTCCTGATTTCAGCTCAAGTCATGATCTCAAGATTTGTGGGACTGAGCAGTGCAGAGCCTGCTTGGGATTTTCTCTCTCTGCCTCTCCCTCCCCCTCTCAAAATAAATACACAAATATTTAAATAAATAAGTAAATAAATAAGGCCTTCTTGTGTTATTCTCTATTATGTCAACTTAATTTTTGCCTTATTACATTTTTTACCTATTTTATCCATGTATTTATTTCCCCATCTTCATCACTAAATAAATCTTGAGAACAGGCAGCACAGCTATTGTATTCATCACCATAACCTGATGCCTAGCACAATGCCTGATGCACAAAAGAATTGCAAATATTTACTGGGGGGGGGGTTGTGGGGAGAAAAACTATGTGTAACATATTTCCTAAGATAAGGAAGCATTAAATGTCATTTTTTGGCACAAAGCTTACACCAAAAATAATATGAGTAAAAATGAAACACTGTAACATTTTTAAGAAAACCCACAAAAATTGTCACTGTGACCCAAAGCATAGGTAAGAATGAGAAGGAAAAGTCCTCAGTTATAGGGTGATCTTCATATACTAAAAGGGAAATGATATAAAAAGTGAGTCATGTTTGGTCACAGGGACAATCATGACTTTGTGAGTACGGAAGAATATATGACTCCTCTTCTAGGACAAACAGAGACTATGGATTTTGTAAATCCAATCGCAGGTTTTCAACTTTCACTACCATCAGTAATCATGGCTCGTTGGGCTCTGATTTTCAGCTGATGTGGGGGGATGGAGAGAGTCTGATAAAAGAACCCAAAGTGATTCTGAAATTCTTCCTACCACAGCAGTGATGTAAGATCTTCACTCAACCAAATCAAGTTTCTGGTTAAGAGAACTGTAAAGGGGGGCGCCTGGGTGGCTTAGTCGGTTAAGCGTCCGACTTTCGCTTAGGTCATGATCTCGCGGTTCGTGGGTTTGAGCCCCGCGTCGGGCTCTGTGCTGACTGCCAGCTCAGAGCCTGGAGCCTGTTTCAGTCTGTGACTCCCTCTCTCTCTGACCCTCCCCTGCTCACGCTGTCTCTCTCTCTCGTCTAGAAATAAATAAAAATATTTAAAAAATTAAAAAAAAAAAAAGAGAACTGTAAAGGAAATACAATTACATATTTATAAGATAACTACCAATGGCACCATTCAAAAGAAACAAAACGTCACTCCAATATGTATGTGTTTGTATGTCTGAAACTTTAGCTCCATACCAACTATCATTCATGCTTTCTTTTCCTCCTTCTTGATGGATTCTGTTAGATTCAGTATATTACTCCATCACATCAAGAGATTTCTGGACCTGGATCCTGTATATATGCCCGCCATGTAGTAAATGTGACTGAGTAAAAGGCTCTAACAGTAACCATCAGAAGCATCTGAAAGACTGCTCAAAATTACAAATCCCAGAAATCCACCCTGGAATCTTGGGAAGAGTCCCAGAAACTGCAGTGTTTATGTTCCACAGGTGATTCTGGTGATCAGCCAGGGTTGGGACATAGGTCTCTGATTTCATGCACATGAGTGTAATATCTAAGACAAACAAGCCAAGAATAAGCCATTTGCCAAATCACCCCTAAACTAGAGGGTAACATAAATTCATATACCTGCATGGTTTGATAATCTGCTTAACTGGGTATTAATTCTCCTAGTTATCCTTATACGAGATTCTTATATTTCATGCTCTAGGATATTATACCTCACCACATTTTTATTTTTAATAACTGCAGTTAATGATTACCTTTATTTTGAATGACTCCTTTTATCAAATAAAGGCAGTTTAGGTAAATGGTTAAGCACATGGGCACTGGGACAGTCGATGTGGGTTCCAACGACAAATTTGGCATTTACTAGCCCTCTGACCTTGAGAAAGTAACAATTTTTCTGAGCTTCAGTTTCCTTATGGGGAAAAAAAGTGCTAATACCTACTGCTTGGAATGGTTATAAAAGAACTCAGCACAGGGCCTGCCACCAAGCAGGCATTCAAGAAGACATTACTTCTGCTGCTGCTATAATAAAAGTATGACTTTCAAAATCACTTTGAAGGATCCAACTTTCCAGGGCACAACAATGATGATTAAGAACAGACTCTAGGGGTGCCTAGGTGGCTCAGTCAGTTAAGCTCTTGACTTTGGCTCAGGTTATGATCTCACAGCTTGTGAGTTTGAGCTCTGCATCAGGCTCTAAGTTGACAGTGCACAGCCTGCATGGGATTCTCTCTCTCTCTGTCCCTTCTCTGCTTGCTCTCTCTCAAAGCAAACAAACTTAAAAAAAAAAAAAAACGGCAGCTTGGGAGACCCCAGCCTCCATCCCCCATCCCACAAAAACCAACAATGAAACAGCTCTCTATGAACAAAAACCACTATGGGACAGCCCTGGAGTCTATTCACAACACAGTGTAACAAAATACTTGAGAATAACCACACAGTAAAAGAAGGAAGACTGCTTCATTTTTTGTGCATCATCCCACCCCCCAGGGTGGTACTGCTCACTGCCAAAGGGGAACTCCACAGCGAGAAAGAGTTCTCCTTGCTAGGAAGGAAAAGCAGGGTAAACCAGGTTTCCAAGTCATTGGAAGTGCCACACAAATAGATATGCAGAGATATCTAGGAAAAAGAAAAAGAAAAAAAACAAAAACAAAAACAGGGACTACCAATAGCGGCCACAGGGCATGAACAAGAATGGTTCACAGGGACCTGCTCTACAGACAATCCCAGCAGCTTTCACCAATGAAGAAGGAACCAACGGCCAGCACAGCTGTCATGGAACCCTTCACAAGTATTGGCATTAGCTGATGCCAGCCACCTGTGTCCCTCCTGCTCTCTCCCCACTCGACCTCTCTGGAACCTAGGAACCACACCAGCAGCCAACCAGGCCTCTGTGGCTGCTCAAGTGCAAGGTTCCAGCCTAGACCCCCGTGGCTGACTCCCACTGCCATGGAGCTAGCCCCTCCAGCTATATACTTGCATGCTGCCAACCTGACACTTGTCACCAGCCTCCACTGCCTGCACATGCTTAAGAAGAGACTTAAGAGCCATAGGAGAGCAAGCCTATAGCCAAGGCCTCCACGGCTGCTTGTGGGCATGGAGGCGGCCCTGTCTTCAGCCACTAGCCTGCACCACCATGCTCACCTGGCATCAAGCACTCCAGCTGTGCAATTGCATGTCCTTGGCCTGACCCCCATCAGCAGCCTCCACTGCTGTGTGTCCATGGTGAGACTGAGCCATCATGGTAGTACACATCAACAACCAGGGCCCTTGCAATTACCAGCACATCCACAGCTGGCCCCAGCCCCGGCTGCCTGCCTTGGCTCCTACCACTACACGTATGTCTGCAACTGGCCCCTACCACTACACAGGCCTCTGCAGCTGAGTATGTGTACACCACTAGCCTTGGACACCACTGTTGTCTGCCCTGGCCCCCACCCACTGGGCCTGGAGGTGCCAATGAGGACTCAAATAGCCTTCACAGCCACTGCAGACACCCTTCAGCATTTGCCAAGGACCAAACAGTTGTCAATACCGTGGACCCCAGCAACGTCAGCCAAAGAGACATCATGCCACCCTCAAAACTGATGCTGCCCCATGCCCCTGCGCTTGGTACCCTGCACCACTAGAACTTGCATCATAGGTGGTAGACCTGGGGTCACCAGCACGCTCCAGCTTCCTCTCTCCCCCATGAGTGAAACATTTCCTATACCAAAATCCGTCCATAAACTCTGGAGATGACTACTTCTTAAAAAGCATAAACATCCATGCAAGGTCAGAGGGAGCATGGAGGATCTGGAAAACATGACTCTACTAAAGGAATACAGTAAACCTCTAGTAACTGGTCCTCCAAAGATGGAAATATAGGAATTGCCCAACAAATAATTCAAATAATATTCTAAAGGTTCTCAGAGTTACAAGAGAACACAAATAAACAATTTAACAACACCAGGCAAACAATATAAGAAAATGAGAAGTTCAACAAAGAGGTGGAAAACATAAATAAGAACTAAACAAATTTTGGAGCTGAAGAAAACAATGACTGAAGTGGTCAACAAAGAGCTTTAACATAGGACTTGACCAAGCAAAAGAAAGAATAAGTGAGCTCCAAGGCAGAACATCTGAAATAATCCAGAGGACAAAAAAGAAAAAGGAAGGAAAAAGAGTGAAGAAAGCATACATCTTCTGTGAGATACCAACAAAAGAACCAATCTGCACATTATTTCAATTCGAGAAGGAGAAGAAAAGGAGAAGGATGCAGAAAGTTTATTTGAAGAAATAATGGCTGGGGGACACCTGGGTGGCTCAATCAGTTACAGCATCTGATTTTGTCTCAGGTCATGATCTTCTTGAGTTGAAGCCCTGCATTGGGCTCTGTGCTGACAGCTCAGAGCCTGAAGCCTGCTTTGGATTCTGTGTCTTCCTCTCTCTCTACCCCTCCCCTGCTGGCACTGTCTCTTTCTCTCTCAAAAATAAATATTGAAAAAAGAAGAGGAAGAAAGAAATAATGGCTGAGAACTTCTCCAGTCAGAAGAGATTTGAATATCCAAGTTTATGGACTATACCAAATCAACTTAAAGAGATTCTCTCCAAGACCCATTAAAATAAAAGAGAATCTTAAAAGCTGCAAGGGCGACGGGAAGCTTGTTATGTATCAGAGAACTCCCATTAGACTATCAGCAGACTTATCAGCCGAAACCTTACAGGCAGGAGAGAGTGGGATGATATACTCAAAGTGCTGAAGGAGGAGAAATGCCAACCAAGAATATACTACCTGACAAAGTTGTCCTTCAGAAGTGAAAGAGGGATAGACTTCCCCAAACAAAAGCTAAGGGAATTCATCACACAACACCCACCTTGCAAGAAATGCAAAAAACAGCTCTTCAAGCTAAAATCAAACATACTAATTAGTAACGTGAAAACCCATGAAAATATAAAACACACTAATAAAGGTTATGTGTATAATGAAATTCAAAATAATACTTTAATATGGTAAGTATTAGTCAATTCTAGTAAAAACTTTAAAGGACAACAGTATTAAAATAACTAGAGCTACAATAATTTTTTAATGGGTACACAATAGAAAAAGGTAAGTTGTGACATCAAAAACACAAAAGGGAGGGGAAAAAAGTAAAAGGGTAAAGTTTCTGTATGCGATCAAAGTTGTTACAGTAAAAGAGACTGTTATATCTATAAAATGTTCTATGTAAGGATCATAGTAACCACAAAGCAAAAAACTACAGCAGATTCACACAAGATAAAGAGAAGAGAATTAAAGCACACCACTGTGGAAAATCACCAAGTCACAAAGGAAGGCAGCAAGAAGAAGAAAGAACATGGAAACTACAAAACAGCCGGACAACAATGAATAAAATAGTGTAAGTTCTTACTAATCAATAGTTACTTGAAATGTAAATGGATTAACTTCTCCACTCAAAAGACAAAGAGTGGCTGGATAGATTAAACAAACAAACAAGATGTAAGTATATGCTGTCCATGTATGTATATATGGATATATCCACACACACAGTGGAATCTTACTCAGCCATGAAAAAAGGAAATCTTTCATTTGTGACAACATAGATGGACTTTGAGGATATGCTAAGTGAAATAAAACAGCAGGAAAGTCACATACTTTATGATGGCACTTGCATGAGGAACCTAAAAAAGCTGAACTCAAACAGTAGAAGGGCAGAGGTTGGAGTGGATATGGAAAGAGTTTGATCAAAGGGTATAAACTTGAAGTTATTAAAAAAAAAAAGCAAAAAAAAAAAAGAACTTCCAGTTGTAAGTTCTGAAAAATCTAATGTACACGTGATGAGTGTAGTTAATACTGTATTACATACTTAAAATTGCTAAGAGAATAAATCTTAAATGTTCACATCATAAGAAAAAATGGTAATTATATGACATGATGGAAGTTGTTAGCTAACAGTATAGTAATATCCATTTTGTAATATCTACAGAAGTGCCTCAAATCAGTACACTGTACAACTTAAAGTTATGCAGTGTTATATGTCAACTATATCTCAATAAAACTGGAAAATAAAACAAAAAATAAAGCCCAGTCAAATTTAAATTATGGCTCTACTACTCCAGTGCAACCTTGGGCAAGTTACATAAATTCTCTGTACCTCAGTTTCCTCATCTGTAAATGGAGATAATACCTGACCTGTAGGATGGTTATGAGTGCTAAATTAGTATGTACAAATCAGTTCGAATAATGATGTGGCAGGCAGAATAACGGCCACTCTAATGATATCCGTGTTCTAATCCCTGAAACCTGTGAATCTGTTACTTTACATAGCAAGAGGGATTTTGCTGATGTAACTTAAGAATTTTGAGATGGGGGAAACTGTCCTAAAATATTTGGATAGGCCCAATGTAATCACATGGGTCCTTACAAAGGAAAAAAAGGAGGTAGGAGGCAGAGTCAGAGGAGATCTAAACATGGAAGAGAAGTCACAGTGATGCCATACTGGAAGGGGGCTTTGAGCCAAGAAATGCAGGCAGCCTCTAGAAGCTGGGAAAGATGAGGCAATGTATACTCCTCTAAAGCAGCCCTCTCAACATCCTGATTTTAGTCTAATAAGTCCCATGTCAAACTTCAGACCCCCCAGAAGTGGAAGATAATATATTTTTCCTGTTTTAAGACACCAAGTTTGTTGTGATTTGTTATAGCAACAATAAGAAAATGATACAACCGGCAAAGAGCAGACCCTCTATAAATAAGGCTTAGAAAGTGTCCTTCCACTTGCAGTCCCTATTAGAGGAAGTCCGTCCAAATATCCATCAGAAGAGTTGGAGCTCTGTAAGCCCCAGCAGCCCAAAGCCCATACAGTGGAGCAATGAAAGGTCAGACCATGTGACTTCACAACTTCTTTCCCAGAGGCGTATTTTGGTCTAACAAGACCATGCACCTATCTTTGAGCAGGGAAAAACTTTACTGTTAGAAATATTTTTTCTGGGAAAGAAACATCAACATCTTCATCTTGGACAGTTCTAGGATCAAGGAATAAAAGGTGCTTTAAAGTTACCCTGGAGCTATGGCGGGACAATGGGGATAAACACCACATACCACTGTGGCTTGGACCAAGGCAGGGGAGGCAGAGGAAAGAGAAAGGACTTGACAAGACAGAGAACTTAGGGAAGGGAGTGACAGGAAAAGAAGAAACATAGCCTTTTTGGGTTCTGTTTGTTTGTTTCTTTTGCTGAGGCAACTGGGAAGATAATGGCTGGCATTTAGAGAAGTAAGGAGTGAGTCCTGGGGAAGGAGGGGAAGGAGAGGCAAAGGTTCTGGAACTATTACATAGCTGTGGTGTCTAATGTGCTATTAGATAATGAAGGTATCAGGGAGACACCTACGTCTGAAAGTCAGAAAAATACATAAATTTGAGTGGTCAGTGAGAATATGAATTTAAAGCAATGGATACAAATGTGGATTACCTATAGAGAGAGAACAGATCTGCCTTTAATAATTCAAGGCTCATCAGGCAATTCTCACATATCCCCAGGTAAGAGCCACTGTATTACAACTAAATATAGGGGCACCTGGGTGGCTCAGTTGGTTGAGTTTCCGACTTCGGCTCAGGTCATGATCTCGTGGTTCGTGGGTTTGAGCCCCACATCGGGCTCTGTGCTGATAGCTGGCTCAGAGTCTAGTGCCTGCTTCAGATTCTGTGTCTTCCTCTCTCTCTGACCCTCCCCTGCTCATGCTGTCTCTTTCTCTCTCTCTCTCAGAAATAAATAAAAAACATTAAAAAAATTTTTTTTTAAATTTAAACTGAATATAGAAACAGTGATTTGGTAGAAGAGAGTCTGTATTTCCAGCAGGGTATCACGGTTTACTGCAGTAGCTCCAGGTCCGTCAGCCACTATTCAGCTATACAGAAAACCCTGCTATTTATATTTAGTCAGATCTCAGGCACTTAACAGGAGGGCAGTGGGATTTCATAAAACAACAAGAAACCCCTCAAGTGACCACTCCCCATCTCAAAATGTATAGGGCTGAGGCCCGAAAAGTGTGAACTGAGGCTGGGGCCGTATTTGTATATGTAACTCTACCAAGTTGTTACAAGCCACAAACCACAGTGACAAATGACCTTTGAATGGTGTTTTCCAGACCTGAAGCTTTTGCCTGAATCTCTCCCAAGGTATTATTATTATTGTCTTTGTGCTTCCACTCGTCCACTCAAAGAAATAAATGCACTCACCATGTGAGCACAAAGAACACTTAATTACATAAAACCTTGCCAAAACACAGGAGCAATGGGTTTTGCCTTGGCAAATCATTATTCATAAATCTCACACGTGCCTAGGTATGACGTTAATAGAGGCTACTCAATGCAGATAGACAACAAGAGTGCCAAGTGACTGTAAAGGGAAGAGCTGGGACTTGAAGCTCACCATGCCTTCCCCCAGTAGGGTACCCTCGGGACTCCGCAGCTGCCACAATCACTGTGCCTCCCAGTCCTGACCTGCAATTAACAATAGGCCGCACCAGTTTTTCCCGCCTTTGTGAACCCCCATCCTCTGTGAACACCCATCCTTTTGCCACCTCCAAACACGTGATCAGGACTCTAGTTGCTGGCGCATCCTCCAGGCTCCAGGACACAGTTCCATCCCCACCCTACAAGTTTCCAGATGTATACTGAGATTAGAACCGTAAGGCCCGCACCCACACCACCCCAATGCAGCTGCCCCGAATCCACCTCCTGTTAAGGCAACTTTTCAGACCTGAAGTTAATACGGGATTCTGCAAAATGGGTATTTTCTTAAATATGATGATTAGACCAAGAGCTTGTAAGAAGCGCAATGTGTTTAGATTACAAAATATTTTCATGCAATGCAGTTTTGTACCTTTCAGGTACATTTAATGACTGCAATAAAGTGGTGCTAAGCAAACTGGGTGTGGACTAACAGAATGCGTTCTTTAATTAAGTACTTCCCCAACTGTTCTGTGGAACATTACCTTTCTTTGTATTTTTTTTTGCAAAATATTTTTTTGAAAGCCACCCTGATTTTACTTCTACAACATATATTTAATGTATTTCTATTGGTATACACAGCACCCTGAGATTATGTCAACAGTGTATGAAAGTTCATGGGATATACTTTCAGATGGCAATGATTCCCAAGGAACCAGGGTCATGCTGTCATACATCACCTGGCCAATGACTGCTGGTCAATGTTGCTAATCTGTCTTATATTTTTTGAGATAGGCCTGTCCTTATGCACAAGGAGTGTCATTATGTACTATTTATACTACCTACACACATTGTGCATGGATGAGTGGCATACACTGTTATGTTAGGATTTGATGATAAAAGTTCTACACACAGGTTTACCCCGTTAATTTTCAGAAACACAATTTTAATGTAAAAAATGTAAAAAGAAAAGAACTATAATGAAAAAAACAAATCCACCACAACAGTGTTAGCCTATTAAAATAAAAGCAATTGACATGACTAAGATGGTTTTTCATACAGACATAGTTTTGGGGACCTCTGAAAACAGTGCTGTTTTAAGTAGATAATCAGCCTGGCTCCAATTTTATTTATACTAATCAACTCTTGAATAAGCCCATTCTATTCCTTACTGACAGGAGAAAGGTAAGTATTTAGGCAAACCCCATTTAAATTATTATAAATTCTGAATTCCCGAACTTTTCTGTACAAACAGCAAAGATTCTAAAGCTTTACAAATTCTTTCCTACAAACTTTATAAGTCCATCTGAACCACTGATCTACAAAGGCAAGATGGGGCGTGGTAAATACCACAGAAGGAACAAAACCAACAGTAAGGCGCAATATGATATACAAAAATGTAATGAAAACAAATTTCTAAGTACCACACAGTCAGCTATGGAGTTGATTTAAGGATACAAATTTCTTCTCAAATCTTTTTTTCTTTCTTTTAAACAATCATCGGTTAAATCTTTTCCCTAAAGGTTACAAGAAATACCTTGCATCTCAAGTGTTGTTCTTATTGGGCCCTACAATTTTCAAAAGTTGGCCTTGGGCCAAAGATAGTTATAATTTCTTCAGTTTGGGGAAAGGGTGTGGTCTACCATTAATCAAAAAGGAAGGCCTCTTCTTTACTATCCACAAGAGGCAGTTTGGGGGTACTCAGAAATCTGTCTGACCTTAAAAACAACCTTAAACTACGTAGCCCCTCTTTCAAGTATTGCCTTTTTATCTTTAATAAATCCGTCTCTCCCTCCCTTTTTCTCGCTCTCTCTCTCACATACACACACACCCAGAGAGAGAAAGAGAGAAAATTACCTATTTTCTGTTCTTATAACCTAGAAAAAAAATACTTTAATTCCACAATTTGGGCCAAAAAGGAGAAGGGTCTTTTTTAGCTTCCTACTGAAATGCTCCTTTGAAATCCTTCCTTAGGATAGCCTTATCTTTCCTTAGGTATGCTGATCAATGAGCTGGTTTCTGACAATTTGAATACAAGCTGCTTCATTTTATTAGCATCTGCTACACAATGATCTTAATATGAGAAGCGTAGCTTTTGGCTATAAGAAATGTTCCTTGGCTGTCTGCTCTCTTCTCACAAAGCACAGTCCCAAGTGAGCTCATCCACTGACTGTGCTGATGACTACCAGATCAGCATCTCCCTTCCCTCGTGTCTCACTTGGGCGCCCCAGCCCACGTGGCGAATCCACTAACATCCACCTCATCAGACACAAGCCTGAGGTGTGCCTCCCAAACCAGGTTATCTTCCAAACTATCCCTTTCTGCAAACTGTATTAGTTAATTCTCCAAATGCCCCAAATGAAAAAACTGGGAAAATTTTCCATTCAAGCCACGCCCATCATTACCCTTTATAAAAATCTGTTAGAAAGCCCTGATGCTTCTTTTTACAAAATGTCTGCACACGTTTCCTCTTCCTTTTGATTCTAGCCATTTCAATACTGGTACATACAGGGATTTAGTGCCTTATGTCTGTATTACCTCAAACAGATTCTCAGCTGCCTTCCTGCTTCTGAGTCTTCCTACACACTGCTACCAGAATAATCTAGATTGAAAACTCTTAGCTCCCTTCCAGGTCTAAAATTTTCTATGAAATTAATTCTCCAACATGGCTTTTCTCAAGCAGCTTCCTGACATACTCAGTAACTTTGAATGGTTCACTACTATCTGAGTCATGTAACTTCTCAGACTGGCTCTCAGGGCAATTCAGAATCAGATCACAAACTACCTATCATGTTTTCCACTTACTCTTTACAAGCACCAAAGATCCTAAATCCAACCAATGTCCTCACCTCTTGTCATGGTGCAAGGCTCTTTCATTACCCCAAGCCTTCAGAAGCTCTGTACTCCACACTAGGAAAGCTCTTTCTTCAAAGTCCTACTCCATCAGAAATGCCTGGCTTCTGTTCCAGGTCCTTCCGTCACCTTGAGCCAGGCTGTTACCTAGCCTAAGTGCTGAATTCCCTTTAAGGCCTCTGCCCTTATACAAACAATAAAAGTTAAGATCATGGACTCTTATTTTATTCTTGGGTCCCGTGTCCCAAGAACCACTTTATAGTGCCTGGTACATAATATGTACTTCATAAATCTCTGTTCAATGGTAATAACTAGTTTTGATGAATAATTAAATAACATTCAGGTGTCTCTAATTGTTTCACAATGACAGTTGCACTGCCTCAAATAACTAAGATGTTCTTGCAGAGCAAGTAACATTATCTAGTAATCTATAAGGTAATTTCCATAGCACCTAACATAAAGTAATTCTCAAATATATGTTGAGTAAAGTACAACAACAAGCACTGAATTATAGGCCAGGATGCATGTCTCAGGTATGTTTGTGACTGGTTACAGGACCCAGGGCAAACTGATGAAGAGAAGTTTATGTGTCTCAGTGTCCTTACCTGAAAAATCAAAGAATAAATGACCTGATCTGGAAGGACCCTCCCTATTCTAAAATTCTATGTCTAACTTCTTCATATTATGACTTTTCTAGGGGTCCTGGTGACTGTTAAAAAAATGACTATTTCCATAGATTCTCAAAATGCAGACCCAGGACTTTTTTATGGAGAAAGTAAGTCTGAGAATAAGTGATATTCTCTGGCTTCTATCTGCTAACGTTCCACAGGTAAAAAATATTACCACAAAGGCCAGGACCCACAAATCCCACATCCTTCCATACTTGTGGTATGAAGGATCAAGGGTGAACTGCTACAAAGTCTATCTTCAGCCCCAAAGTACAGCCTCACCCTGAATGAAGAATAGAGCTTCCCATCACAAAACACCATCAGTCCTAGAAGGAAACATCCATTTACAAGAAAAAAAAAAAATCACTGGCAAATTTCCCGGTTCTCAAGACTCCTCATTCAGGACAAGGAGGTTCGCTGGTGGGAAAAAGTCACATCTGAGGCCTGCTCTGCCTTTGAAAAAGAATTTCATTTCTCTGGACTCCCAAAGGTGACAACCTGCAAAGGAAGCCAATGAGAAATCCATGTGCGTGTGAAAAATGAACAAATGCATTTACTTAAAATAGGGGAAAATACTTAAAAACTGCAACACCACTCAGTAAGGGTCATTATACTCATTTTGTTCAGACTAAGTGTACTGCAATTTAATGATGACAGTACAAATTCTGAGGACACAAATGGGACGGTGGCCTGTGGCAAAAGGAATGAAGAAAATCCACACATAATCTTCAAGAAGCATGAAGAAGGATCAAAATTAGCAAGAATTAATTACTCTTGGATGAGTAGCAGTCCAGTGCCCATGCAGACATGCTGGTACTTCTCTGCCTCCGAGGCGAGTAGCCTTCAGGGTCCCAGGTTCTGGGACTGCCAAGTTCCAGCCTAGATCTATAGTTTACGAAGAAGATCCCTGGACCTGGGCTCTCCCTCCGCAATACTGACTAACCCAAGCAGTCTGACTAGGCTCTGAATTCAGCCCATTTGTGAATTACAGCAAATCCAAAATACAATAAAGTCATGGTTTTTGATCTGGAGACTATGGATCAATTTTGCAGTTCATGCCCCAGAACCCTCCATCCCAGGGCAGTCCTGCAGTAAGAAACCTGCAAGTGATAGAAGGGAAACAAATTAAACATGTCAAGCATGTCCATGCTCCAGCACAGAAGTTCCCCAAGGATACTTGGAAATCTGTGAAACATGTATATAACACCAGTTTTAAGCCACACTCTCAAAACACAAACAAGTTTCACTAAGTTTATCTAATAACCAGGTGACAAGAATTGTGTTTTCAACATACACTTCTGCTTCAACAGATCTAACCACACCATTTGCCTCTAACGTTAATAATAGAAAAATACAGGTTAAACCTCAGACTGGCAAACTTCCTCAGTAACGGGCCAGAAAGTAAATATTTTAGGCTTTGTGGGCCAGAGAGTTACTGTGGCAACTCCTCATATAGTTGCTCTGCTCAACTTCTATAGTACAGAAGCAGCCAGAGATGATCTGTAGAAAAATGAGTTTGGCTATGCTGTGAAATATTTAACCATCTGAAAACATAAGAACCAATTTTAGCTTATGGCCCTACAAAAACAGGTGGTGGGCCAGATCTGGCCACAGTTAGCTGACTTGGGCAGAGATCAAGACCAGAGACGTGGGGCACAAAAGGAAAGGTAGAATACTTGCCAAGAACCTCATTCTTTTCCTATCCCACTTCCACCATCCTTCCTTTAAAAAAGGCTACTTAAAACAAAATGAAATGAGCAAGAAGGAAGTCCATCCACTTCCTGTATTTCATCCAGAAGGAATAGCAAATGCAGTAACTAGCATCATCAAAATTGACACAAATAAAACAAATGCACTAAAGAAAGTAAATAGATTGAGAAAACTTCACATATCTCAAATTATGTTTGACTATGACTTTTATACTACCTTGTTACTAATCAATATATCTTATCATCCTATGCAAAAAGACAAGGGGACTAGACTAGGCTACTTTCAACCTCTAACTCAACCTGCAGAAAGTAAAAGATGGTCTATTTACTATCACCTGGCCATAATGGTTTTTTCAGCATAGGTCTATTCAATTTTAAAAAAGGAAGTTTCATTACAATAATCTTCCACTTTTTTTTTTTTAACTTGCATGTGAACATAATATCTACACTTGTGTTTGGGGAGCCTGGGTGGCTTAGTCCGTTAAGTGTCCGACTTCGGCTCAGTTCATGGGTTCAAGCCCCACGTTGGGCTCTGTGCTGACGGCTAGCTCAGAGCCTGGAGCCTGTTTCAGATTCTGTACCTCCTTCTCTCTCTAAAAACCTCCCCTGTTCATGCTGTCTCTCTCTCTCAGAAATAAATAAAACATTAAAATATATATATATACCTACACTTGTGTTTTCTGTAACATACTGCAACTTAGAATCCTAAAAATGTAAGTGAATTTCAGGCATCCAGAGAAAGGATACATTTCATTAAAAAATACTACTTCTCCTTTTCAGTATTAAAACTAAGTTTTCTGATCTTTCCTTCCTAAAAAGCAAAATCCTAACAACATGCAAGGGGTATTAAGAACAGGCCTCTGGCCAAGTGATTTTCAACAGGGTTGATTTGTTCCCCCAGAGGAGACTTAGCAGTGTCTATAGACATTTTTGGTTGCTACACTAGGGGAAGGAAGAAAGGTGATTCTGGTTAATACTGGGTGGACGCCGGGATTGCTGCAAAGCATCCCTACAATGCACAGAACAACTAAAGGTATCAGAGTTTTCAGCCAAAGTACTTCAAAGGTGACCTTTTATTTAGAAAACAGTATGTTAGATTTACAAATACAACATAAAGTATTTACTGGATACCAACTATGTGCTTGTCTGCATAACAGTACAAATGACATTAAATATACTACTTCACAAAAGTTACAACCTCGAGAGACTCCATTCATTCAAATCAGATGACTGATTACCTAACACAAGGCAAATGCAGCAATACTCAAGCCCTAGGTCGTTCAGTACAATTACCCCTCAAATTTGTTTGAACCTAAACATGGTTTCAACCTTAAACTTCGCAGCCTGGCTTGTAATGTACAACTGAAACAGAAACCCACTTTGGCCAAAATGGCCTACCGCCATTCCTGATCAGCCTGCTAATCACAACTGGGAGTTCTTCCTCCTCTCCTCAGCTCTACGTGCACTGTAAAAGCTGATGCTACCAGGAACTCAACGACCAAGACAGAAGGGGTCAAAAGCACAAGGAAGGCTTTTCCAATCCAGCAACCAGAAGTCAGACCCCACGCTGCTGAATATCCTCCCGCTTTCTTAAAGCTCTCCCTGGAAGCAATGGAACAAGGGAAAACTAGGACCCCTGGGATCAAAGCAGGGGATGAACAGCTGCTGCGGAACTACTATTTCCAGGAAAAACCTCAACACTTATTCCAGTCTGTTAAAAAAAAAAGACCAAAGTTTTACCATCTATCACCAAAAAAAGCCGACCCAAAGTAAAAACAACAAAAAGAGTGGTAATTTTAGTTAATTTGCCCACAGCCCAGATACCCCTGAAAGCTAATTAATGAGTCACAGAGAAAATGCCTTTCAGATAAATAGGATTACAACATCTCCCAAACGAAAGTTATTTGTTTAGGCACTGAGATCAGTGCTGATCTGGAAATAGCAAATTCAATTCAATTAAAAAAATAATAAACTTAAGACCAGATGCACTCTTGTCCCAGGTGGTATATAGGAAGCGAGCTTGGATCTTAGAGAGACCCACTGGGCAGTTCTGCCTGTAGAATTACTGCCCTAAAGAGGGGATGGTGGAGACCGGCCTCTCCAGAGGCTTTCCTGTTCTTGTATTCCTCCTCAATGCTCATTTGCCACCACTGTCAAAGTTCCATCGTGTCCCCAAAGTCACAGATCTCAAAGATTATACCCCCCTAAACGAAACAAAATCCCTTATACACAACTGCACAAGCCGTAGCAATAAATGCTATAACCTAGAGCACTAGAGTATGGATGGAGAAGTAAGGAACATCCTATTTTTCTATATATATAATTCTTAAGATTTGCAGATTTCTAAAAGCAAGAAAAAGAACTGGAAGATTAAAGTCAACTTTAAAATATCAGCTATGTTGGGCTCCTTAAAAAGTACTAGAGATGTAAAGCATTTAAGCTTATTTTTATATGGGTTTATTTGCAATTAGAGTTAAAAATCCAAAGGCATAAAAGCCTCCACATTCCCAAATCTTTTAATCAAATATCTTACAGACATTCTCACTTTCTTGCTTGATAACTGTGAGCTGGGCAAAGAAAAGGTCTGAACTTCACTCTCACATTTTCTATCAGAGTCCCAATCTCTGAACAGACTCCCAAGAGTTAATATTAATCCCCACGGTCACAGTCTACACTAGTTATTTAAAGATTAATCATGTGTAATACAAAACCTGAATTATTAATTTAATTCTCCAGATCCAAACGTAAGACATTAATAAGACATCCTATTACATACAAGGTGGACAGTAAGCAACCTGTGAAATCTGCTTGTAAGAAGTGATGAAGAATTTCAGGAAGACCTTAACGATGTCTCTTTTCCATCTGCTGGAATTCTTAAATTACCTCAAAGCATCTTTCAGGGCATTAGGCCCTGGCCAGCCTCTCAACTGCAGTGTTAAGTTTAATTAATTTTTCTAGCTGAGATTTATTAACCCTGAAATATATACAGAAGCTAACACAGACAAGACCACCTGTTGCCTCCAATCCTCAAAGGAATTCCTCCCAGGAGCACTGGGGGAAGCCTTCCAAGACTATGTCAGAGGCAGGCAGCTGCTCCAGGGTGGGACAAATGGAAGCACCCGGAGTTGGGCCTACTTCTAGCCCAGAGTCTGGCCAAGTGGCAGAAAACACAGAGTTGGAAGAGGAAGGAAAAAGGATGAAAGCCAGAATAACAGCGAATAGACTGCTCTCAATTTAGGATGGCTTTAAAACGTATCTTGTTTACAAATAGACCATATACATTACTGAAGGTGCCATATTGACTAAAAAACTAAAATCCCAAATCCTAAACTAAAATTCAGTGGAAATCAATCCCTTCTAGATAAATCATTCTACTAGACACCAAAAATGATACACAGTGACAGACTAGCTTGCTTCAAATTCACCAAAGATATATAATATATTGCAAGCTCCTTTTGTTATGTTTGGTGTTCTCATCAAATTAAGGCTTACATGGGAGTTAGGAGCAATGAAAACAAAATAAAAGCAACTCAAAAGACTGGATGCTGTGCCGCATAATGGTTTTCATTACAATATTTAGCTCCAAAGTGAGCAACAAGACATTCTGGGAGAGATATAAATCTCAAACATTAAACGTTTCAGAAAAAGGAGCACATTCATTAGAGCTTCATAATGAAAGTTCCTTTAAAAAAAAAAAAGTCATAAGCTAAGGAACCACAGAGCAACATGCTCTATCTTCCACATCAAACCATTTTTGCAGACGGACTAAGGCCTAAACATCAGGCAAAGAACTACTATCAGATAGTATAGTATTAGTGGCTGAAGAGTCTAGACTCCACAGGCCACCTGTTCAAATCTCAGCTTTTAGTTGTGTAACTTTGGGCGAGTTAATCTTTCTGTGTTTCCAGTTCCTCATCTACTGGTGGGAACTAAGTTTATCCAGTAAGACACAGAGGTTGATGTCAGTCACACGAGAGATGGGCTTACAGAGCATTTATCCTGTCTACCTGTTTGGGAATTCAGTGGCGCTCCAAAACTAAATCACTAATAAAAGTGCTTTCTTCCTGAACTGAAAATCCAGTCCTGAAAATCTGAGAATGGAACCTTAAGTGTAAAAAGCTCCACCTTCCAAATCCTCTCCCGTTGCACACAAAACAGAATACATACAAGAGCCTTCTCTTCCAGCAACCAGTGTCTCTTTCCATCAAATGCATTCTGCTCTATGCAGAATTTCAGCCCCCTGAGGAGGACTAAGGCTGGATATTAAAATATTGGAATTAACTTTGCCGAAGATTTCCCAGTAACTGAATGAGTCACTCACTTATTTAGAAACAGTAAAATGTCAAGGTTGCCAGAAAACCCCAGCCCCAGATGTTTGCATAAATCACTTCCAAGTGATCATCAAGCCAAAGCCAAAGGACATTATTCAAGATAGCAGTTTAAGTAAAATATATCAACTTCTATGATTTTTCTTGTAATGGAGAAATTTCTGAAAATGTGATTACTGGGGTGAAAAAAAAAATCACAGCAAGTTTAGTACCCAAATTATACANGTCTTATCAACAAGCACTGGACAAACTCTAAAGTCAAGACTGAAAGATGCTCCACAGTGCTTACTACCTAAGAAAAGGCTTTAAAATTTTGTAAAACACGTCTGCAGTAAGATTTCTAATACCTATCACCTACAAAACATTTTGAGGGCTCTGTATGGATGACAGCATCCACAAGGAAGTCTTTTTAGTTTCGTAATTTAATTTCAATTAAATTCAAGCCTTTTGCCCTAGCATAACACAACAACAAATAGCAAGATATTCTCTGGTCACTTACGTTGTCAAAAACAACAACAACAACAAACGAACAAACCCCCCAAAAAACACTGACAACCTATTCAATATCCCTGGGTCGAGCAGTTGTTAGATCACCTTGTCACGGCTTCGAGTTCTTCAGATTCATTCATTACAGAGGATGCCCAACACCCAGTTTTACTACAATTTCTGAAGTGTACAGGTCAGGGGCAGAGAACTTGAAACTGAAATCGCACACGCGGCGCGGTATCCTTACAAACAGAACAGACTGTCTGTTTGCTTATTTTTAGTAACTTTAAATAAAAGACTTAAGACGGGTGGTTTCCCAACTCGATGGAGAATTTGACCACTGGGCGCAGGACGGAGCGCCCCACAGCTTCCGGCTTGAGTATAACACGCGCTTCCCTACTGGGCTCCCACGTCTGCTCCCAACAAACCCTATGTAATAGCTGAAGAATGACGACACTAAAATCAACCCTACAGATTCCCATCAAGAGGTCTGCAACACGACATAAACTTTTGCTTATTTCTCGAGAGGCAGTGGGGTGAAAAAAACAGACCAGATAGGGTCTGTCTGACCAATTTTCGCGACTGGAGGCGCCCAGGGGTTCTGTGCAGCTTAACCCTGTGTGGGCCGAGGGGCTGCCCAAGAACGGTAATCGGGCGCTGCGTCGGTTACCCCACCGGCAGGTGCCCGAGGCTACCCCAACAGGCCCGAACGCGAGTGCGGGAACACGGCCACTGCCCCGGAGCGCGATCCCGCCACCGCATGCCGCCCGGCACTTTGTTAACTCGGAGCGCCCGGGAGGAGGCGGCGGCTCACGGGTCGCGGTCGCCGCCGTCCGAACGCCGCGGAGCCCAGGCTAGGGGAGGCTCGGAGCCTCCTCCGGTTCGGCCTCGCCCCGCCCCGGTGCGGAACCTCGGCGGGAGGGAGAGGTGGCGAAGCCGCGGGGAAGTCCGGGCGCCCACGCCGGTGCTTACCTGAGGAAAGGAACCCTCGCGGCGCGGGCTCTTGGGGTAGTCTAAGTGACCCCGGTCGAGCATCAGGTAGAGCGAGAAGATCACCACACAGAAGATCGCGCTGCCGAACACGGTGAACTGGCGGCTTAACTTCATTTTTCCTCGATAGACTCGAGGCTAGGACACCGTCCTCACCAAAAGCGGAGGAGGGCTGTGGACTCCTGCAAGCGGCCGCCGGAGGCTCCCTGCTCCCGAGCTCCGGCTCTCCGCGCTTTCGGCTGTGGGTGCGGATCCCGGCCGCGCTCCGCACCTCGTCTCCGGCGACTACACGCGCCCTCGGCCTGCGCCCGGGCCCACTGCCCTCCCCGGGGTCGGGCGTACCTCCTAAGGCGGGACCCGCCTCAGCCCGGAAGGGGCCCCCGCAAACTTGATCCCGAGCTCAGCGCCGGCACCCGGCAGGGCGCTCTGGGCAGGCGGAGAAGAGGTCGCTGCCCGGACTTCCTGCCACCGCCGCCCCGACCGAGTCAGCAAGAAAAGTTTTCTAGACAAGGGCAGGCGTGTCCCCCTCACCCAAGAGATGCGGGATCGGTGGCTCTGGGGCAGACCGCACGGAGCTGGGTCCGAGCAGCGCAGGGTAAAAGANCTTTGTCTCCCCACCCGGACCCGGGCTGCGCGGGGAGGGCGCAGGGGGCGGGCGGCGGCGGCGCGCGGAGGAGGAAAAGGAGAGCAAGAAGAAGAGCGTCCCCGGAGAGAAGCCCGCTCCAGCTGCAGCCTCGAGTTCCCTCCCTCCTTCCCGCCTTGTAAACGCGGAGATGGCGGCGGNTGAGCAGGCGGCTGGCCCCGCCCACTCTCGACGCGCCGGGGTGGGGGCGGGGCCTCTGGCGCCCAATCACAGCGCGCCGCCCACCGGGCCCGCCCCGCGCCCGCCTTCCTGCGCCCGGGCAGAGAGAAGACCTCGGACTGCTTTTGTGAACTGGCAGGCAGCCTGGGTGGAGGTGAGGCCCTCAGAGGCCTTCAGGCGCCGGCAGCCCACGCTCCACAGAGTCTGAGCTTTCTCCCCACTTCCTTTTTGGTGCCCAGGTCTCCTGTCCTTGAGGACCCGGGCCTGGCGTGCCTGGGACGGCAACTTGGTGAGGAGCTGTAGAAATTGAGGAGAAAGGGCTTCTCATTATGTTCAGGCTCCTGTTTTCCTCAGTTGCTTTCGGTGACTTCCTGGTGAAGTGTGAAGGAAAGGGGACTGCCGACGACAGTTGGCTACAAATCTATGCGTGGAGTCTAAGAAGTAATGCTCGTGCATTAGTGTTTAATTGCCGTGCAATCCCAAATCCGTCCTTTTTGACTGCACCGTGAAAATGGATCTGGGCCCTTTTAAGTAAGTTTTCCTTTGCCAGCAGGGGCTGAAGCTTTGTCAGTAGAGGGCGCTGAAGAGACATTGCAGGAAGAAAAGGGTTTTGCTTCCTGGTTTTGGTAGATGGGTAGGCAGGTGCTTGCAGTATACCTGGCTTTCTCCAGTGCCAAGCTCCAGTAGTGATTGGAGGTCGAAAGTTTCCTCCCTCATCCGTAACTCTAGTGGTTCTGTAGAGGAGGCCCCAAGGTGAGCCACTACCCCCATGAATAGCTTTCCAGGTTCTGTAGAGACAAGATTTGTATTAGGTCCCACAGGGCGGTATTCTGCAGGTGTGACTTCTCTGCCATTCAATGAGCCAGAGTTTGAGGACTCTGCCCTCTCCAGTGAAGCTTGAATCTTAGCCTTGTGAGGGGCCCAGGAACTCTTCTTTGGCAACTCTCTGCCCCAGCCGAGGCGTTTATAAGGTTTGCTCCTTTTCACTGCTGTTTCCATATTCTCTAGGGTTCTCTTCCCATCAGTGAATCCCTCATTAATTATCTATGATAGTTTATAATCTTTTTGCTCAAGCTTCTTATTTTTTATTAAGCTTTACCTGTAACCCCAAGAGATACACTTGGAAAGATGGGGTTAGGAATTTGGTTTGATTGGGTCTTTGGCTTAAACTCAATGCTGGATTCCTTGCCAAAGGGAAATAAGATGCTAGTGATTCATGGCACACGGGACACCCCAATTAATCAATTTCCTGTGGCTGATTGTGATGAAGCCTGTGCCTTGGGGGCCCAAGTAGCAGCTACACTTGACTGGTATGGCTGTAAGGTGACTAAAAGGACTATGGTGTGAGATGGATTCTTTTGAGCTCCTTTGATTATTTACAGAGAGAAATGACAAGCACAGATCAAAGTTATGGCATGAAAACCAGAGAGCTTCCATAACAACCCGAAGAGAATTTCAGATGAATGATATTTCTGAAAATTAAACAGAATTCAAATTTTCTGGTTACTGAGTTACAACTTTCATTGAATTCACAGACGTGCCAAGTTTCTCATGTAAAAGTTAGGATATTGATTATTCAATGATAGGACTTCAAAACTCAGAATGTGTTGAGCCCAGATGAAACTGGGAATCTTGAATCATTAAGTCACTCTGGACCTTTCTTACTAGTGGAAGTAGGTTGCTCTTCAGCATCTGAGGAGGTGGATTTCCTCGGCTTGAGAGCTTTGTGACAACCTCGCCTGGGAATGACGCTTGAGAGGGAATTCATAGTCTCCTCAAAACCCACCACAATCACCCTCTATTGTCACTATGCTCTTAACTCAGCTTGCTCTTGGGGGATAAGTACACATCAAAGTAATTACAATGTGGTTAATACATGGGCATAAACCTCCAGAACGTGTATGGGAGTGGCTTCTAAGGGTGAAAGACCATGGAGGGGGGAGTAGAACACTACATTGAACCAAATTTGTTGTTATGATGTTAATTTTATGTTTTAGCTTATGCAGCTAGAGGTGGTTCTAACAGCTTGGTTGATTGACAGTTGGACTCTTTGGTGGCATACAATTGGTGAGGTTGAGGTGCCCAAGCTTCCCAGACACATGGAACAGGGAATCCAAAGGTTTAGGGAAATGTCATACTTGACTTATATACAATCTGCATACCCATCTTCAACTGTGTTCCATCAAAGGCCCAAAGACACTCCCTTTGCTGAAAAATTGAGAGATAAATTAGTGAGAGGAAGACCTGCATCTTTGAAAATCTCTATGGATGTCCCCCCTCTATAGGCCATGTATGATTATAGAGGATGCACTACTGAGGTGGACATATGGATTTCAGTGGAGATGACAGGACCTAAGATTAGCAAGAGGACAAGCAGCACTTAGGCACCACATATAATATGGGTACATTTGCCTTAAAGGGCAACAAGTGTGTACAGGCAATCAGACTGCCTTGGCCCCCAGAGATGCCCTAGGAATAAAACAGATAGGCAACCAAGTAGAGTGCTGCTTGATATTTATAATTGGAAAAGCTCTAAGTCAGGTAGGTAAAATCTAACTTGAGTCAGCAAAGTGTACAATCACAGCTTCTCACTCAGTTTTCAGACCTAAACCAATTCACAGACCCAAGAACCCCTTGATTGAAGGAGTCTCCTTCAGGAAGGACCCTGCACCATTGCTACACATTGTATATGTTCCCTCAAGCGTTCCTCAAAGAGCTGTGTCGCCATTTACTAGAGTGACAGTACATTGGAGAAAATGAAGTATGCAGACCTTTTGAGGTTTAATTAGACACTAGATCTGAATACCTAAGAATACAAAACACCAATATTATGTTTCAACCAAAGCTGGAGTTTATCTTAGCCAGTAGTTAGATGAAGTTTTAGCTCATGTCCTACTCACAGTTGGTTCTGTTAATTCATTTGATCCACATACCAACTGTGTGGTTATTTTTTCAGTTCTAAAACTGGCAATTTCTCCACATTGGCTTTTTTACCCATGGGATGAAGGCCATTATAATAGCAAGACCTAAATGGGAAACTCCTGGATATCTCACCATCATCTAAGGTAACAAACCAGAAACAATACCACCAGAAAAGACTTGAAAGAAGCAATGGTGGTGATAGCTATCACATTCCCACTTTACTCATCAGTTTAGCCAGTGCAAAAGTCATATGGATCTTGGAAAATACGGATTACTATAAGCTTCATCAGGAGGTAATTCCAATTGTGGCTGTTGTCCCAGATGCAGTATTTTTACTGGAGCATATCAACTTAGCACCTGGTACTTAGTATACAGCTATTGTTTTAGCTAATGCCATCTTTTCTATACTTATTTATAAAATACCATCAGAAGCAGTTGGTGATTACCTAGCAGGGAGAATGGTTTGCCTTCACAGTGCTACTGCAGGGGCACATCAATTCTCCTTAATAGTCTACAGAAATGTTGATCTTCTTGACATCCCACAAAACATCACACTGGTTCATTTTGGTTGTTCATAATGACAACATTATGCTAATTGAATCTGATGGACTGGAAGTAGCAGGTATTTCAGATGCCTTCTTAAGATATATTTGAACTAGAGGGCAGGAGAAAATAATCATGAGCATGAGATGACAACGCTGAAGTGGTCCTGGCATGTCCCACACCTTTGGGGAGGGACAAGTTCTAGGATGGTACAAGTTCTACCAAAAAAAAAAAAAAAAAGAAAAAAGAAAACAGAGAGGAATCCAAGAAAATGGCATAGGTTAGAAATGATGACAATTGGGAAAAAGAATAAAGTGATTGCTGCAGAGACTGGTCATACCAATTATGTGATTATGGAAGGAAATCAACAGCCCAGCTGGTAGGAAAGGAATACCCTAAACTCTGGAAAGTCAGGGGGTGGGAAAGAATCACTAAGCTTCTTTTGGCTCTCATTTATAGGACACCTGGCCTGGACTGTCATCTCAGAATGCCTTTGTAACCTTAAATATCAATTCTTAACTTAAACCCTAGGCTCGTAGTTGTTAGAACTTAGATCCTTAGTTTTTAGATCTTAAACTAAGTACTGTTACCCTTTCAAGGTGGATGACCTCCACCTGACATGATAGAACAAAATTAATTTTCTGGACATCATTATGGTTCTCCCTAACCTGGTGTTATTGTCAGTCCTTGTGGCCTCTCTCTATCATCTAAAAAAAAACCCCAAAAATTCTCATGTATGCTTTTTCCAGACCAGCAGTAGCTGAATTTAACTGATTGCTGCATCTATCACTCCCTCCTGACCCTACTGACAAAAACTTAACAGCTTTTCCTTCAAACATTGGAGAATTAAGCCTTGACCCCTGTGTCAGCAAAATGCCATTGCTGAAGTCACTACAAACATATTAGTAGAATCTAATTCACCTGGAACATTCCATACCATAAGGGCTAGGCTGGTTGGCTAGCATTGCCAGATTGTTTTCTTCCGAAGCATTGCAGCCTGCTTTGTGAGAGATTATTTAGCTCCAATCAAGGAGTTTGCCCACCATAGGGATACAGAATTGACTCACCTTTATTGCAATAAAGGACACTTAACATTCCTAATACAGTTTATGCCCCCAGTAGGGTACTTATGTGTACATCAGACCTCTATTTTCATGACAAACATAAACCATTTTACACTCTCTAATCCAAGTGTTTATAAACAATCATGTTGCCCCAGACCTCCTGCTGGCCAGTCAAGGGAGAATATTTTCAAATGCCAAAACCTATTACTGCACTTAGATTAATAAATCAGGAATAGTGAAACAATCTATCTTCTGCCTTAGAGAGAACGCACTGCGGCTTTCTCAGTTCAGTCTCAACAACACTTGAGATGTACTTAACTGGCTTGGCTGTGGATGGGGACCCTTTTTGTAATTTATCCTTCAAGTTAGCCTGACTATCTAGGAGTCATAGTCATGGTCACTGTCATCTTCTCTGGCCTAAGATAATTGGAAAATATTTGGTCCAAGTTTCTACAATCAATCAGTACAATTAATTAGGTAATCTAATGGGTGGCCCAGACTCCTGAAAATTATTCTTACTTGAATACATGAAAGCTCAGGGGTGGAGTTAGTGGGGTACAGCCCTGCTGCCACATGACGCCCCCCTCCCCCATGTCTTCACATAAGCCAGACAGACAAGTCTGATCAGAGTCTTGGTGGAATGCCCTGCAATTCCTCCATGGCCAAAGGGAGAAAAGCTTCCTGGAGCAGCAGACTGCTCTAAAATCTTTTCCAGTCAAACCCCCTAGTTACAGTTGAGCATAGGACTTTCTATCTTACTCCACTTACCTTGAAAGATAAGTTCAAGCTTCTGTATAAGTCTAGAAACTGCCAGGCTATAGTTTAGATGGATTCTCAGGAGCCGATCAACCCATCACTCTTGTCACTGTCATCTGGTCCCTCCAGTTCATTATCATCCTGTGAGACTAGAGATGTGGGGAGGTGATACCATGCTGATACTGTTTTTGCTGTGTAAGTCATGAGTTATTTGAATCCAGTTGAGCCTGTTGGCATCTTAATGGTTGAATCTCTGGAAGTGGCGCAAGCCAACCTACCTGCTTCAGTAGTGATCTTTGTGGCTCTGCCAGCTATCACACTGCTGCGTAGGGGCTGTTCAATCACTAGCTACTTAGAAGGGTAGGATTTTCCTAATCTGGAGAGTGAATAAATCCATTCTAATGCAGAGGGAAATACAAGGTGGGCAGAAGCAAGACTTTGACATATTGGGGTAACCAGAGGCTGCAGGGATAGAGCAAATGGAGAGGGAGACAGAAGACACAGGAAAAAGAAAAGTGAGAGATCAAGGTGGTAGCAAAGACGGTGGGGACCAATAGCTCTGAAGAAGAGAATCATTCCGGCAGGAAGAAGACCTCCCCTCCTCCCTCTAAGACCAAATAAGTCAGCCTCCTCCCTATCCTTTCCTATCATAGAGCTGCTGTGATCTTCTGGTCTCTTACCAGGTCTCCTGCCTCATCTTATCCTATTGTCAACACTTTCCCGATGCTCTGGGTTTGTGAAAATGTCAATCACATGTTCTTGCCTAAAATCCATCAGTAGTTTCCCAGCACCCTCAGATCTAATTCTAGTCACATTGCTATGGACCCTAAGTTCCTTCAAGTTCTGACCCCTGCTTTTCTATTCAGCCTTGCCTCTTCCTGCTCTTTCACACACAGTCCTCATCCAAGTTATGCTGAACAACTTGCTTTCTCCCTGTTGAGCCAAGGACACAGGGCCACTGTGTACAATTGTATAGACTATACATAGGACACCTCTAAGAGGTGGTGTACATATTGCTGATATTGTCAATTTGTGTACTGATTGGGACGATCTTCTGGAACATGGCAGTAGACTATCTTATTGTAATGAAAATCACATAATAGGACAATTTTGTGATATGTGGAAATAAAGTACCCTGAGTAAAGGTCAAATTTTATAAAACTTGAACAAAGGTGCACCTCAGATCCTTGGTATAATTCTTTATGTTTAGAATGCCCTTCAGATGCCTTGTCCATCAACAAACTCCTACTAATTCCACACAAAGAAACCCAAACACTATCTCTTCAAATACATT
This sequence comes from Crocuta crocuta, assembly GCF_008692635.1. Taxonomy (NCBI): domain Eukaryota; kingdom Metazoa; phylum Chordata; class Mammalia; order Carnivora; family Hyaenidae; genus Crocuta; species Crocuta crocuta. The sequence continues at coordinate 6,346,311 of NW_027528977.1, read as the reverse complement.
ATGAGGTGTTTGTTATAACTACTTATTTCATGGTCTAGAAGCATTTGTGTTCTTATCCCTTCTCTGTATTGTCTAGTGATGTGTTTTAATAGTTATCTTTATTCATTTTATCTTGAATGAGCACATGAGGTGTACTGGATCAGAGGCAGATTTCTTATTACCCCAGAGTAAGAAAGAACTGCATGTTCCTGCCTCCCAGAATGCCCTAGGTCTTTCCCCTGGGGCAATATCATGAAAGCCAATGAAAATTTTTCTACACGAGTGGAGAGATACTCTATAGGCAAGGGACAAGAAGTGATTTTTCTGTGTTTGTAAAGGTAAAGGATGCAGCTGTTCCTCCTCATCTCCTGAAAGAGTCTCCTTCTTACTCCAGATGTTTCTAAGCTCTAGGGCCTCACCCCTAGTTGGAATTTAAATAACTAGAAAGGTAATATTCCAGTCTCCCAGCACCTTCAGAGCTAACCTAGGTGCCTATCCCAGGAGATAATATTTTGCTCTGGGGAAGATAAGAGAAGTTTTATTTGCCCTTTGGATCCAAGCAATTAGCTCTGTTATTAGGGAAACAAATAGCTGCAAGTCTCAGCCTTATGATATGAGAAAATGGATTAGAAAAAGTAAAAGCAAACATTCTCTATAGTGCCTATGTTTCTGTGACTTAGGAACCTAGAGCTTTTTATACAAATATTTTTTTTTAAAAAACAGAGTTTTATTTTACTGTATCTGGAAGCTGCATGAGGGCAGGACAGGACCCATATCATAAGGCTTCAATCTGATTCCTTCTCCAGGACACATAGCTTTTGTGGCTTTGGGAAAGTTACATGATATCTCCAAAACTCCATTTCCAACATGCCACACTGGGATAGTAATGGCTACTTTTGAGCACTTGCTGTAGGATTACAAGAGGTAACAACTCACATGTTAGGAGAGCATTCCCCTTCCATTTTCTCTGGGAAAGAAGAATATTTCCAAGAAGCAGTGAGTAGGTTAGAGAACATTTGAAGTAGCCATTACAGAAAGCCGATAGTGGAGCCCTCATTGGATAGCACTGGTATGTCGTGGAAGAAGTCTACACTTTTCTCTCCCTGGCAGTGATCCATGGCTTGAGAGCCCGAGGAAAGTTGACTTTAAGGATGTTCCAGCAAGGACTCTTCGTATCAGGATGCAAGAGCAATGGCCATGTGAGGAGTGCTCAGGGAACGAACATATTATACTATTTTCCCTCCCCACATAAGTATATTTTTGCAGCTTAGGTTTGTTTAAATGGGCAACCAATGTCATATTCAACAGGAAAAAAGCCTGGGGTGAGGTTTTTGGAAGGTATGAGGTCTTGTACCATGCTTCTGAAGATGAGAAGGTCTATATCTACACAAGGTCCTGAGGTTATATTTGGTAAAAACTGGAAAATTTACCTCTTTCTCTGCCAGCTGCTACTCTAAGTCTGTCTGAACTCTTCAGTTGCCTAAATACATCATATCTATGGTTAAAGTTTAGAAGGGGGAAGGAACAAAGTTTTGAGTACTCAGAACATTAGAAAATTTTATAATTGCGATTACATAAAACTTTATAAATGATGGAGGGTTCAATCCTTTTATCACCTACCTGTTGGGAAAATCAGTCTGCCAAGGGCCCTGAACATCTCTACACATTATTTCTGGTTATGCCAAGAATACAAGACCCTGACTACTTTTTATTTGGGTCATTTTTTAGGGTTGTATTTGCAGTGAGCAACCTTGAGCAACCAGGTAATACCTTCCTCCAAACAAAGAGTAGGCTTGCCTACCAAACACTATAAAAGCAGTATATTCTCCAAGTTCAGTATTCCTTGGCCTGTGACAGAAATCTTCTATGTCTATGGCATCCACTTGGGCCCCTTCTTTAGACCCTGTGGGATTTGGGGGACACGGGATACTAACATCAACATCATGCTCATGCTGCTTTGATGTGTTCTTTTGTATCTAATCCAGGCATCCGGTGTTTTCTGCTGGCATCAATAAAATAGTGACAGGCGCAAGACCCTTCGCAGATCTTGAAACTACTCACCTACCTAAGGGAATCTTGATATTGTTGGCATAATCTTCACATCACTTTGCTTTTCCTTCCATGAAAGGAAGCTAAAAGAGAGGATAAGTCAAGTAACAGTAAACTTCTGAGAAGGTAAGGGAAACAAAGCTAAAGGAAGAGTGCCTTTTCTTCATAGTATTTCTCACTCTTTGAAATTATTTATTAACTTGTATGTGTTTCTTCCAATAGAACACGAGCTCCTGGAAGTCAGGGGTCTTTTGATTTATCACTGTATCTTAATGAGTAAAGTAGTATCTAGAAATGTCAAGGCTTAATAAATATTCATTGAATGAATTAATGATTATTTGGACCTTGAACCACCAGTTGGGGTGAATTGGTAATACTCATAATGGGTTGCTCTGGCTCATACCAGAAGTCTGTTTGCTCTTGAACTGCATTTAAACCTAGTTCCCTTGTCTTTGTGAATCAATCAGCCCTCAATCTTTGTGTTCCTATAAGGGTGTTTATATATATACATATATATGTAACTTTATATATATATAATTTTATATATGTACCTATATATAATATTATATATATGATGTTATATATATGCATATATAACATCATATATATATAATTTTAAGAGAATTTCCCCCCAGATTATTTTACTAATCATTTTAACTACAAAAGGAAGTCTAATATGGGAATAGATAGAAATGAACTCCATATAGCAAATAACCAGTGTATGCTATGACCAGTGGTGGTTTTCTTGTGCTACCCTGTGTAATTCTCACAGCTCTGGAAGGTTAACATGTTAAAATCTATTTAATATAGAAAGAAACTTAGATACAAAGGGGTTAAGCAACCTGCTTTGGATACAGAGATACTAAATGGTATAGCTTATTTTTTCTGGCTTCCAAGCCCCTTCTCTTTTTGAAACAGCATTCTACAGTTATGATATCTTATACCTTGTATACAGTAAATAGATTTTCCAAAGTAACTTTTAGAATGCGTATCAGTCAGATTTTGGTGGTGCAAACAAATGACACAATTTTAGTTATTTTTAAGAAGAGAGGCATTTAATAGATGGTGCTTATGAAAATGAATGTCAGGATTGGAGAAGGGAGTTACAGACGGAGCCTCCAAGAATGAATGATTCCAGGACAGCAGAGAGTTGACCTCTCAGTGAGGAGGACTCTTGGACGCTGGTTCCAACATAACCCTATGAAGGCAGGTAGAGCCAGAAAGCTACTGCTGTCCTAACTGCCACAAATGCTTATTGTCATCAGGGGGCTGAATGATGGGCCATGGAACACTGCTTCGGAAAAAAAAAATGTTTCAATGACATTAATTATAAGAGAATTACAGCCAAAAGTGGTCATGAAGCTGTCCTGTCTTCTCTTATGTTTTCTAAATCTTGCATGAATATATCTAATCGACAGACCTAATTCATATCCATAACTCTAGGTGCAAAGAAGTCTAGGAAGTGCTGTGAGCTTCCAGTCTGCATTATGAAAGACACTGTGAGAGGAGGGTGGGATGGGCCATTGGGTGAGCCAGCCTGCAGTACTTACCATGGGCAGTATTAGGAGAAGTACAAACACTGATACAGAGAGAATGGGGTAAGATGTTTAATACCGACTCTGTAGAGGCAAACTTGTAATATGTAATTATCAATTTGAACTCCAAACTCCTGACAAAAATCTTTATGGTTATGATTTATATGAGGGAAAATATCATCCATGCATATGACAACTAAGGCCAATAATATATTTAAATGTGTACATATCAGAGAAGGGAAAATTATTTGTGTTATAGGATCACTTTCATTTTTTTTTATAGTCCTTTGTTTGCTGACATTGTTATTGGCATGATTTTGGGGAAGAGGAGGCTTATATCTAACAGGCCCCAGGTTTTTCTCTGGATTCTCTTTGGCTCTGATTTCTCATATGCCGGCACAGTACTCAAATAGGAAAAGCTTAACAATTTAGTACTCCAAAGCTTCAAAGACACTTAGCACATCCAAACATTTTACATGCCCCAGGGAGGCAAAATGATTTGCCTGAGGTCTCATAGAGACTGGACTGGAAGGCAAGTTCTCTAGCTCCCTGTCCAAACCTTTCTTCATCACAACAAAATCAAGCCTTGAATTGTATGCTGCCTAAATGCAAAGTGAGTGTGTATGTGTGTGTGAGAGAGAGAGAGAGGGTGATGGGGGGCATGTGGGTGATTCAGTTAAGCATCAGACTTTGGCTCAGATCATGATCTCAAGGTTCGTGAGTTTCAATCCTATGTCAGGCTTTGTGCTGACAGTGCAGTGCCTGCAGCCTGCTTCGAGTTCTGTCTGTCTGTCTGTCTCTCTGCCCCTCCCCTGCTCATGTTCTGTCTCTATCTCTCAAAAATGAATAAACATAGGGGTGCCTGGGTGGCTTAGTCAGTTAAGTGTCCAACTTTCACTTAGGTCATGATCTCGCGGTTCGTGGGTTCGAGCCCCACATCGGACTCTGTGCTGACTGCCAGCTCAGAGCCTGGAGCCTATTTCAGAGTCTGTATCTCCCTCTCTCTCTGACCCTCCCCTGCTCACGCTGTCTCTCTCTCTCTCCTAGAAATAAATAAAAAAATATTTTAAAAAAATGAATAAACATTAAAAAAGACAGAGAGAGATTTCATTTATATCAAGTTCAATAACAGGCAAAACTCAGCTGTATTTTCTCGGAAGCATACTTGCATGTTAGGTATGAAGCAAAGCAAGGGCATGTTAACCATAGTAGTGGAGGTAGGGAGTTGTTACCAGTAAAAAGCACATGGAAACTTCTGGGATAGTGGCATTGTCTCAGGAGACTCAGTTTCATAGGACTCTAGCGCTTTTTGTTGTTGTTAATTTTGAAACCCACTGTCATGTATTGAACTTTCTTGTCTTTAATATCACTTCGTTTTAGTACTTACTGTATAATAGAGACTGTGGGAGCCTGACAGCGACCACAAGAAAGCGTGGTTAGGGACGCGGGGATGTGCCTGCACACGGGGCTCCCTGCCTGGGCAAAGCATGCCTGCAAACAGGATGCTCTGCCAGGAGGCCTGCACACAATATCCAAGTTTAATGGTCTGCTCGCAAACGAGGGAACGTGCCCTCCTTAGAAGTAAGGAGAAGGCTGGAATTGTGGGCAGGCCTCTTAGTAAACATGTTGTGGTCGCTTCCTCCCTTTGCTCCCCCCTGTCCTTGAAATGTGTTTGGCTACTTGCCCTTAATTGGTAAAGGAATGCATCTTGTAGATTTCAGTTTGTATCCAGTTACCGGGGTATAAAATAAACCGTAAGAGGGGCTTGCGTAGAATTGTTCCTCCGGCCGGAGCTGTGTCTGTGTCTGTCTTTTCTGTGTGTCTTGTCCTTTGTGTCATTTCGTCCGCAACAGAGACAGGCTAGGTGCTTTTTATGGATTATTTCCTTAAACTGCCAAAACAACACTCTCATAGAGGCACTGTTATTATCCCCATTTCATAGATGAGGAAACTGAGACACAGCCTTCACTAACCTGCCCAAATCCACACACTTCGGTAGCAGAACTGATATTTGATTTATCTGGCTCCCGCGTTAGCTACATAACCACTTTGCTGTGCTAGCCACTGGAAACTTAAAGGGTGAGTAAATTATAGACCTCTCTTTTTATTGTTATTTTACAGTCATAAATGTTACAGTTATGACGACTATGTTAATAGGAGAAAAAAGGAGGATATAAGATTATATGAATACACACATAGTGATTACATCTATGTTAAAAATATATATGCATACGTTTAAAACACCAGAATATAAAACACTGCGGTGCTAGGATGATGAAAAGGTGGATACACCCTCTTCTTTGTTTTCCAAATTTATTTTAAAGTGGCCATATTAAATTTACAATGGGAAAATGTGCTATAAAATAAACTTCCCATTTACCTGAAAAATAAAATTTCATTTCCACACTCTTCTTTCCTACAGCTTAGTATAATCTTTAGAAGCCTCTTCTGCTCAATGAGTGACTTCATTACTAAATTGATAGCACCAGATCATTCTAGCTATGCAAATCACAAACCCACAGCCAGCTAAGGAAAAGGCAGATAAAAGATTACATTAAAAATTAAAGCAACGTGTGGAGATGTGGAGATAATGTGCTTACAATTATTTCTACATATTTAATATTTATGCAATTACAAAGCCAGTCAAGACAAATCTTAAATCTTGAGTCATATTCCTTTTGCCCTCTGATATTTTTGACCTTGCATTGAGACCGCCAAATAATATATAAAAAATGGCTGTGAGAGAAGCATTTCCTTTGGCCTATAAATGATAAATGCTTTCTTCTTAGAAAGTGATCTCATTTCTTCCTAGCCTTTGTTTATTTTCAGTGCCTTGTATTTTTTTGTCTCTGTTATATTCTGATCACCCTTCAAAGCCCTGGGCTTTCAGTCTTCCACAGTTTGGTTGTGTTGTTTTCTGGTGGTGCTGCTGTGATGTGTTTTCTGTCAGAGGAAATTTACAGGCACATTAGCCTACTTGACAGGCACAATGAGCCACAAGGCTCTCCTAAGGAGAAACTTCCACGTGCAGTGGTGAGGTTTTCTCCATCTCTCCATCCCACCCTCTGTCTTACATTTTAATACCTCACCAGGATTCAGACACAAATCCCAAACACTTTTACTTATAGCAATTACCTTAGATCCTGGATTTAACTCTCTGATTCCTGGTAACAGCAGTACATCAGTTCTGCATTAATTAATTTATATTTCTGCAACAATCTGGCTACAGTAGTTTGTGGATAAAACCAATGTCTTCCCTTACAGCCATATAGATACCAAGTAAGAAATGGATAGGAATCTTTTTTTTTCCCTATGATGAGTCATTGACACAAAGAGAGGAAAATAGCATCCAAGAACTATACAAATGAAAAGTAATATAATTAAATTTTATGGAGAGTGTTTAGAAAGAAAATACTAGAACAATTTACTTTTTTCAATGTGTCATAGAAAAATGTTCAACAAGAATCAATAAAACTTATTAAAAATTCAGAAACATAAAATAAGACATAACTGAAAGGGTAAACTGTTTTCTTGGCAGATTCCAAATAAATTAAGAGTATTTCCCCACAGCCATTGGGGAACGGAAGGCCTGTACATTTTCAGTTTCATGTATATTATGTTGCCCCTAGAGGAGTAAATTTGTTAAGACATAGCAGTTCTGGTACATTTAGACCCTAACTTCATGCTAAACTATCTCTTCAATTTAACATCTTCCAGGCCTTTTTAATAATTTTTGAAGAGTCGATTAAGCGTCCGACTCTTGACTTCAGCTCAGGTCATGTCACGGTTTGTGAGATCAAGCTCCCCATCAGGTTCTGCACTGACAGTGTGGAGCCTGCTTGGGATTCTCTCCCTCCCTCTTTCTCTCTCTCTCTCTCAAAAAAATAAATAAACATTTAAAAATAATAATAATAATTTTTGACGGGTGGTTTTATTTTGAAATCATTCCCTTTGTCCTGGACAATATGCATGTTAATATGTAACCTACAGAAATTATTTACAACAGTCTATAGGGTGTCCAGCTGTCTCATTCAGAAGAGCGTGTGGCTTGTGATCTCAGGGTCATGAGTTCAACTCCTATGTTGGATGTAGAGATTATTTAAATAAATAAACTTTAAGAAAAGGAAGTTATTTAAAATAGTCTAAAGTCACATGTAAATTTCTTGCTTGATTCTCTGCTAAGAAGCAGAGAGATATTTACCAAGCCAATCCATAATCTTGGTCTGAGCTGCTCTATTTGTTGAATGAATAAATGAAGGCATGAAACTTGCATTGTATGGAAAGTTATAATAGGTGGTTGCCTGGTGGACTCATTCTTTAGAAAATTAATGAGAAGCACTCTTATTTTGACTCAGTATTAGTTCAGGCTGCTATACAAAATGCTATAGACTAAGGAGCTTATAAACTAGAAAAATTTATTGCTCACAGACCTGCAGGCTACAAATCTGAGATCAGGGTACCATCAAGGTTGTGTGAGGGCTCTCTTCCAGGTTGCAGACTTCTTCATGTGTCTTTGTCTTTAAGGATCAAGGGAGCTCTCTTTTATAAGAGCACTAATCCCCTTCATGACGGCTGTACCCCCATGACCTAAACACCTGCCAAAGGCCCTACCCCATAGTACCATCACCTTTGGGGCTTAAGGTTTTAACATATGAATTATGGGGAGATACATGAACATTTGGGCATAGTTGGCTCCCTTCCCCTTTTTCTTTCTTGGATCCATACTCTCCAAATCATTTCAGAGTAGCCAACTGCAACTGTGTTCTCTCCTATGCTTTCTTTCTCCTCCCATCCTTAAAAGGACATGTAAGACTTCATTTCTGGCAGCCTGCTGGTCCTTAGAGAGACTGACCCATTCCTTCAGCTCCCTAAGAGTGAGAGCAGGTCATTTATTCCTATCTTTAGGGTGGTTCTTCCTTGGTCTAGTTTTCTGCAATGATGGGGATTCTTCTTTCTGCCCTTTCCTCCTCTGTAATGAGTGCAAGGATGAGGAGAGGAACCTAGTTTCCCAGGCTGTCAAGATGACCAGAGATCCCTACAGCCAATCCAGAGCAATAAGAGGCACCATTAATCTGCCCACCATGTGGAAAATCCAGAAAATGTCAAGAACAGAAATTGTTTACCTTCACACAAAGAAAGCCAAGGCACCAGTCACAGAACTTTTGTGGACTGCCGTTATCCATCTAAAGGTCTTCAGAAATGGAATTCATTAATCTAGAGTGATTTGAGTAAGACTTTTTCCTGAAATAGGAGGCCAATTTAGACAACACCTCAAGGTGTTTTTAAATTCATTTTTTTGTTGTTTTTATTTTTCAGTTCACAGGGTCCTAAAACAATGGATACATTTTTATAAACAATATAAATTTCTGTCCATATCTGAATTAGTGGGAGATTTTCTCTAATTTTAATGCTGAATTATTTTTAACAAATAATCATCAAACACCTCTTATGTGCCAGGCAGGCACTGCTGCAGAAGCTGGATATACAATGTAATGCAGACTGCATAGAGATGCTGAGAATTCTTTGGGCCCTCTGATGAACATTCACCTTTTTGTACCCACTCATACTTGAAACTGTACTCATGTGAACTCTCCAAATTGTAGGTTTCACTTGTCTCTTGGCTCCCCTAGGACTAAACCAAAGACACTGAGTTCTAGCTCCTTTATCCCAACCCCGGCCTAGTGGATAAATTTTTATTGGGATAAGTGTATTCAAGAATAGAGCTTTATTATCTCCCTCAAGTAGATCTTTATTATCTCCCTTAAGTCCTGAGGACTTTTTCTATTGGTACCAAGAACTCTTTACTAAAAGTCAGTGCCCAGGTAGATGAACTGCCAAAAAGGAGCCTAAAACATTCAAACATTTGTGAGCTGGGATGTCTGTGCTAATAGCTATCTAGGGAGCTGCTACAAGATGGATGGAGAGGCAAAATTACTCACTTGGAAGCCTGGCTGTCAAGAGAAAATCCAAACCCAGGAGCTTTTCTCCTAAGAACCCCTATGACATTTTATTCTTTAAATAAATCTTTTCTTCCTCTCCTTAGGTGAGAGATTGACATTTTAAGATCAATCATGCCTCTGCTTTGCAGGGTTGGTAGACTTAAAAGAGGATAAATGGAAATTAAGCAAAATTTCCATTTTCTTGAATAAAAATGCTCAAAACAGCTATTTCTAATTCAATCTAAAAGAGGGATGCTCTTTCCCCAGTGGTCATTCTTATTACTATGGTTATCTCCAGACCTTTTGATGTCAAAATTTCACCCTGTTTTCTCTAAAAGAACCATTCTGAGCACACACCTGCTGTTTGAATAGCAGCAGAAAGCAAAGGAATCTCATAGTATATTTTTCTGCATCATAGCCAAGAATGTTTTTTTGCTTCTCATATAGTCACAGTCTACCACCTTTCTAGCCTCTCTGCATCATGAGATAAGTTTCGGCCATTACTATAGGCAACAGATTAATTATTTCCCCATTTATATTATTATTCTTTTTGTCTTGTTTTGTTTTGTTTTGTTTTACACATACTCTAGGCCCAACGTGATACTTGAACTCATGACCCTAGATCATGAGTAGCATGCTCTACTGACTGAGTCAGCCAATTAGCCTCTCTTCTTGTTCATAATAGTCTTGTTAGCATTTGGCCAGCCTCTACCAAAACCAGATTTGGTCAGCACTTGTAACTAATTTAAAATGACTTTTTAAAAATATAAGGCTCCGAGGCCATTCGTTACTAAATACACATTTATTGTGAGCCTACTATGTGCCAGGCATTGTAGTAGGTACTGGATGCTATAGAATTCCAGGGAGCATGCTGAGGTCGAAGGAGCATGAGACAAGCCTTAGAAAGTGCCATTCTATGACCATTCTTACTTCTGACTAGTGTATGGGCTGGACAGGGCCTTCAACCATCTGGGGTTCCAGTTTTCTCACAGGCAAAATGAGGGGTGGAGAGAGCTACTCTTCTTCAGGCTCCTGACATTTTGTTGCTGCTGATGCTTGGTTAACTCACTGCAGTGGAAAACCAGTGGCCTTGGCAAAGCAAATGCTTTTATAAACCTTCCTGAAGGGACCTAATTCTAATCCAAGGAGCAATTTCAGTGCTAAGACAAATGCCTCTCAGAGACCCAAGAAGACATGTTAAGAGTGTATACATATATGTTTTCACTTAAGTCTATATTTGAGCCTAATTATCCCAAAATACTTGCCTGCTTTCCAGTTGCTCAGTAGTATAAAGGAGTAATCTTTACCCATGGAGGGTCAGTTAGAACTCCAAACACCATGGTCTAATCTCCCAGGATAATAATAAATCCACAGTACAAAAACAAGAAATAACTCTAGATAATTCTGGCCCTACCATAGTGGCAGTTCATCAGGGCATGTTAAAACTCCCCAGTTCTGTGGCATTTCAGGAGTCTCAATAGTTTTCAGAGCCTCTGAGACTATTGCTATTTATTTGTTTGTGAGTACTGACAACAAAATGAATGCTTGCTGTTTGTACAATATTATATTGTTCCTAATTTTCAAGCCCCTAGATATTCTTCTAATATCATGTGAGCACTACATTCTTTTATATCTTCTCACCCTACCAACTATGTAAGATTTTTTTTTTTTAATGTATCTCAAGTTGCAAAATAATACTCAACAGTTTGGTATTGGGACCAGGCAGATTATTTGAAATTCAGCATGATTCCTCAACTTCTTACATAAAAAAGCAAGGGAAAAAAAATAACAAAGGAAGCCTCATATTGCTTTTTAGATCTCCTCATTCAGCGTTTGTGGTTAGTTCATTTCAATTCCTTGTTATCAAAAGGATATAGTAACTTACCATATACCATTGCTCAGAGGAAGGACAGTTCCTTGTTTCCATTTCTTAAAAAGAAGACCCCACATATACATCATACACAATTTTTTTAAATGAAAAACAGGTAGTAAGGTATGAGTTACATTGAAGGGCTCTGTTTTCCTGACCTGCTGAAAACATTTCATGGCTTTCTCTTGTTTCTTTCTTCCCTCTCACTATAAATATCAGAGCTGATGACTGACTTTTACTGCTCCCTTTCATGCAGATCCTCAGGTTTGCAAATCAACTACGGAGTTTGTGAACCTTCTCCCTGACCTACCCTGGCTCACACAGGTTTCTAACAATGGGGCTAAGGGGCCACTAAGAATACACAAACACTGTATACCACACTGATTTGAATAGTAAAACTTGAAGGCTGGATTTTGGACTCATCGTTTCAGCTCATTTTTGTCCCTTTGGTGCCTGGTTGCCTTTTGGGAAGATGGCAGAAGGGCAGCCTGGACAGGTGACACCAATGGAGCAGAACAGAAATGTTTGTAACAAAGCCTTTCTGCAAGCAGGAAGTCTCCTCCCACTTCAAACACTGTTGCTCTTTAAAAACAACATTTCAAGACACTTTACCTTGCTAAAACGAGCCACCTTCCCTACTCATGGTCCAGGTTAACATTCCATCAGACATAGATGTCTGACCTTCTCCTAGCATTTTACACTCACATTCTTATTCTGCCTGATCAAAACGTACGAAGCAAATACAGTGGGTATATTGGGCTGTGTGTATATGCATACACATACATATACCTCTGTGTATCCAAATGCCATGCGATTTAGAAATGAAAGACTAGAATGATTAATCATGGTGGTTAGCATTTTTGAGAACATAATATGTATCAGGCACTATACTTAACACTTTATTGCACTCTCTCTGTCTCTCTCTCTCTTCCACACACACACACACACACACACACATCATCATCATCAACACAATTTGAGAGACAAACTATTATCAGCTCCATTTTATTGATAAGGAAACTGATACACAAAGATGTTAAGTGAGTTGCCTGAATCACACAGCTATAAGGTAACAGAGGTAACCACTATGCTGCTTTTCCTAAAACTCAGATGCTTATTTATATCACCCAGCAAATTACACAATATTCGTGTTACTTGGGCACTTGTTTCCAAACATTAGAGAAACTTGGGTGCTTTTGCCAATCTTCTGGATTTTGTGATCATTCTGTCTTCCCAAAAAAAGTGAAAGTTCCTCAGGTTACCGCTCCTGGAAACAAACCATTAAACCTCAAGCTCTTGGACCGTGTTGGCTGATATGATAGCACCTATGGCCACTTAAACTAATGTAAGCCCCTCAGTTGCCCTAGACACATTTCACATGTTCACATGTGGATAGTGGCTACTCTGCTAGCCAGCACAGCCAGTGGACATTCCCACCATAATAGCAGCACTGCTCCAGGAGGCAGATAACTGAGGAGATATAAAAATACAAATGATCCCTGAGCCCCTTCCAGAAAAGGAACTGACATGTGTTGCCAAAGAAGGACATATACTGAGTGCCTGCCTTGGCCAGGCACTGTGCTAGATGCCAAAAGCACGATGATCAATAGGGATCAATGAGGCAGACATGACCTCTGCCCTTTCTGGAACTTCCAGTCCCTGCCATAATCAATCTCTGAGCGAACACTGCTGTGGTAAGGGTGTCTAATGTGCTGGGAGGCGTAGAAGACCTAGAAAATGCAGCATCAAACCCCGGGTTCGGGGCAGGAGTAAGGAAAGGCTTTCTGGAGAGAAAGGAATATAAACTAAGATCTTGATTGTGAGAAGGCTCATGAACCAGATCTAAGAGGAAAAGTGTTCCTGACTGAAGGAACAGCCCGTGTGAAGACTCAGAAGTGCGGAGAACACTTGCTATGCTTTGAAAGAGTTTAAATAAGTCAAAAGATTACTTTCTCCATCCTGTTTCTTAGAATCAGAGCTTCGATTTTTTTTTTTTTTGCATTTTGACTGAGTTATTTTGCATGGAGGAAAGACAATAGAGAAGCAAAAAGCAGTTCAGAGTAGGCATACAGGAACCAGAAGTAGCTGGTAGCACTCCGTACCACTCAAGTGTTCCAATCTGAAGCATGTGCATGGACAGCAAACTTGGATGATAACAGCACAGCGGCCACTTTATATGAAGGACATTTGCCAGATACTGTGCTGGGCAGTTTAATAGCATTATTTTACCCATTCCTGACCATAAGCCCTGCCACTTTTCTACATTTATGTTTACAAAATTAAAAATTGGGAGATGCCTAGGTGGCTCAGTCAGTTAAGCATCTTACTTCCACTCAGGTCATGGTCTCATGGTTTATGAATTCGAGCCATGAGTCAGGCTCTGTGTGACAGCTCAGAGCCTGGAGCCTGCTTCAGATTCTTTGTCTCCCTCACTCTCTGCCCTCTCCCACTTGCACTTTGTCTCTCTCTCAAAAATAAATAAAGCATTAAAAACAAATCTTTTTTAAATTGGTAGAATGACCCACAAGATAGAACAACCTGAACTCATGAGCTCTTCTGCTGAAACACCAGGTTATACATCTCCCCAATTAATGCTCCTTCCCTGCCCAGGCTAGTACCACCTAAGATGACGAGCTAGAGGAATGGTTTCACTCACATGAAGACATGGAACAAAAGCCGGAGAGTAGAAATAAGAAAGCTTGTGCTGCAGAAAACTTAGTTTGTTCCAAACTAAAAGTAAAGTGTAATCCAAAAAAGAAAGACACGGCCAATGGAAATGCCCTCCTTCTTGCAGAACCTGCCTATGTAATAGTTAACCATTTACTAATACTGATTAAACCCACTAGAAGAATTTTGCTATTTAGCCCCAGAATTTTCCAGAAAAATAGTAAACTAGGAACACTTGTATTTGTCATCTTATCCAGAAATGATCAGACTAATTTCAAAACATTTATGATTTACAGTGCAATAGTTCAAGCCAACTTTCTTCTCAAACTTCCCTCTAAGATTGCCTCAATCTGTTGAAAACTGTTTTATGACTCAACCCAGCTAAAATTTCAGCAGCACGTTATCTTCGGATAAAATGCTTCATTCACATCAAGCAGTAATTAAATGTGCAGGGCATGAAATAAGCAGCAAGTTTGGCTTCAGAGCCATCTTGCAATCTGTAAATGATCCAAGATAGACCATATGCCTTTAAATCTAGATGACTGCATACGTATCCAAGAGAAAGCTAACTGCCATTTCTCCACAAGAGTCATCAAAAGATGAAAAAAAAAGAAAAAAGATGAAAAGGGATTTATGTAGGTTGTCTGATAAGTGTATATTAATACACATGCACACTCAGACTTGGTAAATGGCTCTTAACTTTCCCCTTTGGTTCTTGATATAGCTCTATCAGAGAAAACATTCAAACTGACAACTCAAATTAACGTTATTATTAAGTAGGTCATTGAAATGGTCTGGGGTAGCTATTTGGACAGACACAGAGTTTTTGTCTGTCTAGCAAGGGTTGCTATTCCTCTTCTTTTGGCTCCTTACAGAAAGTTCTCACCCATTTGACACCAGGGCTGGCCACCGCTCTACCACCCTGACTTTTAGACAGGCTTTCCATGCCACGGAGAGGTGATGGAGTCAGTCATGAACATGTGATAGAACAAGGCCAATATGAATCGCCTTGAGATTGCTATACAGACAGGGAAAGGAGAAGTCTTACATCCATGGGCTTGCAAAGCTAGGAGGATGTGAGACTGGGGTTGCTGGTGGCCATCTTGCTACTGCATGAAGAGTGCCCATGTGAGAACAGTCAGGTGGGAAAAGCAGAGCTTGGAGATAGAAACAAAGTGCTGACCGCGTTGTTTGGGCTTGTGGATTCCATCATGTCTGACATCACATCGTGAGCATTGAATGAGTTAAACAGTGACTGGCAACAACAGGAGGTGCTCAATAAATGCTACCTCCCATCTCTTTGTCTCTTTCTTTGACTTTGGCAGCTGTTAGATAAAGATTCAAACCACCTTTGCTGCCAACACTTGTGTTTCAGGCTTTTAGAAGAAAGCCAGTAAGACAGAATGGAAAATGATGAGAACAGAGTCTGTACCTCAGAGCAATGCAAGCTGCATCTTAGAGATATCTCTTTGGAAGCAGCCATTCTTTGCTCAGTGTATTCTCACAGCTCAGACAACAGCCTGGCCCATAATCAAGCAGGTACAAAAATGATACTTTATTTCCTGAAGGAGGAAGACGATGAATTGGCCAGACCCTAAAGTGGAACCTACTACAGGAAGCAGGCTACATAAGCACCTCAGTGGGCATGCAGCTTTCCAATGGTCAGTCGTGTGAAGGTGCCAATCTGTGCTTGTTTGGCAGCTTGCCAATGGCACCATTCTATAGAAAGCAGGCAATCTAGACTGTTAAAAATACATAACTTATCAACTTGACACAGTGTTTAACCTCATGAAAACCAGACAGCATGGCGGTAATTAGTGCTAAATACTAACAGTGATTTAAAATTTTGTTGCAATTGGGCAAGTAAAGCTACCTCTACTGAATGATGTTGGCAAAACATGCATCCTCTTACCCTAGCAAGGTTGTGATGATAAAACCTTGGCCCGCCCAATAAATGTTGTTGGTTGTTGATCATATTGGGTTGTTGATATGCTACAGTCTGTGCAATATGAAAATCTTAAGGGTAATTTCTGAGATCTTATGTTTGTGGTTTTTCAACTCAATAAACAATATTATAAATATCATAGAATTAAGAACTGGAATGGATATTACAGATGAAAGAAACAAAGGCTCAGGAAGGTTTAATGAGCTATTAAATGGCAAGGCAGGGACCACAAGATATATCTTCTCATTTTCATTTGGACACCACTCTGTCACACCCCACTCTCTCATAGATGAAAGCACAGGATATTAGAGTTGGGCCAGATCCTCAAAGTCATCTAGTTCAACCTGCTCATTTACAGGTAAGGCAAGAAAATGGGGCCCAAAGGGATGAGTTTTTTGCCAAGATCAGAAGGCAATTAGGCTAAAACTTACTGACTCCTGGACCAATGCTTACTCATTGTTGCCATGGATAAATAGGCTTTATCAAACTTAGTTTTTAAACACAAGTCATCCCAGGGGCACCTGGGTGGCTCAGTCAGTTGAGCGTTTGACTTTGGCTCAGGTCATGATCTCACAGCTCGTGGGTTCAAAGCCCCATGTCGGGCTCTGTGCTGACAGCTCAGTGCCTCGAGCCTGCTTCAGATTCTGTGTTTACCTCTGTCTCTGCCCCTTTCCTGCTTATGCTCTGTCTCTGTCTTTCTCAAAAATAAATAAACATTAAAAAATATATTTAAACACAAGTCATCCCTCCATGTAACTTCCATCGAAGGGCAAACAAACTAACAAACACCCAGTCTTCACCAGGGAAATCTGGCAGTGGATAAACTCTGGCAGTAAAATTTTTTAGAGAGACGGGTCTCCGGGGCGCCTGGGTGTCTCAGTCAGTTAAGCATCGGACTTTGGCTCAGGTCATGATCACACAGTTCATGGGTTCGAGCCCCGCATAAGGCTCTGTGCTGACAGCTAGCTCAGAGCCTGAAGCCTGCTTTGAATTCTGTTTCTCCCTCTCTTTCTGACCCTCCCCTGCTCATGCTGTCTCTCTCTCTCTCATAGATAAATAAAACATTAAAAATTTTTTAAAGAAGAGAGAGAGAGAGAGAGAGAGATACAGGTCTCCTTGTCAAGAAAGTGCATGGTAACATATAAATAAACAACTGAACTGAAAGACTTTAATCTGCCAGGTGTGTTGTATTTTACTTTTCTCACAGTCACTGAGACCTAGGGGCTGCAGCTATTTCTGATACTGAAACTTCACTGACTTCAGCAAAAAGGCCCGTAAATGGCCTAAAGCATCAAGTCTCTTCTCGGTTCTTGGTTCCTAATTTATCCTGATACAGTAGACGGGGTTAAACTAGAGTATATGTGTTGTTGTTACAGTTTAAAGTTCATTGCTTTCTAAATTCCTGTAGGATATGTGTATACCAGGTAGAGTCTATATAACTGTAAATAAGTCTCAGTCTCTTTCTTCCTCTCTAGCTCTTTCTGAAAATTAGAGGAGTTAAGTCATTCTATCTAAGGAAGAGGGGGAAGGTGAGAAGCAAGCCTCTGAGTTGCCCATCCGCCTACAGAAGAACATTAACATTGTTAATCAGCATTACAGGCTTGGCTTGGCTTCCCAGGGAAATGGTTGGTAGAGATATAAAATGTTTCAATCCTTTCTAAGCAATGTTGTCCTTGGTGATAGCCAGGAAGGAGGGATTTCTTCTTTTCATTTATACCTTTCAACAACCTTGTAAAGTTTTGAGTTACTTACAATAAGAACCAAACTAATGTCAAATTAGGTTAATGAGGAATTATCAGCTGCTTGCTCTATGCTGAACATTGTGCTAAACCCTACTGAAGAGATAAAAAATGATATTGTCCTTGCCCTTGAAGAGTTCACTACCTTCATAGAGCAACAATATTTAATAACAAAAATAATAAAATATTGCTGTTCCTTGGGCATAGTGAATTCTAGTAGAGCTGACCCTCAACCAGTGGAGCATGACTCCAGGAAGCAGTCAGAAGGAAAGGAAGGTAGTTCTAAACACTGGGAGTAATCCAGTTATGAACACGAGGGCTGTGTCACAGGAACTCATGAACAAAGTCATCTCCATTTTCTTTGTCTTGCTTTTTTTGGCTTCCTGCGATGAAACTCTTCAGGCTACAATGTGAGGGTTCCCTTACCCCACGCTTTACCCCCTTTACATGTCATCTTTTATGTGGCTGGGAGAATAGTGTTGTCAAAGCTTCAGAGAAGTGGTGTGAAAGAGCCCCTTCATTCTTGCGCGTAACACCATTGTTCTCAGGCTCTTGTGGACCTGAATAGACACTTTCCTCTGATCCTGAGTGATGGGCCTTAAGTGAAACCTGTGGTCGTGACTCTCATTACTGAGAACAAGAGTGTGGTTTTTGTGGGCTTTGTTTTCCTTGTTTATTTATTATCTCCCCAGCCCCTACCTTTGTCCTTTATGCAAATAATTCCCTTGATGCCTGGGTGGCGCAATCAGTTAAGTGTCTTCTGACTCTTGATTTTAGCTCAGGTCATGATCTCACAGTTTGTGAGTTCGAGCCCCATGTCGGGCTCTGTGCTGACAGTGCAGAACCTGCTCGTTGGGATTCTCTCTCTCTCTGTCTCGCTCTCAAAATAAAATAAACTTTAAAATAAAATTAGGTACCAGCCACAGCCCTTAAACAAAAGAATAACAATCAATCCCATTTACCCCTTTCGGAGCAAAGTAGATGTGCCAACCAGCTTCCCTTTCTAAACTGCTTGAAACAGTCTCCGTTATGGTTACTAGAAACGACTTGGGAGATGCACCCAAGGTACGGGGTGTTCCCAAATAAGTTCTTTAGTTTCTCAGCATTTCTGTCTCCTTACCTTTAAAATATAGACAATAATAATCCTACCTCCTAATGATGTCAGGAGAATTAATTGAGGTGCTACAAGCAAGGATGTAAATACTGTGCTTGGCCTATGGGTGAATATGCAATATTGGCTTTTATTTTTATCATTATCCTTAACATCAATCTGGGTCCTCTTTTCATTTCAAATTTATCACATCAAAATGTATTGGGAGTGAGTCAGGAAAGACCCACAGTGTGCTCTGTCATTAGTAAAAGAAGAGGGAATGCTAAATTCAAGCTCAGATCTGTAACAGATGAACTCTAACAGAATTTTTTATTGTTCAATCAGTGTATAATAATATCAAACAATAAAAATAAGCAGCAAAGCACCTCCTCCTCCTCCACCGTAACAAATCAATTATTATTTTTCTATATTCTTTTTCAATTTTCTCCATCACCAAACATAATTTTGCAGCCACACTTACAGCAGTTTGGATCTATTCAAAAGCACATAAATGCCCTGATGAGCAATTATTGATTGCCTACTAAGTATTGGGACTTATTCTCAGGTACCGGGAACACAAAGAAGAAAACACCTTGAAAATTTACAGTCAGTTTAAGTAAAACATGTTTTTTTTGTTTTGTTTTGGTTGTGTGTGTGTGTGTGTGTGTGTGTGTATGTGTGTATCTTCTTCCCACAACATGAGATTTTCACATGTTGCTGCAGAAGAATGGAGGAATAGTCAAGAAACAAAAGATAATGCCTATTTCAGAGCTGATGGTAAAACACAGAAGTAACTGGAGACTGCCTGGCTAATCTATATACAATAGTTGGGCTTATTTGAAGAGGTGTATCCTACATTAGGAATCATTTATGTCACAGAAAAGATAAAGATAAGAATTAAAAAGAAGAGGATGAAAGGAATTCACATAATAAATGCATTGTGGGATGTCTGCAATAGTGATGACTTCAAAATAGATAGAAATAAGCAATCAAAATGTGAAAAAGAAACTAGTTATAAAATTAGAGCCATTCACGAAATGAGAAGAAAAAAAAAAACTCTGAAACTTAAAGATAAAATTATGTGTATTCACTCTTAGCTTAATGTTTGTAGGTACCGCAAAATGGGGTTGTCAAGCAAAAGAGAGAAATCTATTCATTAATAGAAAAGTAAAAAATCAATTGCAATTGAGAAAATTTTTGTTAAAGGTTCAAAAACAATAACAACAAAAAGCTCTACAAAAATAAATGAGATAAGTGGGAAGCACTTGGCACATATCGTAGGAGAGCTGTTGAATTCTCTTCTTCACTTTGAGTTATCTTGGTATTGTTATTGCGTTTCTTATGGGAATCATGTGAATAATTTGGCAATGTACACAGGCTCAGCTGAGATCTTACTATCATCACCTTTCTGGTAATCGCTCATTGACATCAAAAAGAAAGTTATATAAATGACCATTAAAATCATCAACTTCCTTAAATCTTAGCAAACTCTCACCCAGAAATGAAAGTGTAATTGAATTTTACTGACAAAAATAATGCTTGTAGGAAGGTTATTACTTAGTTAACTGGTTTCCAGAGTATTGCTAGAGAACCACAGTTTGAATCATTGTTGGGACAGCCGCTGGCATGGCTTGGATATTGGTGAAATTCAAAGTCTTTCCTCTGGTCAGTTGATGTCCATGACTCAATAATAGGAGCAATACATCAATTGAAATGATGTAAATCATTTATTAAAATTAAGCTGAAAACAACAATAGCAACAAATGCTTGAAATATCTTAGATGTCCATAAATTAAAAATTACAATACATCCAATGCAATATAATATTAATCAGCTATGAAAATAACTATATGCACAATGTATGTCAATACTTTACAGAAATCATATGAACAATAAGGATATATATTGTAGAGAGATATTCAAGATATGGAAAGATATTTAAGACAGCCTTTAAGTAAAATAATTCTAATTATGTAATGGCATCATGTACATATCTTTTTAAAAAGGAAATTATATATACCTATGATTATTTCTGGAAGGATACATAAGAGATTGTGAATAGTGCTTACCTCTACAATGAGACTATGATGAGAGTATATTTGTGCTTTTCAGTTTATACATCATTATATTCTTTGAATTTTTAGCCATGAGCATGAATTACTATAATAGTAAACTAGTTTAAGACTCAAAAAAATTTAATGAAAAACTTCAAGGATAGTTAATGGCAAATGTCAAATATATCAAAGAAACAAGTGAAAGCTTAATAAAGGAAAATCATTAATTGGCCCCCAAAAAGTGAGATAAATAATTTTCAATGAAAATAAATTTATCTCATGATTCTAAAATGGAACAACCAGAACAAAAATGCTAAACAATACTTTAAACACATTAGTTGCCATGTGTTAACAGCACTAAATTATAAGGAAAACTGTGAAACTAATGTTTCTTTTTAAGTCAATTGCTTTAGTTATCAAGAATCAAATATATAAATGAAACTTTCTCAAAGAACTTTATGAGCTTCCCCATGAATATGCATCTAAAAGACAGAAGGCCTCTTCCCTTCTTCCTAACCACACTCACGCACACACACAACTCTGCCATGCACTGTCAACATATGCTCACTACTGAAGGGAAATTTAATTTCATGACCCACCTAAAATATCGACATCTAAATGTAGACATTCTTTTCATTGGAATAGCTGCTGCAACCATACCCTTACATGGTGAGGAAAAATTCAAAGGGATATATACATTTTAGGAGTGTGTCACGTGGTAATTTAACATGTGCCACTTGCAAAGGATAGGTTTGGCGTAAGAGGAGCTGTTTTCTTGCTTTACCCATTCTGGGCCAAATCATGCTTGTTGTCATCAAATGTGTCTACTCCTTTCAGTATTCATGTTAATATCACAAGGGATCCTTGTAATGCAAAACCTTGTAGTGACAAAGGAAAAGGCAAAATAAGAATGTCTGAATAAAGACTGGGGAATTAGTATGTGAGATCATAAATAGGAAATAAAACATACAAGTACTCTATGGTTCTCTCAGTAACCCCAAATCCTTCTCATTAAAAGATTGGTGAAGACTTGAGCCTAGTCCCATTTGATTTTGTTTGTTTAAGGGATATTACATTATTTTTTGACATTTATTTATTTTTGAGAGAAAGAGAGCACAAGCAGAGGAAGGGCAAAGAGAGAGGGGGACAGAGGATCTGAAGCAGGCTCCGTGCTGACAGCAGAGAACCCAATGCAGTGCTTGAACCCACGAACCATAAGAACATGACCTGAGCTGAAGTTGGATGCTTGACCCACTGAGACATCCAGGTATCCCAAGCCTGGTCTGTTTGGACCCTCACCTTCTTGCATACCTTCCACTGATCATGGATATTCTTTCATATTCTTTACCTGTTATTGGTAACTTATTATTCACAATGATTCTTGTTACCATTAAGAAGCTAACGTGTTGATCACTGTACCAACCATATTGCATGCATTTACCAAATTCTTATAATTCTACAAGGAAGTAAGGGCTCAAAGAAGGCACATGGTTAGAAATGAATAAATAGTAAATAATAATTGTAATTAATAATAAATAATATCAAAGCTAAGATGAGAATACTGGTGTACCAGTTAGGGTTCTGCAATCTATCTATCTCTCAAAAATAAATAAAGGGTTTAAAAAATTTTTTTAAAATAGGAAGCAAAATGGACATGATGAATGGCCATCAAGGAGAATGGCTGAATAAATTATGATGGAATTAATGGAATATAATACAGCCATTGACAAAGATGAACTGAGCTCTTGCTGATACGTTGGAGAGATTTGAACAAGAAGTTGCTGAATAAGAAAAGCAAGATGCAGATAGATGTCTATAATATGATCCCATCTTTATAAAACATCACAGAGCCTACATATTTATATATACATACATGAATATGTACTTGTCCACATATGAATACATGGTATGGAGAACGACATGAAAGGATATATTCTAGGTTGTCACCAGAAGTGTTTGGCTGCAGTGAGGCAGAGGACAGGATGAGGGAAAATAGAACCAAGGAGAACAAAAAAATAAAAAGCATGCTGTGTGTATGTGATTACCTTTCTGCATTTTTGCGTAATTGTGTTCAGGTGTGGTATATGTAATAAATAATAATTTTTTAAATGCCAGAGGAAAGGTCTGGTTAGGAGACTGTCACTGCTGTGGCTGTCACCATTAACATGAGTTCTCTGCATCTGTGCCTCTTCTACATCCTTTGCTCCAGAAGGAGAGCATCTGAAGATGGAGAGCATCTCTTGGTCTGAGCAAGTATATTAGCTCAGCTGTATAACAAATTATTACAGGCTGGGTAGCATAAACAACAGAAACTTACTTCTCATAGTTCTGAAGACTAAAAGTCCAAGATCAAGGTTTAGCTTATCAAGGTTCTGGAGAAACGTTTACTTCTCCTTCCATCATGGGAACCTTCCACTAGACTCATATACACAGTGGGTGATTCTCCAAACACCTAAAGGTGGTTTGGCTGGGTGGCCAATGACACTTAACAAATACGCAGATATTTGACTCTAAAACCCATGCACACTTTTCACTATTCCAGATAGTTTCCTCTGCAAAGATAACTTACTATCTGTGTGTTAGTGATGTATGTTTAGTCTGTAGGTAGAGGGTCTTTAGCAAGTATATTTCTACTGAATGAACTACCACTTTTCCTAATTTCTTATTGTACCAATCCAAATTTAATCGCAATATAAGTGCTTTTAAAGATATTTTGGGAGGGGGGTAATAGGGGATTGAGGGATATCTTTTATATGTCTGTATTTTCTCTCTTTGGTGTGTGGTGACAATAAGAAGGATTATACAGACCATCCTGACTTGGAGAGAAAGTATCAATTCACACCTGAAAAAAAGATTCTCCGGAACAAGAATTACTGGCTACACTGATCCTTCTTTTGTCACACCATCAAATACTCCCTGGCTGCAGCCATGACAATTTTGCTATTTAATTATTTCATATCAACCTTAATGGATTAAGCATTGCACCTAGTTAGTTATTGCTTTGCAAGACTCCTTGGTAGACCAAACATCCAAAATGACTTCCTATTCTATAGTCCAGACACAGTTTCTATGAGGCTAAGATCCATGCAGTCATTGTAAATGCATAAAAATTCTTGGAAATCTATTGAACATATGTAACAGATGTTACATAATGGATACTAAAATTCAAAACCGTGTTTCATAAAAATACCTCTGAGAAAAGTGAGCCAGGAAGGTACAAAAGAATATAAATACTACGCTACCATTTGTGTAAAAAGAAGTAAGAAAGCATTCACGTACCTACCTATCTTTACAAAATGAAACATAGGAAAATGTTATGGGCTGAAATGAGTCCCCTCAAAATTGTTATGTTGAAGCCCTAACCTACCTACCTAAGAGTAAGTAGGATCTTTAAGGAGGTAATTAAGTTAAGATGAGACCATTAGAGTGAGCCCTAACCCAGTCTCACTGATGTCCTTATATGAGAAGACTGGGACACACAGAGATAGGAGGAGCAGGAGTGTGCAGAGGGATAACCATGTGAAGAGGCAATAAGATGGCAACCAAGCAGAGAGGCTTCAGAGGAGCTCACTTACCCATATTTTGGTGTCTAATACTCTTTTATCAAAAGGATGCAGGGCTTATTAGAGAAATAGCAGAAGACTGGAGTAGAACAGGTACAAGATGAACCTACAGCATTTTCATTGTGCCAGAAATAAAGGAAGTGATTTTAGAAAATGACAGAGGCTAGTTCAAAGGGTCTAACATTGGCCAAATTGGGGACAATGTTAGAGCCAAAATAACTGAGTCCTTTAGTGAATTATAAATTAATAATAACACAGGAATCCACATGTTCATTCTGATAATAAGATAAATCGAAGGGAACCTTGGTAATAAGTTGGTTGAGTTTCCAACTTCAGCACAGGTCAGGATCTCACAGTGTGGGTTCAAGCCCCATGTCAGGCTTGTGCTGACAGCTCAGAGCCTGGAGCCTGCTTCAGATTCTGTTTCCCTCTCCCTCTCTGCCCTTCCCCTACTTGTGTTCTCTCTTTCTCTCTCAAAAATAAATATTAAAAAATTTTTCTAATTAAAAAGAAAGAAGATAAATCGATAAGGGAGAAGAAGGGCTCTTGCTCACAGTATAATGCTGCATGTCAAATGGCAAATATGGAAGGAGGGCTAGAGTTAGATAAATATCAGTTTGCAAAGTTTGGTCCAGGCAAGAGTCATCAGCGGATGCTAAATACAGTGCTAATTTTGATGGGGAACAGAATATTTGCATAGTCTTCAGAAATTTCCCATAGGTTGCTTGTTACTTATAAGGGAAAAAATAATAAGCATGTAGTAAACAAATATCAGGACACCTTCACTATGTAATCAAAATTAATGTCACCAGTGAAGAATAAATAGACATCCTGTGCTTCTGGATGTGATACCTTGAAAAGGACAAAAGTTGCTCATGTGATATTCTGTCCAGTTATGTATGACTTGATTTAAATCATGAGGAAACATCAGACAAACCCAAATAAGAAAATATTGTATTTCTTTGTGTACTTCAAAAAAAAAAAATCAATAACATGAAAGTCAAATAAAGCCTGTAGAAATTTTCCAATGAAAGGCTTATAGCTAAATGCAATGTTTGGATCCTATACTGGAGGAAAAGAAAATATTATTGAGATGCTATTGTAATACAAATGCTGAGGTGGCTCAGTCAGTTAAGCATCTGACTCTTGATTCTGGTTCAGATCATGATCTCACAGTTTGTAAGTTCGAGCCCTGCTTCAGGTGCCTTGCTGACAGTATGGAGCCTGCTTGGAATTCTCTCTCCCTCCTTCTTTCTCTGCCCCTCCCCCGTGCTCACTCTCTCTCAAAATAAATAAATGAAGTTCAAAAAAAGAGATGCTATTGTGTTAGTGGACAAAATTGACATATGGATGGTGGACTAGGTAACAGTATTGTTTCGTCATATTTACTAAAGTTGAAAACTATATTGTGATTATTTATGTAAAAAAATCCATAATATTATAAAATATACACTGAAGTATTTAGGGGTAAAGAGCATAACATATACCTTTTACTTTAAATTGTTCATGGAAAAATATTATATGCACATCTACACTGTATATAGATAGATGACAGATAAGACATGATAAAACAAATGGAGTAAAATACTAACAATAGCAAATGGAGTAAAATACTAACAATAGATGAAACTAGGTAAAGTATATATTGGTATCTTCTGTAATATTCTTTATCTTGCATTTTTATATACATTTGAAATTATTTCCAAATTAAAGGGGTTTTTTTATTTGTTTTCTAGGACTTATTCATGTGTTTTGTATATCAGGGAAAGATGCTCTAAAGAAAGGATTTTTTCATCTGAATAGATTTGTTTAAGAATAGGTGTTCTTTTTATTTATTTCTGAGAGAGGGAGAGAGACAGCATGAGGAGGGGAGGGCCAGAGAGAGAGGGAGATACAGACTCTGAAACAGGCTCCAGGCTCTGAGCTGGCTGTCAGCACAGAGCCCTATGCAGGGCTCGAACCCACAAACTCTGAGATCATGACCTGAGCCGAAGTCGGACACTTAACCGACTGAGCCATCCAGGGCTCCCTGGTGTTAAGAATAGGTGTTCTTATAGTGAACTATTTTCCCACCCTTTAGAGGACACTTATCTATAGATAAAATGACAGGAATTAGGAAAGCAGCTAAAGAAGCTGGCTATGACTACTATTTTGATCCAGGAAACGATAGTTTTTTCTTAGACTGAGGAACTGTTAGCTCAAGAATGAACAAAATTTTAACAGGAAGAATATAAGATTGTGAGTTATAGCAAATTTATTTATAGCTTTAACATTTTATGTGAAAATAAATGACAGTATGGAAGGGAGAACAAACTGCTTCGATTTCCATAGAACAGGTATGGTCTCTTGAGAAGAAAAAAAAACAAAAGTTACGCTTCTTTAGAAATCATGGCTGTCGCCTAGTGCTTCCCTCTTTGGGTTAGCTAGGGAATTAATTCCATTCTCCACTTTGCTTTGATTGTGCACCTTCTAGTCTGGTCATGTCTCCCTTGCTTTCCTCATGGTGGGTTAGCAGTAATGCAGCTATTCTCTGAATGCCCGGAACAGAAAACCTCCGCACCTGCTCATAAACCTGGATTTACTTTATTTCAGCTTCAGAGCCATTGGATTATCATTACTTTAAGCCACAGATTTGTAACTGGTCTAGTTCCAAATGAAGGGCTAATCTTTAAAAGAGTTCTATTTGAGGGGCGCCTGGGTGACTCAGCCGATGAAGTGTGCAACTTCGGCTCAGGTCATGATCTCACTTGTGGGTTCGAGCACCTCATTAGGCTCTGTGCTGACAGCTTCGAGCCTGGAGCCTGCTTCGGATTCTGCCTTCCTCTCTCTTTCTGCCCCTTCCCAGATCATGCTATGTCTCTCTCAAAAATCAATAAACATTAAAAAGTTTTAAAAATAATAGTTCTGTCTGAATTTTTACAAATAGTCATATTTAAGTATATAATTGATTGGAATGCTACAAACTCCTTATAGACTACAGGATCTGAAGGCATTTTATAAAATATGTATGCTCTCACCCTGTATCTTATAATTTATTTTAATTTGAATCTTTTTTACTATAGAAGTATTCAAACATAGAAAAACGTAGAGAACATTCTATAATAATCCCCGATGCACTTAGCTTCAACAGTCATCAACATGTGGACACTCTAGTTTCCCCTGTAACCCCACTTTTTCATATCCCATCCTCCTGGACCATTTTTGAGGCAAATCTTAGATATTATATCATTTCACTTATAAATACTTCAGTATGTATCTCTTTGAAAAAGAATCATTACACTGAACAATTTAATAGTAATTTAAAGGCAATTCTAAATTAAATTTTTATTTTCAAATAAGTGGGTTTTTCCCGTCTCTTTATGGCATTTCATCTTGATCTTTCTCTTATGAACTCTAACCCTCTCTGTACATTTTTGAGAAGTACAAAGGAAGAGGTATTGCTTAAAGTCCAAGAAAACTCTTCCCAATTATAAATAGCCTACAGTTATGCTCATAATCTAAAAATGCAAAAAATAAGTAAATAAAACAAAATAAAGCTTCATACACTTACATGAAAAAAAACTCTATTGTAAATAAAACACAGATACAGAAAGCTAGATCAATGTATAGCTTAAGGAAAGATAAGGCTAACACCCTTGTAAACACCTCCTAGATCACCCTAGAAGCCTGTCCATATGACTTGTCTCGACCCCAAAGCAATCCTCCCAAAGCAATCACTATCCTAACTTTTATAATTATACCCCAACTGCTTTGCTTTATAGTTTTATTACCCAGCAGTGCAAACCTAGACCCTACTGTTTAGCCTTGGCCTTTTTTTTTTAACTTGGTATCAGTCTTCGAAGCTCTATGTCCTTTAAGACCAGCCGCATGCTTATTCCAATGCATTTTCACTACCTTCCCAGCCCATGAAAACTAGGTTTTATTGCTTTAAATGTTCTTTTCTTCCATGTACCATTACTGTAACTAAAGTATATTCAACTAAACCCACACAAAAATTAAAAGCAAACACTCTTTTCTTGATGTAAGCAGACAAAATACTTTGATCTAGATTGAGGTGGGAGGTACAAAGCACATTTCTATAATCTCAGCCAACACTAGAAAGCCCAACAGTAAGTATTTCATTGTATTTTGAAAAACTTACGGTGGCAAAGTTTCCTCTTAGTTGTCATGACAATGTTCATTCTTTACAATGTGGAGGCAATTAGAGTACCTGGGAGATTAAAAGAAAAAAAATACATAGAAACTTCTAGACAAAGAAACTTCTAAACAAAGGTGTTGATTTGGGATAACTAAGGTGAAACAAAAACTAATGCATTTTGATCAGTTTTGGGTATAACATTTATTGAAAATCCTCCACCTCTACCTGTATTGATTAGGGAAACAATATGGCCTCAAAATGACAGCTATGTGATTGAAGAAAAATACACAAAGGATCAACATTAAAATATGAATTTCCATTTTGTATTCTGTCTCTTTACTAAGTCTGTTTACTTGTACATTATAAGGTAAAAGTTCGGAAGCATAGCCGATGCTTTAGAAAGGGTATCCATTTCAGAAATGGATAGAAATGGATAGAAAGCAAACGCTTTCTTTCCATAAGACAGCAAAATAATTGTAGAATATTTTTCTTCACCTATATCTCTTAGTCAGGCTTATGTGAGATAGAAACTGGAAAAACAAAAAAACCTAGCATCGCAGTCATATTTGGTAATAAAGATAACAGTAACATTACTATTTATAACTTGATTTTTGTTCCATGTTTTGTATTGTGGTGAGAGTGATAGAACCTAGAATTTCATTTTTTTGTTTCCCTTTCCATTCTACATCTACCTTTTTAGAAAAATCAATCAATCAATCTAGCCTATTAGAAAAATTATATATCATTGTCTATGAGCTATAATATCAGCCATTAATATGAAAAGTGATTTTCCCTCTTCTAATCTGGTTTTGTGACACTTCAAAGAATAACATAGTTAAAAAAACATCCTGAAAGTGCTGATAAAATGCAGCGCTGTTTAACTTCAGTCATACTTATTGCCCAATAGAGCATTAGCTGGGGAAAGAACCATCATACTATTATACAATGTACCTCAAGGAATTTTTATGTGAACCTGTATTTTTCTGATTAATATTAGATGTGACAGTAAAGATCCAACTGCATAGATATCTGTCCTTGTGAATTGTGAGACAGCATTTGTTAAACTACGCTCTCAATTTAATCCTCACTAAGTCCTATTATTTATTTTTTCATAAAATACTTAATGACTAGAAGTCATTGTTTATCTACAGGATCTTGATATTACCTTAAGCTCTTGAAAAGCCTAGCAAAGATGTGACCTCTCAAGTCTTATATTTCAAATGCCTTTAAGAAGAAAAAAAAAATGACTTCAAGATCTGGTCACCATTTCTCAGCTGTCAAAATGTCTTTTCTTTTTGGTGGTAGAGAAATATCACAAAGCACTGCTTCATTTCAAGGTCATCTGTCAAGAGTCTCAATTTACCTGCAAGTCGTGATGGTTCCTAAACATCAATAAGTGGCTCATTCCTACCTTGTAATACAAAACTGAGTCTGTTCTTGTATCGTGTAATAAGACTATGAATACATTTTTAGCAGGGTTAGTAGTAAACATTCAAAAGCATCACATCTAGTTCTCCTTTCTTTCTCTCTTGAGAGAGGACAAAGATATTTCTCCCAAGGCATAGAAACTTTCTGGCAACATCTCTTTTTCAAACAGTTCTTCATCTTATAGTGAGGCAACAACCTTTCAATATACAGAATCATTTTAAAAAATGTGTTTTGTCCCTATTATGAAAGAGATACTACCCCTGCCTGGACCGTCCATAAAGCATCCCTTTTGTGTGTCTCCTCCCTTTTTTCATGCAATTTAAAGTGTAATTCTTTACATTGATATACTAAATAGACATCTGGACTACACAGTAGTAGGCAGTTTATTAAAGACAAGTTTTAAATAGGCAACTGTAAGAGCCTATTTTATTCTTTATGTTGCAACTGTAAGGACATCAAATGTCAGTGAATTTATTTTTGTGTGATACTGGGTACCTCTTTGCTGTTGTATGAAACATAAGCTTAATGATTCTTTGTGAAGTTATAATACTCATGTCCATGCCCAGGAAGCCTAAATAGGAGAGGATTTGACTGGGTATGTTATTTAATGCATTTTTCATAATTATCATTAATGCTAATCATCATAACATTTGTCAGGGCACTATTTTAAGTGGGTTGGTTTTTTCCTCCACATATCTCTCCATGCCATTAACATTTATCCAACAGAGGGTCAGAAAATACATTTATTTATTCATTCAGCCATCAGAAATATTTGTGGAGAGCTTTCTATGTGCAAGGCACTCATCTTGGTGTTAAAGAATATTCAAATAAGTTTAAGAAAAAGACTTTGCTTTCAAGGACCTATGCTGTTATAAAGATAGTAAGACATGCTCTCAGAAACCCACAATAGAGAGCAATGCTCTTTGAGTGGTAAAGTGAAGGGAAATATGTATTGATTATCTAAGTGCATTCACATGTGATCTCATATAATTCTTAAAGCGATGCTCCCCCAGAAGTATTACTATCACTCTTTTTTTTAAGATAAAGAATGATAAAAATTTGCTGAAGGTCATGAGATTTTAAAGTGGATTTGTCGTAGTTCAAAGTTCATACTCATTCTGGTAGGAACACAGTCTTACATTTTGGGGAAAGTAAAAGGTCACTTTGAGGTTTGGTTGAATGGGAAAGAGGATGTTCCAGGGACAAGGCACAGGGAAGGAAATGGAGTGGAGAAGGAAGCATTTGCTTGGGAAGAACAAGCAGTAATGCTAATACATAGTGAAAAATAAGGCTAGAATTAGTAGCTGTGAGCCTGAGGAGTAAGGCCATTTAGTGATGGACCGTAAAGGCTTCACTTTGTCCTGCAGGACCACTGGAAAATTCTGATCAAGGACATGGAATGATCGATGTCATTTTTCCAAAACCATTCTACCGATAGGTACAGAGGGAAGAGATACAAGTTATTCTGTCATTTCCAGTGCAAGCCACACTCTGGCTTTTGGGCTAGGCCAGGAAGCTGCCAACCATGTTTTTTATGGTCTATGGTAGACACATTCTGTTCTTCTCTGTGTAAAACTCACAGTTTTTTTCTTAGTTCTAAGTGTGTCATGGAGCAGTACTTCTGTGACTGATGAGAAAGGAGGGCAGGGCAAAGAAAAGGACAGATGGAAACTAATGATACTGAGATTAAAATAATAATTTTACTCCCTGATTAAAGAAACAGAGTAAGCTTAACTTTTGATTGCATTTTTAGATCTCACAATAAGGCAAATGTTCATTCTGGGGGAATGAATGAACAAAGACAATCTAGAGTCATTGCTTCCATGTAACAAGACTAAATACCCTTCACAAATTCATACCCAAGGTTCTAGAAGGTCTAGATGAGAAAGGGCAAGGTGTCCTAACTAGCTTAGAAGAGAATGGCATTATTGAAGCTTCTGTAGCATATTATTAGAGGTTGCGGGTAAGAGTTCAGTACTAGGAGATGCAGATGTGCCCTAAACCCAGCACACAAACTACTCTTGATTTTCCTCTTTTAGAAGGTAATGTTTCTTCTCCCTGGTTGCACATTAAAATCATCGGGATCATTTTGAAAAATATATTCATATTCAGGCCCTGCTGCCCAGAGGTCCTAAATTAACTGTACTGGGACTTTTCTCCCTCTATGTTAAAGCTTAGGTTTAATTTACATAGGGAACACACACAGATTTTTGGTCTACTATTTTATGAGTGGATCTAGTTTTTGAAACTAAGGTGCCTTAAACTTCAGACATACAGTCTTTGACCTTCATACTCCAAGTTAAGCATCTCTAAGACCAGAGGAAATTCAGAGACAGAGATGGGACTTACTATTAAAATTACCTTTAAAACATATTCTGGGCTACATTTACTCAGAGGGTACAGTTTGGCAAGGGTCATAATACATAAACTTTTTATACTTTTTCCTTGGCTATGTTTACTGGAACATCAAATTAACGTTGCGTATCAGTGAACTCTGGGAAGACCATGCAGCATGAGGCCAGAAGATTTTTTCCCTTTGTGATTCACACACATCCCGCCTCCATGAGCACCAGTGATGTGACCTGAAGGCCTGTTATGGAAGAGTAGTATTATGTGAGAGGAGAGTGCAGAGGACTATTCTTGGTGACATGATCTGGGCCCCAGAGCTTTACTAGAGACCTTTAGTTAGTCCTGTTATGTACAGAGGATGTAGGAGAGGGAGCAGCCCAGCGAATTCTGCCAGCACCAGTCTGTCTGAAGGAGGAAGACTTGCCTTGCATCATGCTTCCAAGAACAAGATCCTCTGCATGGAAAAATACTGGAGAATGCCAAACAGCTAAACCCGGTAGAGCACAAAGGAAGGGAAAATAGAACCAGGTGTTTAAGGCATTGTTTGACTTCCTTATCACTATTAAAACTACTTCTGAAACATCGGTTAAGAGGGGGGATTGGGACTGTTATTGGTATGCAAAGTGAATTAAGTAAACATGTAAGCAGTTAAACTTGCAAGATAAAACTTTATGTTTGATATTCATTTCTGGCTTTCTTTCTGAGAGAACTGACGACACACTAAAACCCAATTCCTGGAACCAGCTTTCAGAAGCACAGATTTTAAATTCGTATTGGTTATTGACAAAATGCAAACAAACTCTTAATAAGGCAGAGAAACCACACATGACTTCCATTTCAAATAGCATTAGGCCTAGAAAAATATTTAGTCACACTTTTAACATTCTAATTTCAGAGATGGGCTAAGAATGAGCGAGTAAATATTATGTAAGTTTAGTTAGCTAAAGAGAAGCGCTTAGTATCTGCAGATATAAGCATAGCAATGCAACAACTCCACAGACTCATCATCTCCCCTCAGCACCCCTGCGTATCAAAGGGCACTGAGGGGAATAACGATGAAGAGTTTCTCATATGCCAATCAGCAAAATTCATTACATGGATTGTCTCATTTAATTCCTGCAACATTTTCATGGTGTTGATCATGTTATTACATGTTTCACGGATGAAGGAACTGCGAAGTGAAATCACTTATCCAAAGTCACCTACCTAGCAGGGGCAGAGGCAACCCAGGCAGCCTGATTTCAGACCCAGGGAGAAGCTCAGAATTAATAAGTTGCCACAATAGTGTCCAACATCCATCATCAAAAATACGGCCCAGGGCCCCTGCTGGCCCTGTTCCGAGACAGGATAGGGAAAGGTGGACTGAAAGCCATTCCGAGCTTCACTTCCCCCCACTGCCCAGGTGTTGGTCAGTCCTTCCAAGAAGCATCGAACAGTCAGGTAGTTGTTTTCTTCTCTGACCTCTCTCCCCTCTTTAAGCAGCAAGTTCAAAGTGACCAGGACAGTCACAGGATCACTGGCTGACATGGCGCCCCTTTGCCTTTCACCTTGTGAACATGAGGATATTTCAGAACATTGTCAGCAGCAGGCCTGGGCAGGCAGCTGTGGTCCAGCTTTCTATTCCTGAGCATGTCTACCGGTTTGTTACTGTGCCCTTAAATCTCACTATTCAACTTTTGAACCACAGGAATGTATCTGGAGAAGTAAGACTGATAACTAAAGGTCCCGCATAGTACCTACTAACTGTATGGTGCTAAGTAGTTCACATTTACAGCTCCCTTCATCCTCATTACAATCCTGTGAGGCAGATATGGAAGTAACCAGCTCATCACCATTTGCTTGGGACTTTCTTGGTTTCCACACTGAAAATCCTGTGTTCCTGTGGCCTCCTTAGTCTCAAAGAAGCTGGGATGGTTAACCACACCAGATAGGTACTATAGTAAGTTTAAAAAAGAAAAAAAAAAAAAAAAAAAGCAAAACAATGGCGGCCCAGACACATTTAGTGACTTGCTTAAAATCACAAACTTAGCAAGTAGCTGAGTCAAGATTTCAAGTCAGGTGATCTGGCACCACAGCTTTCTCTCTTAACCAGTAAAATCTAAATCGTTCTCCCTTGACAACAGGGGAACCTTAACAATGGACTAATAGCAATGATAATAATATCCTCCCAAAGACACTTTAGCTAGGAAGTTGGAAAAGTGAGGAGACATTATTGGGACACTGTGATAGGCCCTTTTTTCACATGATTTCATTTAAACATGACAATAAACCTGTTAGATGTTATTATTCCCATTTTATGGATGAGAAAACAGAGGCTGAGGAAAGTTAAAAGTCTTGCTTAAGGTCAAAGAGGCAGGAAGTGCAGAGATGGGTTTCAAATCTAATTTTTGCTCTTTCTGAAGTCAAAAATTATTTCATTGCATCTGGCTACCTTTAACAAAAATCTACATTTATAGAGCACTTTACAGTTTGCAGAGCCTTCTTACATGCATCACCTTCTTTGAACCTCATGAACTCACTGAAATAGGTATAGTAGTAATACCAATCTCAGTTAGGGGCGCCTGGGTGGCTCAGTCAGTTAAGCATACAACTTTGGCTCAGGTCATGATCTCACAGTTCGTGGGTTCAAGCCCCGTGTTGGGCTCTGTGCTGACGTCTAGCCTGGAGCCTGTTTCAGATTCTGTGTCTCCCTCTCTGACCCTTCCCAGCTCAAGCTGTGTGTCTCTCTCTCAGAAATAAATAAAAACATGAAAAAAAATTTTTTTTAAAATAACAATCTCCTTTACGTATGAAAATACCACAGACTTGAGAGGTTACACGTTCTCCTGAAGTCACATAGATATCATGTGGCTTAGCTGAGGCTAAAAGTCAGGTTTCCTGAAAAGTTAATGTTATGGAGTGAATGTTCATGTTCCCCCAAAATTCATATGTTAGAATGTAATCCCCAGTGTGATAGCATTAGGAGATGGGGCCTTTGGGAGTGATTAGGTCATGAGGCTGGAGCCCTTCTAAAAGAGACCCTACAGGCCTCTCTTGCCCCTTTTACCATGTGAGGACACAGTGTGATGGCAGTCTTTGAACCAAGAAGCAAGATTAATAAGACATCAAGTCTGCTGGTGCCTTGATCTTGTATTTCACAGCCTCCAGAACTGTGAGGAATAAATGTTGCTTATAAGTCACTCAATTTGTGGTAATTTATCATAGAAGCCTGAAGAGACTAAGACTGTTAATGCCCTTTTATTCTTTCTTCCTACCTTTTTTGGAATATATTCTGTAGGATATCCATGAACCTGTGGGACAGAAAGAAATGGATGAGGTAGTGGCTGTGAGGTAGGGAGTAGAGCAAATGGCCAGAACTCTAGTTCCAAGGATAAAAGTGACTGGAGGAGTAGGCTAGGAGGCAATTACCACAGGAACTTCTAAACCACTAGTTAAAGAGGGGTCAGGATGGAACAGGCCTAGACTTTTTTTGACATTTCAGCAAAGACCAGAACATGTACTTACTATATAAAAAAAGTTTTATGTCTCCAGCTTGCTCATTCATTCATTCATTCATTCAATGAATACTTAGTGAAGACCTAACATGTTCCAGGCAAGAAGGATATAAGAATGAACAACATAGATACAGAACAACTAGACACACTAAGCTTATGGTATGGTGAGGAAATACTACTGCTGTTTATTACTTGTGCCAGTCCCAGCTCTTCCCATACCAACTGGTGGTGGGGACAGCTAATTGGTATGGCATCTGCCAATTCATAGTGTAGATTGTTCCACCTGTGGATGATTGTAAACTGCCAAGGTGATGTCAGTTGGCTCTCAAAATTCCTTAAAATTTAACAGTCATCTCTGCAGGCTCCATATATCACCGATACCAGCCCCCCACCTCACCCATCCTACCCTCACACAGTTGACAGTGGGAATTATTATTCCTTACAAATTCTAAAGGGTTTTAAAACTCGGAGGGTATTTCTAGCACTGGGGAATAATAGCAATGTTGGCACACTGTAGAGTAGAATGAGTTTGCACTCAGGGTGACAGAAGTGAGGGCACAGGAATCCAGTAATACTGCAAAGCATATCTGGGGAGCTCTAGAAGAAGGAAAGCTAGAGCACTCAGAGCCTGCTAATGATCTAGAAGTGGACCCACACTCAGGAGAGAGACATCTTTAGTAAGTCTGATTTCTCTACAGCTTAGCTTTATTCTTTTAGGTCCAGCCTCTCATGTAAGATCCTTACCTGAGAGATATAACATGAAGACCCACGAATGTAGGTCAGTAGATCACACTGGCCTGCATTTTGCTGAGAATATGTCCTTAAAATTGTTAAAAAGTGGTTTGGACAGAGAGGACAGGAGCTGGGTTCAGGGAACCAGAAACTTGTTGGGAGGAAATGCAGGTGATAACCTAGAAAGCAGAGTAGGAAAACACCAAAGCCTCATGAATCCCACTTCATAATTTTGCTAAAAGCAAGTCAAAAAATAAAGTCAGGTAACTTGGAAGGATTTCTTATCTCCTATCTTTCCTAATAATCCTGAAAAAGACGTTTGACAGCAAATGAGAATTTACAGCTGTTTTGGCTCCCATAGAGATTAAAGGCTAGTCTTGGCAATACTCTGCACTGCTTAGCAGCATGTGTGAAATTACTCATGGAAATGCTTCTCATTTTGTGCATTTTATTTACTTTTTATTTTTTAAACCACAGTATGAAGCTGAATTCTTTCTAGATGCAGTAAAGTGAATCCAGCAGATTGCTTTTCAGTGATAGTACAAAACTTTTGCCCACCTAAGGAAGAAAAAACATTGTAAGTGAGGTTTGGTACTGCATCAAATTTCCTTAAGACCTGCTCAATTGGAAATTATTTTATGTAATGCTTGAAAGTATCTGATAATCAGAAAATGTTGCAAATTCGTAACAAGAAATTGGATGAATGAGTGGTGGTAATAACATAATTATTTCATCAATATAGAATGCATAAATAAGAACCATATTCTGAGACTTTTACTTGATAAATAATAACCAAACAAACAAAAACAAAAACAAAAAACCAACAACCTGGATGTGATTGGATTCACCTGGTCACCTCAAGGATGACCCATATCTATAACAGAAAGTACTATTCACACAGATGAAAAGATGGTGGCGAAGGAGAAAAAATGCAGTTTCACTGTGACATTATTGTCTTAGTATTTCATTGCAATAATTCATCACCATCTTTTTGCCAATAACATCCACTTAATGTTCAAATGGCCAAATAGCCCAACTAATATACACACACAGGCTCTTCTGAAACAGTACATTGTAGATATTTTAGGTGAACTATGATGGTTCTAAAATTATATCTGAAATAATTAATTCATTTGGACAAAAGTATATGTGAATATACTTTAATTCATTACCTTGTCTATTCTCTAATTCTTGCTTATAAGATTTACTTCCTTTCCATTCCCCCCCCCACCCCGCCACATTGCGAATTACAGTTTGACAAAGTAACAAATGGACATCAAGATTTAGTAGGTGCTTCTTTTAGAAGCTAGATTTTTCTCTTTATAGATTTATAGTCACACCATCTCTAACCCTTATCACAAGTGACATTGAGCTAAAGCTCAATACTCAAGGAATTTAAGTTCCCAATTAAAACTAGGAAAATAACTCTACACTAAAGAAGCAGAAATCCACAAAAATGCAACACAAATGAGTTAACTCTAGTGTCTAACTTTTTCCCTATTTTATGCATTATTTAAATTATAAAATAAGTATAAAACCAATACTAAAGAAAATTTTGAAAAAAAATTTAAAAATCAACCATCACCTGCATATCAATATGATTATTTTCATTTGTACATTTGCTACTATATTCTTTACCTTGAGGTGTATGCATCTTATATACTTGCAATTGAAGCATGCACTCAAATTTGTATTAGTTTATTTTCCTGAATGTCTTTTAGTGATTATTTACTGTTTTTTATCTCATTGTTGAATACCCAGTAAGTACCTAAAACAGTGTCTGGCACATAGTAAGTGGCAGAAATAAATACCTTAGTAAAGGATGGCAGAAATGTCAGAGTGCCCAGATGTTCTCTAGAAGGATATACTATGTTTCTTACAAAACTGGATTTAGGTAGAGCTGAGTAGCAGTTGTTGCTAGTGAGATAAAGTGTGAGTTAATGAATCACTCCTTCCGTTTCACTTTTCTGAGATGTTTTAAGTTTCTCCTCTGGCTGGATGCTCCAGCCTCAAGCCCGAAATGAGCTTCGGTTCTGCCAGTATGGCCTTGGGCTTGTTATTGAAGACCGTGCGCACCACTGAACTCCAGGGTTCCCAGGGGACAAGGAGGACACATTCTTCCCTTGAAACTAGTGTTTGCATCCCCCTGTTAATGAAATTAAGCAGTCCATGCTCTTGGAATCTACACAGGGCAGTTGATGGGAGAGGCAGGTCATGGTGAGGACCAAAGGGACGAGGAGAAATCCATCTCATTTTCTGTGTGGGGTAGAATGGAAGATGAAGATGGGCTTCACCTAAACAGACCACATTTTCCCAGAGATCAATTTGGAGACTTGACTGTCCTTACTGTTCTGTATGCTGCCAATCTAACAGAACACAAGGCTCGACCAGAAGACAGATCGTAGGCCTTATATGCTAACTTACACACGGAGAGCAGCCCGACAGCAAATCCCGCAGAGCTCAGATTTCCACTGATAGAATTCAAAAGATTGTTTCCCAAAAGAACAATCTGCTTCAAGGTGGGCTTCTACAGAGGCTGCCTAAATTCCATCCCACTGCATTTCAACGTGTGTAAATATACTAGAATTGTGGGCACAAAAGAGTCCTGTACACTTTCTTCCCTTGCCTGGTCCACAATTAAAGGTGTGTATAATAAGAAAGTTAGTAAACTGTTCTGATAACTTTCTTTTTTTAAATTTTTTAAAATGTTTTTATTTATTTCTGAGAGAGAGAGAGAGACAGAGTGATCAGGGGAGGGTCAGAGAGGGAGATACAGAATCTGAAACAGGCTCCAGGCTCTGAGCTAGCTGTCAGCACAGAGCCCAATGTAAGGCTCGAACCCACAAACCGCGAGATAATGACCTGAGCTGAAGTCGGATGCTCAACCGACTGAGCCACCCAGGCACCCCTCTGATAACTTTCTTAAACAGAATAGCTCAAAAGCATCTCAAATACTGTCTTACTGAACTGACCAGATTAATGTAGTCTTTTTTGGTCATTTAGTAGAAAGAGCCTGGACTTAGCATTTAGACAGATCTGGGTTCAAATTCTGGCTTTTCCATATAAAATGTAGGTTGTATGATATATGTCACATGACTTAATTTGTTAGTATCCAAATGTTCCATTTTGGAAAAGGTGGAGAATAGTTCCAACATTGCAGGGGTTTGTGAGTATTAAATAGGATCATCAAAGTCATCATTTGAAATCACATTAATCGCAAATGATAGGCACTCAATCGGTCAGTACTTCCTTCCTTTCCAGAGATCAGCTAAGGGCTTGGGACAACCTTGTTCTTTAAGCACAGTCCTTTGCTCTTTTAAGGACAGTGGTCTTCTAGTTTTAAAAATAGAAGTCTACAGCCATTTTAGAAATCATAAAGGTTTGCTAGAAGTTCCTTATGTCCACTGTCACTTTCTAATTGTATGAGATCAATTTGGAGACTTGACTGTCCTTACTGTTCTGTATGCTGCCAATCTAACAGAACACAAGGCTCGACCAGAAGACAGATCGTAGGCCTTATATGCTAACTTACACACGGAGAGCAGCCCGACAGCAAGTCCCGCAGAGCTCAGATTTCCACTGATAGAATTCAACCCTAGACATAAATTACACGGTGCTTACAAGGCAAATGAAACACAATCTATCAAGCTGGAATCACCAAGCTTGCACCTTGCAGCCAAAATGGATGTGATTGAAACAAGTTTCTTTGCAGATCCTTATTTCGGATTCTGACATTTTCCGACAGTTTGTTTAAAAGTTTTCTGAAGTTACTGAAAAGTAATTGTATTTTTTGGCAACATAGAATCCCTAGGAAAGCACTTAAAATGCAGAGGCTGCTGGCATAGGAAGAGGAGATATTAGATTATAGATATTCTGCCAGAGATTTAAAGGTATTTTTGTACACTGAAGAATTGCAACTTAATTATCTTACTTTACTCAAATAACACCATTTTTGCCTGCAACACAAGATGTTGATAATTTATCAATCTACCACAAACTCTTGACCAGCTTAGTCTTCTCAGAATAAACAATATGCGGTTTTAAGAAAAGGAGTGAGCATAGTCGATTATCAAACTGTTTGATCTTTTCCCTTCTGATAGGTAAAAAATTGTATCTCCCTGCATCAACCATTCTGCCAGGTGTGAGCAGGTCCTCAGCAATCCTCTCCAGCATCGCTGTAAGTCTCCAAGGGAAGCAGGTGCTTGGCAACCAGTGCCCTGGCCGCTGATGTGGGGTTCGTTATCATTTGTGCAGCTACCCTTTGGGGCACTCGTTATCCACACTACCCTCAAGCAGTGGTCCAGATGGTCTTCACACTGCCATGTGGGTCAGGGGAGGGCTACAGACAGGGCAGCAGTGGCCAGGTGCATAGTGTGGGCCCTGTTGTGTGTTAGGGCATAAAAGGAAAGCTCGGATGAAGAAACGTACCTCCTTCAAATGTTTCCTCTCCTCCCACTGGCGTCTATCTATTCACTAAGGGTTATAGGGCAATCGCACCTGCAGAAACTGCCTCAACTTTCTTGTGTGCTGCAGGTGAAATAAAAGATGAACAAGGAGGTATCCCAGGTTAGGCCAAGGCAGGCTTTGAGGTCACTCTTTGCCATCACTAGAGCATAGGTATTTGCAAAATATCATCATTTATTGATTATTGACTCTGACCTTCATCAGATGACACATCTTGGACCAGAAGCTATTTTCTCCTCCTTGTTGCATAAGTATTTATCAGTAAATTTGAAGAATCAACTTAGCATTTATTAATTCGTTTAATGAATGTTTTTACTAGGCATTGTGTTAGGGTCTAGGAGTAATAAAGAAAAATGAAATATTGTCCCTGTTCTCAAGATGTTTATAGTCTGAGACTACATCTCCCAAACTATGTTGCAGAGAAAACATGTTCCTATAGTTGTTTCACTCCCTCCCCACTTCCCTGTCCTCTTCTGTTCAAACATATTTACATGTAGAAAATGCTGTACGCAAGGTACATCAGCATATTAAAAGTTCTGGAGGTCTGGTGATAAAGAATTCTATTTAATTTTATTTTATTCAGATAAATTTAAATACACCTTTTGTGTAACACCTGTGGCTGGCCCAAGAAACTAGCATTTCTCAAACAACAACAACAAAAATGTTTTTCTGACCATCTTTCCCAATCTACTGATGAAAGAATTCAAGAAAAGCACTAAGGTCTTAAGCTTCCCAAATAGGTTATTGAGTTCAGAGCATTTTAAGGAGAGAAGGTGTATTATACATTTAAAAGAGTTGAATGCAAGTTCAAACCATGTGTTATTATCACTTATGTAATTGCATTTTAAAATTCTGAACTCCTCCAGGAAAGGTTTAAAGGATTGTCGTAACAGATCACCTTTCCTTAAAACGATCATTTTGCTTCACTAGTTTCTGCCTAATTTTGTCGATCTCCAAGCACTGTAAAGTATCTGAGCCTTTGTTGTAATTAAGGAGATCTCAGGAAGATCATATGGCTAGTCGCCTGGCATGGGTTGGAAGCAGGAGTCCCCATCCTTTTCGAGGGCCAAGGCTTACTGTGTTCTAATGCTCTGACCTCATTGAGGGATTCCTGATAGCATCTGGCTCTGTCACTTTCCTGCTTGAAATACTCTTGAGCAGCTGCCCCTCACAGCAGGGTAGCTGCAAGTGACTGGCTGGGGATCCCTGTTGTAAATGACAGCTGCAGGGTGATTTTGGTCATGGCTGCCAAGAGGCAGAAGTTGAGTGAAACATTATAGAATTTTCATTATTCACAGTGGCAGTGTGTTCATGGCCAAACACAAAGGGTACCAGTTGCATACAGAGTAAAATTTGGATCCATTTTCTCGCAAACCACACTGATATCCTTTCATTCCCAGAAAGTGTAACTAAACTGAAGATACACTGAATATTTCAGCCCCGGCCGATCCTGCCTAGTTTATATATCCTTAGCCTGAGATTGAAACAACACTACCACTAACATCTACCCGTTATGGAGCACTTAACCTTGTACCGGATACCACTGTCTATAACCATTATCTGAATTTCTCCTCACAACACATGTAGGAAGTAACTGCCTTTTTACAGATGAAAAATCAGAGATGTTGAGAGGTATATAATTTGCCCAAGGTCATACAGTTAATAGCTTATGAGACAGAGACTCAAACTAAGACAAACTCAAATAGGGACTTACTGAAAAGTCTATGTGATGTGGGAGCATAAAACAAGCTAACACCCAGCAAACCTCCTCTTCCCCACCAGGTAGAATATGTCTTCCCTTCAGGCACTCCTGCTGCCCAAGAACAAAGGAAAGGGAAAAACCAATGGTTAACTGATAGAGATCACAGTCATAAAGGACATGAGTCTCTATCAGTTTACAAATGTCTTGGTAAATTGCAAGAAAAAAGTAATCTTGTTAGTAGCCTAATCTCCAGAAACCTATAGACTCAGTTTCTGGAGCCCCAACATAACCCTCCCCTCCATAGTGATGTGGGGAACAAAGGCAAGAAGGAAATGGTAGATTAAATTAAATGTATTTATAAACTGCAGCCTGCTAACAAATACTTGAGACAGGCAGAGTATAACATTCCTCCAGGAACTCCCTACTGTCTTAATGTTAATGCCCTACTAGAGGAAAAAACAACCTTAGCTTGACAATAGCTAGGCCTCTAGTATCTTATTAATCCTGTTAAGCTTATGAAAGTCCTTCTGGAAACCTTCCTTTTGCCTTTATCTCCCCCAACTCCATTGTACATAACCAGTCATTCTTCACAACCCCATCGCAGCTCTTTCTGTCCACAGGTCCTGTCCCCATGCTTTAATAAAATCACCTTTTTGCACAAAAGACATCTCAAGAATTCTATCTTGGCCATCTGCTTCAGACCCAACCATCACTCCAAAACTACATCACATGCCATTGACTTATGACTAGGTGAGTTTCTAAAGTATAAGAACAGGAACTATCATTTAAAGAGATGGCTTTTCCCAGCACTCTGGTCAGAACACAGCACTAGTACAAGGTGGTATTTCTAAGCAAAGGTGAACAATAGGAAAGCAAGTTAGCAATTGAATTCCAATTTTGGCTGCTAAATTTCAGTGTCAATTTACAGGGTCAATTTCTGTTCTGGCTTTCCCCTTAAGTAAATAAAGCTAAAGTTACTAAATGATTTTTGCAGACATGAAAATGACTACACAGCTTGTCCCAATGCAAGAGCTTCTTTTAGATTAAAGTGGCTTGATTACTGTTTGCTTCTGTTTCTCAAGCACCATCTTGTCCCCTGACTGTACGGACTAAAATGAGGATCAATCAATCCCTAGTTCCCTGCTGAGGGAACAAGTCTGGGGAGTGGGCTATACATGTGAATGGGGACTGAAGTTAGTGGAATATTGTGGAATAATAGGAGGCAAAGCTTGAAAACGTCATGATTCCTGCAGAAATGGAAAGCCGTATGAGAGAATTGCAGTCAGGCTTCCATCCATGTTGAAGGTGTTGTGTTAGTGCTAAGAAGTGCATTTCTTAGGAGTGCTTTTCTCTTTGAGCACATCTTAGGATTTCCTTTATGGCTGCTCCAAGATTTTCTTTTTTTTCTTTTTTTTTTCTTTTAGAGATTAATCAGGGATATTATTCTTAAAGAGCTCAGTTCCAGTATGAGAAGTCCAGGGATGCCATGTTCTCTTTCAGGCGGCTTTCAGGGAAAGAGAGATGGGAGACCATTGTATTCATCTCCCAGCCACTATAGATGGATGGATGGAGGCATCAGGAGGTCTTCAGAAGACCTTTTGACTGAGTGATCAGAAATAACTTCTCTGAGATTGTAAGGGGAGGGGCTTGGTCCAGATGTCACTGTATTTTTCTTGTCCCACATGTCTCACAATTCATCCCGATTTCCTCATTGCCAAGCTTTGACACAGAAGTTTCTTTTTTTGATAAGGCTGAATCCTTGGGGCTGTTGCTCACCATTCTCACAGCAGCCAGTGCTGAGGTTTTGGTCAGTATTTGAGATAAACTTTTATTAGAGTGTTTCCATTAAGATGCTCCAAGGCCGTTATGTCAAGGAATAGACACATTTATCTTGTCCTGATTTAATTGTAGAAAGGAAAGTTGGTTTTATATGCTATAAAGCTGTTTTCAGGGAAGATAGAGCTTCATATCTATAGTTACAGGGTTTCATTTTGTTGAAACCTTCAGTTTCTCTTAACACTGCTGAATGTTATAATGCAGTTTCACTTTATGAGGCCCTTGCAATGGTGGCTTCCATCACTGCCTGGTTTACCAAATTGACAACGACGTGTACAATATGGAGTGCTAGGAGCCTGCTCAGCTGGATTTATGGCAGCACTTCACAGAATTTGCATGCTCTGCCTTAGGAGACTGCTTTCACATTG
The DNA here is from genome assembly GCF_008692635.1 of Crocuta crocuta. Taxonomy (NCBI): domain Eukaryota; kingdom Metazoa; phylum Chordata; class Mammalia; order Carnivora; family Hyaenidae; genus Crocuta; species Crocuta crocuta. The sequence continues at coordinate 6,301,370 of NW_027528977.1, read as the reverse complement.
AGGAGGATATCTCTCCCTACCCTTGACCATGTTGCTTTTCTCCTTGACTATAGCTCCCCAGAGCCACCCATGCCTCTTTACCATGTTATCCTTAAGTCCTTGACTAAGGTGCTCTGATGAACCAGTCATCTCTAATTGCTTCTCTTAAGATTTTCCTCATTCTCTTAGCCCAGGTCAGCTTAATGTTGACCAGTTGGCAAAGGATAGACCCAGGTAAAGAGAAGTCAGCGTCCTCACCTCCTCTTCCAATCATCCAACTTTGTGTGCCTTGGGCCCCCTCTTGCTCCCTGGCTGAACTGGCTGAAATGAGATCCATCAGTCAATCTCCAGGTCATTGGTTTTCTGAAACAGAACACCACTTCCTTTTTTGTTGTTGTTCAAAAGAAAACTTTCGCTTGAAAACCAAGTAAGAGCAAACAAGTACCAAAGCACAGAACCTGACAAGTTGAAGACCTCTATGTCCTGGCCTTTTCTACTTCAGAATCAGTCTCCTATTGGAATGGCCACAGAAGTCAATTTCTTTCAGACAATGAGAAAAGATGATTGCCATATATCAAAGTAATAGGTTCCATTCATCTCCCAAGTGCATCTCCTTAGTGCATTCCTAACATGAACCCAAGAGAAGCCCTTTCCAAATCTACCATTAATCATAAAATGACAAAATTATATATCTACAAATATATGAGATGTTCTTTCAATCTGGGATTTAAAAAGAGTCCTTCTTTTTCATATCCCCTGAACATGAACCTTCACATCTTATTTCATTTAACTGAGGTACTCTGGTACTTGGAAGTTAGCTCTGTTCCATCCTTTGTATCAATTAAAATCCCAACTCTTTTTTAAGGTTTCCTTTGGTGTCAAGCCTGGCTCTAACTCTTCTGTGTTATACTCCAATTGATTGGTCCCATTAATGGAAGAACCTCCAAAGATGTTTATGTCAATTATTACTTTGTTCCTATCAATAATCAGGAGACTCCATCATATATATAATACATAGGTGTGTTCATATATTGTTTGATGTCCCACTGAGATTATCCATTCCTTAGAGACAAGGGCTATGTGTTTTACAGTCCAGTTATGATGTGTGTATATATATATGTATGTATATACACATATATATATGTACATATATATATGGCTGGTCACTTAGAACACATTACTTAATGACAATTATGTGGAATTCAGGAATTGGGAGGTACCTTGTCCATAACTTAAGAATAATGAGTTTTTTCCTTTTAGGCATAATAGATTGATTCTACCACTTTGGAAAGGAAACATCAAAAGGATTGCTAATGAGAATCAGTGGAGAAGCTATCCCTCTTAAAAAATTCCATTATATCTGTACCTTTTTATGGCAAATATTACTTTCTATTTTAAATTATAGTGGAAGGTACAGACATAAGATCTCTGAGGACAGAATTCCTGTTCCAATCATCTTGATATATTCTTCATATTCACATAAGCACCATGTCTTGCAAATATTAAGTACTCAGTGAACTTCTTCTGAATTAATAGTGAGGGGGTGGGCTGTAGAGCCATAATGGAAGGGATGCCAGGGGAAGTGGCTTTAAATGATATGCTATCTGTGTAGTTGGTTTGGGCTCCCTTCGTACAGGTGAAGGACCCTTCACAACATTCTTGCTTTCTTCACCTCCTTCCTGATCTCTATCTGAAGAGTCAATTCCTATAGAAAAATGCCATGATCATTACTTTCAACTTCTCACGTATTAATTAGCATGTGATGTAGAACTAATCCTTACTTTGTATTTTTGTACCTTTCTCTTTATTTCGCTCCTTTTGTTCTTCCTTTCTGCATTTCTCTTTCTACCCTCATCTCTTTCTTTCTGAAACCTTCCTTCCAAACTGATTCACTTTCTTCCTACAGACATGAACATTAAAGAGATGAGAACGAGGTACAACAGATAAATACGTATATGGAATGGAATGGAATATACAACACAGTTACTGAGCTTTTTTTATTCTGCATATACTTTAATGCCTGTTTTATAAGATAATTATTTAGGTTATTTTTAAAGACCAGTTTCTTCTCATAACAGGTTTTCTAGTTAAGTGACTAAATATAGTATAAAATGACAAAACAGTTATGGAATGTTCGATATATTCATGGATAATTGCAACAATTGTAAACTTAATTCCTTTTTTCATTTCACAGACATTTATTAAGTACAGAGTGTATGCCTGGCAAGATATAGGACACTGAGCATCCAAAGTGGCTAAGACACGATTCTTGCTTTCAATGAGCTCTACCAAGTGGCAGGGAGAAAAAATGACAAAATCCCACCTCAAAAGGCTCAGGACAATGTTAGCTCTTCAGTCAGATTTTCTTGGAAGTTTTCTTGTTTTGTGGAAAATACTGCATGAACCTTACTTCCCAGTACTCCAGGGTGTACAAGAGAGAAAGAAACCAACTTTGCACCTCCAATCATTTCAAATTTATGAGTGTTAATACAATACCTATTTGTTACTCATTTTACTAATCACACAGAGAATGGAAATAATGATATAACTGGGCAGTTTCTACTCTGCCTCTACAATTTGACCAGTGTAATTAGTTCACTTATCCTCAAGCTTCACAGGGCATCGGAATCACCTGGGTAGCTTCTAAGTATAATCTGATATCTTTTATTCTGGTATTCTGATTGAATTGTCTGAGACATGGGGAGGTATTTAATCTCTCCAGGTGATTTTAATGTACAAATTGGGTTGAGAAATATTGATGGAAATGGTTATTAATTAGCTGGATCACTCCTCCTCCACAAAAATTAAAATTAATCATAAATAGCAATAACAATAATTAAGCACATTTACATAGAAGAGGTTGGAGTGGTAGAATTCAAATTTTATTTCCATAAAGGGAGGAAACAAACTAGTGCTTAGGAAACAGATTTTTTCCTGGAATAAATTCTGAAATTCTCATGCTTGATGACAAATTAAAGGCAGTTTTGGTTTTTTTAAAACCATGTATGGAAGCTTTATTGAGGTATAATTAACATGCAAAAAAGCTGTACATTTTAATGTATATTACTTGATGTGTTTGGAAGTAAATATATGCCCATGAAACTATCACTACAATGAAGGCAGCTCTTTAAGGAATTCCAGGGCTCTGGTTTTAGTCTGTACTCCTGAGGTCTATAAATGGCACATTAACAGAACTTAGAATACCTTACTAGAGGAGTAATCAGATAGCATTGTCCCTACACCTCATCACATCTCACACATCAAGGATAGTACCTATAAACAGCTCCTTATGGGAGCTGGTATTATGTACACCAAATTTCTACTTCCTTAGGAGTACCTGAATGAAATGACCTGGTTACTGCTATTTCATTGGCTTTGAAAACCATGTAGATGAGGAGGAGTACAGATATTTAATGATGAAAATAATGCATATTCTTCTTTAGGTAGAAGGGCAGGTATGTTTGAAATCCAAGTGAAGATATTTCTTAGGAAACACTTCAAATTCCCTTTATCACCTGAACCAGTGCTTAAGACCCCATTTACTAAACTGGAGTGTAACCTAAAATAAGTTTTGGCCCCAAAAGTATTTAGGCCCACACTAATCCATGTAAAAGAAAACTGTCTGCCATACATATGTCTCTCTATATAAAGATCTCTTTCAAACCAACAGAAAATTCAAAACACTGTGGAAATGGTGTCAAAGGTTATGTAAAGAGTTTACAAAAAAACCACATAAATAGCTCTTTAGAAAAGAGGGAAAATGCTTAATTTCACTTATTAAATATGCAAATTAAAATTAATCTGATATATCATTTTTTAAATATTTCATATTGGCAAATATCCAGAAATTATACAGACTGGGAAGAAACATGGACTCTTGTACATTACTGATGAGAGTAGAAGTTGACACAGCTCTATGGATGACAGTTTGTCAATATCTAACAAAATTACAATGCACATAACATTTGATCCAGCAGTTCGCCTTCTGGAAATTTAACCTGCAAGAATATATAAGGTTACTGCTGCAGAATTTTTGTAAGATCAAAAGTTGGATAGACCTAAATGTCTATATAGTAGTACCATTATATGTTACATCCATAAAACAGAACACTATGAAGCCATTAAAAAAACATGGGGGATTGTTTAATTTACCGATTAGGAATGATATTCACCTACTGTTGAGGAAATAAGGCAAGGTATACACACACACGCAAGTATATAATATGTATACATGCCTATATATGTATATATATAAATGTTTACATATGTATATATGTAAATGTATGTATAAATGTGTGTATACATATATGATGTGCTGCATTTGGGTTTGTTTTTTTGTTTTTTGGATTATCAACCACATGAATGTATGTAACATTCAATAGTAAAGTTTCAGGCTATTGCTGGCAAGTTTCAAAGACTGTCACAGGAACAGGCAAGTAATATTCCTGCATGAAATCCCATCCTAAAGCAAAACAGTCCCCTGGTATGTCTGCCTTATGGCAAAGTTCAAAACCAGGTCTTTTTCCAAATTTACCTACTCTGTGGAGGTCTCATTATTGACCTCTTCTATATTGGAGAATGTAAGCAAAAACAATGACTGGAGTTTGGCAGCTTTAGTTCATGGGAAACTCACCATCCGCACTGCCAGGACTGAACTCGTTGTCTTTCTGAAAAATTCTCCCACATGCTCCCACTCTGACCTCCTTTCTCCTAAGTCCTGATTCTTCTGGTCTTAGCCTACCCCTCTATTACTCCAGAGAGTATTCCTTAACCCCTTCCCCAAGCACCTGGGTTGGGTTTTCCTTTCCTGTGCCCCCAAGTGCCCCTTATTAAGCATCAGAGTGATCTTTATCCTTCTGTATTGTAGTCACCTGTTAACTCGTCTTTCTCCTCAAGACTCTGGGCAAGGACTGGGTCTTAGCTCACTCACTGTTTCCTTAACACCTGCGCAGAACCTACCCAGTAATTTACGCTCATAATACTTGTTGGATGAGCACATGTGACGCACCTTGTTCTCAAAGATGACGCCTAAATCACAATAAGGAAGCCATGCTCCCATCATAAGCTCTTATTCATTTTTGGAGAGCAGGAAGAATAGGTGGAGAGACATTGAATTTCTCAAAAATAAAATAAACCCTGCAAAGTCATTGAAATATAAATTTATCAAAAGATAATTCTAAACACATCACTTATGTTTTTAAAAGTGTCATCCTTGTCTTGATTCAGTCATTTGCAGTTCTCTGTTTCTGAAGGGAGGAGTGTTAACAGTAACTTCTGTCCACATTCTTCTCCCCTTCCCAGGTTTTCTAGCAGATAACCAGGAGTTCTGCCTCTGAGCTGAGTGTTGGAGTGCCATCTTCCCCGTTTTTGCATCCATTTGGTTTAAACAAATCAACCATTAATTTGAAGCATGGTATTTTTGGAAGTTAAATAAATCTATGGGAGAGCAGTTAAAATTAACATTCAGAATTATTGTCAGAGGACCTATTTTCGTCCAACTAAAGTTTATGCATTAACAGACCAATTGCAAGTCATGACAGGGCATGGAGCTAGATTCTCATCCCTTCAAACTTTAGAGCTGACAATAATACTTGAACTTTATGTGTATATACACATGCATACTGCCCAGTTTGCTTGCTGTTCCCCAAAAAGCTCGTGAGTATATGCCTGACCAATGACTCCAGGAATGGTCAGGAAAAAAAAGAGAGACCTGGGTAGATAAAAACTGTAGTATCCAGAGCAAAAATTAATATTTTTAAACCCCTTCTGACATCTGATTTTATAATTAAACAGAATATATTAGGGAGGGAAAAGACATTTTGTGGACAAATCCTTTGCTATGCTGAGAACATCTTGACTTCCTAAGAGGAGGAGTTTGTTTAAAAGCTTAATGTTTGTGTATGTCAGTTTCAGTACAGGATTTACGTAACTCTCACTGTGTGTGGAATTTTTGTTCCCTTTAAAAGGGAAGTTTTCAAACTAACTTAACTGTTCTTTCTTGATTGAATCTTTTCTTTGCAATGGAAATGCAGTGGAAAAGATTTGGGATGTCTTTCCTGATACCAAATAATCAAAACTACCTTCTTTCCCCTCTCTCCCACCTTTACTTTCAACCAACCTTTTTTNTTTTTTTTTTTTTTTTTTTTTTTTGGTACTGACTTTAGCAACTGCCAGAGAGTAAATGCAGAACAAATGAAGAAAATGCCAGACTCTTTTCGTCTGTTCTAACTCATCCCTCAGGAGAGGTTGGCTCATGCCCTCTAGACCTTGGCAGGCAGTCCCACTACTTCCTGGAGGAATTTGTATGTTCCCTAGGAGTTGAATGAGTGTTTTAAAACAAGCACTGTGATGGTTGAAGCTTGGAGTAGAGCCCATTATGGGTTGAAAAGAATTCCCAGCTGCGTTTTCACTAGTCCAGACCCCAGCTGCAGCAGTATGCAGGGGACTCTATTTCTTAAGCCCTGTATGTATATGTGAATATTCACATCAATGCATATGAGTGCATGACTTTGAAGCAGTTGGGAAGCCCTGAACCTTAGAGATGAACTCATTTTCTTTGTGAGATAGATCTGAGTATCTACAGGGACAGGGTAAATACATCATACTTCTCTGTTTATTAAATTGTAAAGATTCTCAGCATGATTTCAGACATTAGGGGCATCAAAAGAAATCCAAAGCACAGAATCTTCATGTCAAAGCAGGTAAGGGCATGGAAACAAAAAATAATAATTCAAGGTAGGTCAAGGGATATCAACATACATTGAAAATAAGAGCAGTGAAGTTTAAAGTGGATTCAAGATTAGTATGTAAAAGGCCAGATTCCTTCTCTCTGGCCTTCAATAACATAGACTAAGTCTGAATTTCCTCCTTACTTGAGGAACTGATTCTAATAAATATATGCTGAATTCCCCTTTAAGATTACATGTAAGCAAGGGAGAGCTAATTATACTGAAATTAAAGGAAGAATTTGGAAGTGAGGTGCAGAGGGAAGGCAATGCTCTTCTAAACAAAACAGTAAATGATAACTTGGTATCCATCACTTTTCACTGGATAAACAGACAATGAAGCTCAGGAGCCTAATCCAAATGACAAAGTCAGAGTTAGAGAAATGTGTCTCCAACTTTCTTAAATCGTACTTACCTGATAACCAATAAGATCCATCATTTGCCACTTTAGTTACAAAGGATAATCAGTCAAAATAAAAGCATCCAACCCAATATCCCCCATCATCAAGCATGATGCCATTTGTATCTTGACCTGTATTACACATCATCTGACACTGACTATAACCCATATTGGGTTTCTGAGTGCCTGATTGAATGACGTCAGATTTCTGTATCAAGTATTGAAAACCTGAGCTTAGGTTTTGCTCTCTTTGTTTACTGGCTCTCATCATTATCTGTCAGTTTAGGAGCTTTTGAAACATTGTCTTCCATGGGATCATTCACATCTTCCTTGAAAATCCTCCTACATGAAAGGAGTTTTAACATTAAAAGACCAAAGAACAAACTCATCATCAAATCATAAGGAGAAAACATAGCAAAGGCTAAAATGACCAAATGTCTAAATGTCCTCAAAAAACCTGGGCAGGATGGAGGAGGAAGAAGGCAGTTTGGGAAAGGCGTTGCTATGCCTAGAAAGACAGGGACAATGTTTCAGCCTTAATTGCCAGCAATTTTCTCTGCATTCATTACACCCATTCACAAGCCTAGTATTATTTTGATGTCATTATTCTGTGGATGGCCTTGGTTTTATTTTTTAGAATACAAGAAAGGGACAAAAAGAATTTCATCAGGAGCCTGTCAGGCAAGCATTCTCAGAGGAAGTGAGTGGTTGAATCTATATCAGCGGAACTATTCATTACAGACAATTTCCCTAGCTAGAGCTAGAAAACCAGTGTCCAGGGTGTGACTTGTATTCTTGTTCTCAATATCGACAGTGGGGTCAAATTTAGAGTCTGATTCCTGAGTCTGTGTTGGGCCACAACTCCTTGGCCGCAGCATTTTTATGATGAAAGGAAAATACACAGCTGACTAGGATTTAGAGTTTTGCTCAAGGTCAAAGGGGGCATCTACATGTGACAAGCTTCCTGTGAAAAGCCCAGGGCACCAGCAGAATCAAAGCTATTTGTTAAGGCATATCAGGCAGCCAAGAGCGTCCATAAGACTCTTTGTACAGAATTTAGGGTATTAAAATGAAATAGAACACATGGCCTCTTCTTTTGGGAGTGTGAAATCTAATGAAGGGAAGAAAATACACAAGCAAGAAAATGGGAAAGTTACAAATGAAAATAGATAGGAACACTTATTCAGGATAGCAGCAGACATATGCAAAGACGGTCACTGTGCTAATTGGACATGTACAGAGATACATGTACACAGATACCTGTGTACTAAAATAGCCTGGTAGTTTCTGGGGTGGGGAAAGTCTGTGTGACCCTCAAAGTGAAAAATAAGATTTTTGTAAAGATTAGTTAGTTTCACGTTACTTGATGGCCCATTTCCCCTCTGGGGTCTAGATGCTATGTATCCCCTCCACTCTGTCTTGTGTTGAGAATGACTGGACCCAATGCCAGAAAACACAGTATGGGAGGAAAGAAAGCAAACATTTGGAATGGGGGTGGAGAAGGGGTTAAAAGAATGTGAAGGAGGGACCCCTTGGAGAATTTGATAGAAATTGGTATGGTAGGCATGTGCAGCTCTCCAGAGGCCTAGAAATGTGTGCCCATAGCTGTAGATGAGGCATGGGAACAAATTAACCAGACTAGAGACACCCACCACAATTTGATTATGTCCAGTAGACTATATCACATAAATCTAAGGTAAAGAACTAAGAATGTTTAAGGATTTCTTTGTAACATTGGCCTGGCTGAGAGAAGGGATAAGCCACCCAGTAAGAGGCCCTTCCATACCCTATCCCTGGTCTACAAACTCCGTTCTTCCAGAGTAGAAGGTAGAGGGAGTCAAGGCAAACCATGAAGGATCAACTAATCCACTGTCCAGTAAAGAAGGCCATCTGACTATCCAACCTACTCCCTTCCCTGGATGGGCAGAAAGGCTGGATTACAGAGATGTGGACGTCTGTTAAGTTTAGGATGTGTGGCAGTCAGAGGAGTTGGTCTGATAAGAATCCAGAGAGCAGGGCCTCACAAATTTACCTTCAGCTACCATTTCTGATGGATGGCCCAAAGACCTTTCTGTACAGTTTACACAGCAAGCTGGCTTTGGTGAACATGCATAGTGGATTATGATAAACTATATTGTTGTTGTTGTTGTTGTTACATTGGAATTGCATCCAAAATACGATGCTTCCTTCATCTAATGTGCAACCCCTCATTTATAGGCTTCAACAGAGAAAGGGGAAGGCCTACAACTCTTCAGGTCACCCTCTTCCAAAGGATTCACTGCAAAGTGACATTCATTGTCCTAAACTCTAGGTAAGAAAATGGTATAAAGTATCCCAGAAACCCTCTCCAACAAGTTTCCACTGCCACAGTCCCTGGTTGATAACCCTTTTATTCGTTTGTGCTACAGGAAGGAAGAATTCTGATAATGGTAAAAATATATACATTAACTAGTTGCTAAAAGTATTATTCACTTTATCTCCAGATAAATGCCCCAAAGCAACTTCAGGGGCAGAGTTCTTCCTCCTCTGTTGCCTTTTCTTGCAAAANAGTCGGACGCTTAACCGACTAAGCCACCCAGGCGCCCCATAAAATCAATTCTTTTAAACTATAGATATCACTAATATTAACAATAAGCATAATCAGAAAAGATGAGCTGAAAGAATTAATTACACATTCTTGGAAAGATGCACCTATCAGTATTCCTTTTTATAAATTATTACTTATAAAATTATGTTTCGTTTCATGGTGTTGGTTTTTTGGAAACCAACTTCAACAATTTTTTCTTCACTAGGGATATTGTGTGGTAAAGAACTTACATTCGCCATGATCAAGGGTTTGCAACTTGTACCTTTTATAAAAAGAAAATATTATAAGTGAAGGCAGGAATAATGAATCGCAATGTTGCAATGACAGAAATCCTGGGGATTTTTCGTGGAAGGGTTAGAATTCCCACAAACTCCCTTCCTTCTCACTAACAGCCTTCATCCCAGAGTATGTGGGAAAAGCTTTGCTCTCAAATGAGGGCCCTCCATCACCCTGTGGAGAACTCAGTGTGTGGAGTAAGTGTCATGAAGTAGGGCAGAATTCATATAATTTTCTTCACAATTAAAATTTCTTGCTAACACTTTGTAAGTGGATTCGCAAGAGGTTAATTCTACAGAGAGCAGGAGGGAAATAACTATTAAAAACAGGACAATCACAATTCACCACAGGAACATTTGCCAACATAAAATTTTGGCCCAAGGTACTAATATTGAGCTGCAGATTACAACCTTTAATATGACCGTGGCTGTCTACAATTAATTGAAAGGAAATCATTTCCTAATTAGGATTGCCTCCCATCCAGAGCCTGGGGTTAAAAGTAGGAAGGGGGGAAGAAAAGAAAGGAAAAGAAAACTTCTGCATACTAATTTCATGATCTTTTATATTTTTAATGCTCAGCTGGCTTAAAGTAGCTCTAAGAAAATGAGATCTGAGCCTAAAAATTTAAATATGGTATTAATTCTTTTTCTAAAAGTTAGATTATTGATTCTCTAAACATTTGGCTGCTAAATAGCACTTGTCCCTGGGATTGAGTCTTATTGCATAATACTGAGGCAGTATCAAAATGAGAAAGAACTGAATTTCACTCCAAGTTTTTTCCAAGTGCCTAAATAAGGAACACTTATCCTTTGAGGTCTTAACTGTTCTTCCTCCCTCAGGGAGGGGTAAAAGTTGTTGCAGAAAGGGGCGCCTGGGTGGCTTAGTCGGTTAAGCGTCCGACTTTCGCTTAGGTCATGATCTCGCAGTTCGTGGGTTCGGGCCCCGCGTCGGGCTCTGTGCTGACTGCCAGCTCAGAGCCTGGAGCCTGTTTCAGAGTCTGTGACTCCCTCTCTCTCTGACCCTCCCCTGCTCACGCTGTCTCTCTCTCTCTCCTAGAAATAAATAAAACATTTAAAAAAAAAAAGTTGTTGCAGAAAGAACACTGGCCTTGGTGTCAGAGGATCGATGATTCAGATCCACCACTAATTAGCTCTAGGTCTTGGGAGAATCACTTAATCCCTGTAAGCCTCAGTGTCCACATCCATACAAAGGGGATAAACCTAGCCTACATATCTATCTTAAAAGTCATAATGAAGGTTAAATGATATAACACACCCAAAACTGACTAACAGAGGATAGAAGATAACCTTGGTTCCCACATTTGTCCTCAAAAAGCTATTTATTCACTTGCCACCAAAGAACAGTGTGCAGATAAGAAATCTTTTCACTCCACATAGTAGCAAATAAAACTCTAAGTGACTTGAATAAGAAAGGGAACTCATTAGCTCACATCTTTGAAAGTCTAAGGAGAAGGCTCGCTTCAGGCATGGCTTAGTCCAGAGACTCAAATCATGGCTTTGGGTTCAGTTCTCTGTGCCTTGGACTTCTGTGTTTTCTGCACCAGCCTCACTCTCTGGCTAGCTTCCCTTGAGGCAGCAAGAGGGTTACAGCCCAAAGCCTCACATCTACATACCCCCATAGCCTGTGGAATAATAATAATGACAATAATGGAAACAATAGCTGCTACTAGCTACTGATCTGTGTACTAGGTACCTTTTCTTTTTTTCCTTATTGTATATACTTAAGATGTATAACTTAATGATTTGATGTATGTGTATGTTGTGAAATATTCACTATAATCAAAGTAATATCCATCTCCATTGCCTTTGTAAATAATACATAGACACAGGTATAGAAATATATATACAGGAGTGTATATGTATTGGGGAGCATATATATATTTGTATATACTTATACAATATCACTGTGTCTATTTTACACATGAAAAACTGAGATACAGGGGCGCAGTCAGTTGAGCCTCCAACTCTGGCTCAGGTCATGATCTCACAGTTTGTGAGTTTGAGCCCCACATTGGGCTCTTTGCTGACAGCTCAGAGCCTGGAGCCTGCTATGGACTCTGTGTCTCCCTCTCTCTCTCTCTGTACATCTCCCCCCCCCTTAAAAATAAATAACATGGAAAAAAAACCTGAGACACAGAGAGGTTAAGTAATGTTCCCAAAGCATTTCAGCTAGGTGGCCATGCAACTGAGACTCAGACCCAGTCTAGAGCTAACTTTTGTGCTTATAACTTCTCTGAGGAAGCCAGAGCTAAGAGCTGCTGACAGGTCATTGTCTCTAGGTTCCGTACCTCTTCTTGAAACAATCACTGTGGGCCTGCTGGGAACAGGGTATGTGGATTGGGTTGAAGCTATTAGGACCCACTCTGGAGCTGAAAGTCTGGTCAGTTCATTAACAACACCTGGCTGACAAGGATGCAGGAGTACTTACCAAAAGGGACTGTTAAAAGAAGAGGGTATGGATATTAGGCATATTCCCTAAAGGGCTATGGGTATAAACTATAGATAGAGCCTCCCAACAAGCTTACAGTTTAGAAGGAAAGATAAACACATATGCTGAACCACAATCTAAGGTACTCAACAACGTTTCTTTTTTTCTTTTTTTTTTTTGAGAGAGAGATAGAGACAGCATGAGCAGGGGAGGATCAGAGAGAGGGAGACACAGAATCTGAAACAGGCTCCAGGCTCTGAGCTAGCTGTCAGCACAGAGCCTGATGCGGGGCTCAAACCCACAAACCCTGAGATCATGACCTGAGCCAAAGTCGGACGCTCAACCGACTGAGCCACCCAGGCGCCCCCTCAACAACGTTTCTTACAGCACTGCAGCAGATTACTGTCTACATGGGATCAGGGTGCCTGCACATGAGCTCTGATTGGTAAGGCCCTTTTCTTTTTCTTCTCTTGCCCTGAATTGATCCTTTCCTATTTTTATCCATTCATCCATCCATCCATCCATCCATCCATCCAACAGATCAGAGCACCTACCTTGTGCCATGCATTGGTGGCACTGGGAGTTCTGGAGTGAACAAGGTGGGCACAGTTGCTGCTTACATGGAACTCACAGAACAGCAGAGGAGCCACTGTTGCAATTATTGTGTAACAAGCCATTGCAATAAGGAGCTGCGGTTAGGAAAGTGCAGGCTGATATACACATTCATATCAGAGGAATATAACCTAGGTTTGGGGTAAGAGGAAGCTTTCAGAAATAAATGACACTTAATTTGAAACTCAAATTAAGGAGAATGACAAGTTGGCTAAAAATAGAAGATGGAGATGGGATCTCAGAAAGTCTGTCCTATGATTATTCTGGCCAGCTCTTTTCTGTGAACCTTATAGCAATGGCCTCCCCTGATGCCTACAATCCTCAAAGCCTCCATTAAATTTCTTCTAAATAAAATTAAAATATAATAGTAAATGAACTGACTTACATATTCTTTATGTTGGTAAGATTGTGCATCACTGAATCATGCTCCTGAAGCCCTAGGGTTCCAGAGAGGTCTCAGGGGCTTGGAGGGTTGAAATATGGGGTGAAAATGGAGACTCTTCTTTGCAGAAGGCAAAGAAACTGAGCAAGATGCCTCCTGGGTCTCTGTTTCCTCACCTGACTAGACTGGCACTTCTTGTATGCTTTATATAGTAGAGAATATGGGTATACATTATTGGGTAGCTTAAAAATAAATTTTGAATAGCTCTGAGTAATGTATATATTTATCAGACAGAGGTTCTTCAAAGTTACTATTTCAAAACATTTCTCTATATTCCAGCAACCAGGTCCTTGACCAGGAGTATAATCACCATCACAACACAGTCTCCATGACAAAATTAAGATTCATCTTACATATTTCAATTACATGCCTTTTCCAGGAATTCAGTCTCCTATGGCACTATTTGGATGTGGCAAATAAGGTATAAAAGGTTTCAACATGTGCAATAAGATTTCAACATGGAAAAGTGGACTTTTGCAGGGGGTGATCAGTGATGCTTTCACAGAATGGGAAGCCTCTGAACTGGGTTTTGTTGATTTACCAATAGTCATAGATAGGGAAGAGGAGGGCTTTCCATATGAAAGGGAAAAATGGAAAAAAAAAAAAAAGCAAAACATGGAGGCAGGAACACAAAGCATGTTTGGAGAACAGTACAAAGGATGATTTGGCTGGAGCCTGAGTATTGTGTGGGGTTGTTATATGAGATTAGACTAAAAAACTAGCTTGGGTCAACATGGTAAGGTCCATGAATGACAAATAGTTCACCTTCTCTCCTGATAATCTTTGTACTTGCCATTTTCTCTATTTGGAATGCTCTTCCCACAGATCTTTAGATGATGAGGTCCTGCTTGTTATGTACGTCTTCAATCAAAGTCATTTCTTCTAAAAAGTCTATCTTGACCAACTTGTTAAAGCAATTCCCTTTCTATCCAGCACCTCACTTTCTACCCATTACTATATTTCTTTTCCTTCATAACACCAAGTTATCTTATTCATTTGCTTGTTTTACTGCTTATCTTATCAAAAACCATGAGAACAAGAATCCTTTCTATCTTGTTGACTGTCAAATCCCAACATGGCACATATTAGGTGCTCAATAAATATGTGTTCAATGAATGACATGCATGAGTTGTCCTTTCATCAATGAATAATGAAGAGCCATAAGAACTTTTGAGTAAGGAAATGAAACAATCCGAGCAGTTTATGAAAAAAGTTTATTTGATAGCAGATTTTAGGATGGAAGGAGGCAATATGAGATTAAGGGCAGGAAGATCAATTAGGAGGCTATTGTAATAGTCTGGAAAAGGGCCAAGCTCCCAAACTCTGGCAATGGCCAATGGGCATGGATATATGGGCTGGATGAGAGAATATGGCACAGCTGGGAATAAAGGGAATAGTGAGACTGTACTTGGAAAGAAAGACTTTGGGAAAAGGAACGAGCTTTGACAGAGTTCAAGTTGAAGCAATCTGAGCTTTTAGAAATGAAGTAGAAAATCAGGTAGGAAATGTGTGCCCTTGCCTAGAAAAAGGCACTAGGGGAGGAAATAAAGATCTGAGAGTTAACAGCTCAGAACTGAGAGTTAACAGCTCAGAAGTGGTAGTTGAACCCTTGAGATTGAGTAAGGTCTCTGAGGGAAGGTACAGAAAGAAATGAACAGAGGGTTGACAATAGTGTGGAGAGGAGATATATTTCAAGGATGAGAGAAAGGAAGGGGGAAGCAGGAATGGAAAGAGAAAATTGGAAAGAGAACATTTCAAAGTAGCCATAAGATGTCAAAAGATGGAGGACGAAGATGATGCAGGTTGAAGACAGGAATCCCCCCATTCTCTCCCTGCAATAGGAAGAGCAGTGTTTAGAGCACCCTACAGTTTGTCATCACCAGGACCCTCTGCCACATCACCATGCTTACTAGAATCCTGCGCCTACTCACATATAAATTCTGCATAGCTCCTCAGCAAGCACACCTGTTCAAAGACCCTCCATAATTTAAAAACTCACTTGCTCTTTACTGCTTTCCTGTATGTGAATTTTTTCCTTAATACCCTGCACCTTATGGTTAAGATCTAGTTTGAATCTCTTAATTGCTAGACATCAACAGTAGAGCCATGCAAATCACAATAACCGTAGTAATAGTCCATAATAGTTAATCATTTACACCTAATCTCATTAACATTGCTATTGCTTGTCATCACTGTGTGCCTATTATAAAGGATATAAGAAGGGTGGAAAAAAGATAATGACTTCTCTTTCCTTTTTCAAAGTCAGGAACTATCTTTCTCATCTTCTCTGGAATGTGTCTCTATAGCCTTGGATTTTTTTTGTTTGTTTTTTTTTAACTGAGGTCTCGCTGAATTTCAGTGAGATAAACTTTTTGATAGCACAAAAATTATGCAGAAGCATAACTAAGGAAATTTAGAGCTTCCACCAGCCCTTGAGGGTTCCCTTACCTGGAGTCAAGTCAGGCGATAACAATTGCTGCCCTGCAGGACTTTAAAAATCAGAGCAACCCAAATCTCCTCATTCAGCCCATTTATTGAGCACATGTAATGTGTATGCACAGAAGGTATGAAGAATATGAGAGGTGTGGCACCAGCCTTGGGCCACTCACAGGCCCAGAGAGGGGCAGGCTTGGTGCAGTGATACCTGTGAGATAAGAGGGAAGATGAGAGACCTGCAGCTTGTGCCCCTGAGACCTTGCAGTACTTTGTAACCTGGCTGTGGGCAGGAGATGAGATGGATAGGCCACCAATCGGGACCACGGGAGCCAAGACAAAAGCCAAAGAAGAATGAGACTCCATGTTAGAGTCCTGGATTTTTTTGGGCTCAAGACACTGTGGGTCACTGGAGACAGAATGGATTTGAGTACAAAACCCTATGGCTGTGGGCCAGAGTCATGCAGCCACTGAACTGAATTAGCCTTTCTGAAGAATGCGCATCAGTTGGGACAAGAGGGAATCTGAAACTTAGTGCCCAAGAGAAAATTGCTTCTGTCCCCATATTGGAAACTTGGTTATGTGTCCAGTATACATGTAGGATGAGGATGTTGGTTGGTATTTAAAAATTAGGAAGAATTATTGTTGTCATCTATCTTTTTGAGGTCTCTCAGGAGTTACTTGGGGGGTTTTTCTTCCCTCTGAGATTTAGGTAAACTTTCCTCAAAAATCTACCCTCATAACTAGAGATTATTGAGGGCCCACAACTACTATACTTTTCCAGGCTTATTTTTGATGGCTCTCTCTGTCTCCACTCCTGCATCTACGTCCTCACCAAACCATGGATCTAACCTGGGTTAGATCCAATCACACAGAGTTACATCATAACTTTTGTAGTTTTATTGAATATTTGTGAAAGGCAAGGGACAATCACATCCATTCATTTCTTGAGCACCTACTATGTTTTAGTGGCTATCATAAGTGCTTTAGATAACAGCAGTGATAAAAAGACAAAAATTCTTATCTTCCTAGAATTTCTAATCAGTGAGAGAGAGAGATAATAAACTTTGAGGAGGGTGTAACCACCTGCCAGCTTCCTGTTCCCTAGTCATTCCACCCCTCCTCTTCCACTGACACCAGCACCAGCATGTCATGCTCTGCAGCTTTCTGAAAACTACTCTGATGTGTGACCTCATGGCCCCACAAGCATGGGCTCCACAAGCAGGTTACTTTGTCTTTCACAGTCTCCCAGCCTTAGAATTCTAGCCAACAAAAATGTCTCTATTTTGTTACACAAGATTGTCTAAATCTATGGAGCTAGACTGGCAAGAACTTGCAGGTCCCCAGGCCACCCTGCTGCCAACAGAAATTTAGCATGGTAGATTAGACAATTAGATGAACATAGCAATTTGGGATCAGGCAATTCTGGGGTCAAATTTCTGCCCCTTGCTGGTTGTACTACATTGGAAATGTTCCTTAATCTTTCTAGGCCTTGATTTTTCTCATCTGAAAAATGGGGCCATTAATTACTTTTCCTTAATGTGAGGGTAAAGAGTATATGTGATAATAAATAAAAGTTATCAGCACAGGATATGTGCTTCCAATATGACTAGTTTTCTTTGGCTTCTAGAAAGATTCTGTAGTAGACCAAGAAAAGGAATCAATCAGAACTCAGGACCAGACACAGAAAAGTCATGTGGGCCAAAGAGAGAAACAATTAGCACTTACTGCACTTTAAGGGGCACCACAAATATTTATAGGTCACCCCTAGCACCCTCTGGTGAGCAGTAGGGTAACTCGTTCCAATGTCATGAACTAGGTGGGAGATATAACTAAACATCTCCTTCACACAGACCTTGGAGCTAAGCTTATAGCTCTCTCTCCTGCCCCTATTGGATTTGTTTAAGATGGAACTGAACTAGAACTAAACATGCAAAGGTAAGTCATCAGTAAGCCAGTGGGTGAGGAGCTGGCACACAGAGAGAGACAGGGCAGGATGAGAAGACTATAAACATTATGGGGACAGTGGAGGCTGAATGTCCTGCCTAGCAAGTATAAAAGTCTCAAATATGCCCCAAGAGCAGAGGATGCCCAAGGTGGCCAAGGGCTGGCAGAATTCTGACATTTAGTGTAGAAGTAGGCTACTGGCTCTTAGGGTATGGCCCACTGGGGTTGGGAATCTGAGATTCTCAGACTCTTCAACTTTCAAGGTCTCTGAAAGGTCATCTAGTCCAAGGGTTCCTAAACATGGCCCTTGACACAGCACTACTGAATATGAATCCTCCAGGTTTGAGCCAGGCCAAACACTTAAATATTTCTTGGGTGATTCTTGTGGCTTAGAGTGGGCACCAAAGATTCTACATTTCTCTCTCTCTCTCTCTCTTTAACGTTTATTTATTTATTTATTTTGAGAGAAAGAGAGAGAATGTGCATGAATGAGAGAGGAGCAGAGAGATTGGGAGAGAGAGAATTCCAACTAGGCTCCATGCTGTTAGTGCAAAGCCCATCATGGGATCTGATTTCACGAACCCTGAGATCATGACCTAAGCCAAAATCAAGAGTCAGACATTTAACTGACTGAGCCACCCAGGTACCCCGAGATTCTATATTTCTAACAAAACTCCCAGCAGATGCCTATGCTGCCAGTTCATGGACCGTATTTTGGGTAGCAGGGTCCTAGACTGACTCCCCAACAGATGCTTGAATCTTTTCCTATGCTTGACTATCTCCTGTGAAAAGAATTTCATTACCTCTGATGGGCCTCATTCAAATTTTATATCTCCTGGTTAACCACCTGTGTGTGTATGTGTGTTTCCTAAGCCCTGCTATTGATATTTCTAGGCTACTCTATCTTTTGGCAGCTCTGCCAGAAAATTCTTACTTACATTTTTCTATCATTTATCTTTTTAAGCGTTATTACATTAACTATAGGTTTTGTTTAGAAAATATAGAAAATACATACAGAGAGAAGGAAAAACCTATAACAACCATAACACTACCAACTAGATATACTTGCTCTTGAAATATTGGAGGATTTCCTCATAGTTATTCCTTATCATGTTTTAAAATTTATTTTCTTTTATATATAGAGAGAGCATGAGTGGAGGAGAGGCACAGAGAGAGAGAGAGAGAGAGAGAATCTCAAGCAGGTACCCCACTCAGCATGGAGCCTGATGTGGGCTCTATCCCATGACCCTGGGATCATGACTGGAGCCACAATCAAAAGTCAGATGCTCAGGTGACTGAGCAGACACTCATTTCGTATCATGTTTGAGAAATCTGATTCTGGTGTCTTTCTCCCTTGGAGCCTCAGAGAACAAGGCTCAGCTCTGTCTCTTTACTGTCCGGCAGCTTCAGGCAATGGGCAGCAATTCTCCACTGGCTGATGCTCTAGTACCTGCCTTTCCCACTGATCTTGCAGTCCCTACTCCTTGCAGGAGCAAAGTTTGGGCAGAGATTAGAGGAAGGAAAACCCAGGCCCTCTGGTGAAAGGGCACTGCTGGTGCTCACTGAGCAATGGGCTGGTTTTCAAGTCATCAGGATTGCTTTACAATGAGCCATTCTGTTTCTTTCACTTGATACTGCTTGTCACCAACAAGTAAACATTTTAAGTCACATGTGACCACAAAACAATGTTTTTCACTTGAAAAGTAGATTGGTTCATAGCCAATCATATCCTCACCCTCACTCAGTTGTATTAGTGTTCTGATCTATTGAGCATGGGCTCACCATGTGTTGGAACACCAGGATTTAAATCCTGGCTCCATCACTTGTTGCTAACTGAAAAGTTGGACAGGTTACTTAACCCCTCTTATGGTTCAGTTTTCTCATCTTTAAATGACGACAATAATACCACCTACCCCCACAAGGTTGTTATTTGGATTACATGTGTTAATCCATGTAAGTGTTTTAAAATTATTTTTTTNCATTGGGGTACATGTGCTCCTATGCATCAGCATTTCTGTATCCCTTGGGTAAAATTATTTTTTAATGTTTATTTCTTTTTGAGAGAGAGACAGAGCATGCACAGGGGACGGGCAGAGAGAGAGAGGGTGACATGGAATCTGAACCAGTCTCCAGGTTCTGAGCTGTCAGCACAGAGCCTAATGCAGGGCTAGAACCCACGAACCATGAGATCATGACCCGAGCCAAAGTCAGGCACCTAACCACCTGACCCACCCAGGTGCCCCTATCCATGTAAGGTTTTTAGAACTGTGTCTGACTCATGAAAGAACTCAGTAGATGATATCTTAAATGCACACACACAAATAGCCACAAAGTCAAGTTTAATGGGTAAGATTTATTGAGATAAGGAGATAAGTTTGGTAATCATTTCCATATTTTAACCTGGTGAAAGATCTGGCTAAGAAAAAGGTTCACAAAGTGCCCAGAGCCAGCTGTGATAAGGAGTATCTTCTGCTTCGGAAGCCACAGCAGAGACTCTTATCTGCCGTCGTGTGCCTATGAGGAAGGGGCCAGGTTCTAAGCTCTGCGCACAGCAGCTGGGAACAGAACAGGTACTCAGTAAGTGTTGAGCAGTGAGGACTGCTGTTGCCACCTGCCCCACTTTTGCTCATTCTGCCTGGTGGGCAGTCTTAGAAAGTGTCCTGGGAATTTGATAATATTTTGGAGATACGCCAGGTTCTCCCTAGGATAGGACGTTGAAGATTCCATGTCACTGTCTCTGCATGCTGCTGAGACCTCTGGCTGAGTGTCAGACGCTCTGAATCTTGAGAGCTTTGCTGAGTCCCCAGGGAGTCACTGGCTCCTCTCTGAGCAATTACTGCATTACTGCAATTATAGCTGGTTTTCTAGAGAGCTGCTAAATGGCACCCTGATGACTAGAAAAAGATAATGTTCAACCCTATACACCTAACTTCCTATTAGAGAATTACTTAGACATTGGAGACAATCTGGCTCATTAATAAATAAGTTCATTTCTGCATTTCCTAATCCAGACTACCCCAGTAGCTTACCCCATACACTGATCCATGAATTTATAACCCTTTCTGTTTTTTTCCTTTCTGTCCTTCCCTCTATTTTTTTAACAGCTTGATTGAGGTATAAATGATATACAGTAAGCTGCATATATTTTAAGCACACAATTTTATAAGTTTGACATACACAGGCATCTGTGAAACCATCTCCACAATCAAGTTAATGAACTTGTCATGTCTGTCACCCCCTAAATTTTCCTTATGCCCCTTTGTAATGCTTCCCTCGTACCTCACATGGTCTCAGGTAGAATCCTGGGCAGTCACTGGCCATCACTGACGTGTTTTCTGTCATTATGGATTAGCGTGTGTTTTTTATAACTTTTCATAAATAGAATCATGCAGTATATATTTAAAAAATTTTTTTCTTGCACTGGCTAGGACCTCCAGTTGATATTGAATGGGAGTGATGAGAGCAGATGTCTTGTTTTTGATCTTGGGGGGAAAGCTTTTACCTTAGCTGTGGATTTTTTCATAGATGCCTTCTAAGGAAGCTTTCTTTTACTCATTATTTGCAAAGAATTTTTATCAAGAATAGGGGCATCTGGGTAGCTCAGTTGGTGAGTGTCTGACTTTGGCTCAGGTCATGATTTCATGGTCTGTGGGTTTAGGTCCCACATCAGGGTTTGTGCTGACAGCTCAGAGCCTAGATAGAGCTGCTTCAGATTATGTGTCTCCCTCTCTCTCTGCCCCTCCCCTGCTCACGCTCTGTCTCTCTCTCTCAAAAATAGACATTAAAAAACCTTTTTAAAAAAAGAATTTTTATCAAGAATAGATGCTGGATTTTGTCAAATACTTCTGCATCTAGTGAGATGACACAAAGTAAGTTCATTAAACAGACACATTGACTTGTGAATGAATGCTAACCCAAGCCTGCATTCTTGGGTAAACTGCCCTTTATTTTGATGTATTATTCTTTTTTATCTGTTGTTGGATTTGATTTGCTACAATTAAGTTTAGAATTTTTGCATGTATATTCATGAGGGGTGTGGGTTGGCAGTTTTCTTTTCTTGCAATGTCTTTGGTTTTAGTATCAAAATCATGTGCTGGCCTCATAGAATGAGTTGGCAAGAATTACCTCCTCCTTGGTTTTCTGGAAGGGTTTTTATAGAATTTGTGTTATTTTTTTCTTTATGTATTTGGTAGAATTTACCAGTCAAGCCATTTGGAACTGAAGGTACAAGGGGTAGGGTGAAGCAGGTTTTTAATGACCAAATCTACTTCTTAATTTCTGTAATAAATATAGGTCTATACCAGTTACATGTTTTTTCATGGCTAAAGAAAAACCTTGTCTTTCAAAGAATTTGTCTGTCTTATCTAAGTTTCTTAATTTATTGGCATAGAACTGTTTATAATATTCCCTGATTATTCTTTAAATATTTATAGAATCTATCATGATGGCTTCTCTTTCATTTCTGGTATTGATATGTGGTACTCATTGATTACATTCCTTTAATCCTGATTAATGGGCTAGAGGTTTATCAGTTTTATTGATCTTTTCTAAGAAATGTTTTATAATTTCAACTGGTTTTTTTCTATCACTTTTGGTTTTCTATTTTATTGATTTCTGCTCTGATCTTATGTTATTTCCTTTCTTCTGTTTACTTTGAGATTCAGTTGGTCAATTATAGTTATAATCTCTAGAATTTTGATTTGGGTCTTTTTCTATCTTAACTTTTTGAACATACATAATACTGTTATATATGTTTTAATGTCCTTATCTGCTGATTCTAACATATGTGTCTGTTCTGTGTCAGCTTAGGTGGAATGAATTTTCTCCTTATTATGGTTCATCTTTTTCTATTTCTTTGCATGCCTGGTAATTTTTTATATATGCAGGCTCTTATGAGTTTTACCTTTTTAGGTACTGGATATTTTTGTATGCCTGCAAATACACTTGAGCTTTACTATGGAATGTAGTTAGTTGGAAATAGTTTGACCCATTAATATCTTGCTTTTAATAGAATAATGTTCAGTCTAAGAATATTTGCTTTCTACTACTGAGGTAAGATTTTCTGTGTACTGTATTTAGTTCCCCTATGAAAACCATGATGTTTTCCAATTTGGCTATTAAGAACAGACACTATTCCCAGCCCTGTGTGAGCACCAGGCAATTGCCACTGATCTTTTTAATGTTCCTTTCTCTTATCTCAAGTAATTTTTTTTCCTTAAATAGTCTATTGTCAAGTTGGTTTACATATAACACCCAGTGCTCATCCCAACAAATGCCCTCCTCCATTTCCATCACCCCCCTTTCCCTCCCCCCACCCCCATCAGCCCTCAGTTTGTTCTCAGCATTCAAAAGTCTCTCATAGTTTGCCTCCCTCCCTCTCTCCAACTATTTTTCCCCTTCTCCTCCCCCATGGTCCTCCATTAAGTTCCTCCTAATCCACCTATACCTGCAAACATATGGTATCTGTCCTTCTCTGCCTGACTTATTTCACTCGGCATAACACCCTCAAGGTCCATCCAGGTTGCTACACATGGCCAGATTTCATTGTTTCTCATTGCCATGTAGTATTCCATGGTATAGATAAACCACATCTTCTTGATCCATTCATCTGTTGATGGACACTTAGGCTCTTTCCATGTTTTGGCTATTGCGGAGAGTGGTACTATGAACACTGGAGTACATGTGCTCCTATGCATATGGGGAGTTCTATTGTTAGTTTTTTGAGGAACCTCCATACTGTTTTCCAGAGGGGTTGCACCAGCTTACATTCCCACCAACAGTGTAGGAGGGTGCCCAGTTCTCTACATCCTCCCCAGCATCTAGAGTCTCCTGATTTGTTCATTTTAGCCACTCTGACCGGCGTGAGGTGGTATCTCAGTGTGGTTTTGGTTTGTATTTCCCTGATGATGAGGGACGCTGAGCATCGTTTCATGTGTCTGTTGGCCATCTGGATGTCCTCAAATAGTTTTGCACACACGTGCTCTATCCAGACTTCAACTGAGGCAGATCCTCTGCATATCTCTAGAGTTTTAGCTCCATGAAGCTCTCCCCTCTCTGGTACTCAATCCTGTGACCACTAGTTAGTTACCTTGATGTCTCTGGATACCGACCTCCATCTCTTCAACCCCAGGAAGCCGTGGAAATCCAAATGGGTTTCCTCTCCTGACCAAAGTCTGAAAACACCCTAAAGGCAGTAAGCTGGGGCAATTATAGAGCTCACCTATTTGCATCCCATCTCTCAAGCATTACTCTCCTTTGTTGTCTTATATCCAGTGTCCTGCAAACCATCATTTTGTCCCATTTTTTGTTTGTTTGTTTCATGTAGGAGAGTAAATCTGGTTTCTGTTATTCTATATTGGGTGAAAGTGAAACCCCATTTCTCCTTAAATGTACTCTGATTATTTCCATTTAGATGACAAATAATCTAGTCTCCCACCATTAGGTGCAATCTGTTGACTGCCTGGGATGTGGTCTTTTGCATTTAGCTTTTGTATGGACCTCTGGGAGTTACTTTAGAAATTAACAATAAGATCTAGAATGTGTTTTATTGCCCTAAGGTCTTTGTTTACTTCCTTTACCACTTAGCTGATGCCCCTCTTCTAATGAGTTCCTCCCTTACATTTGTTACATGCATGTCAACTAGATTAATTGTTCACAGCACCAGAACTTTTAAGCTGTTATTGATTTTTCTCATCACTTAAATGAGAAATATATGTTTGAAACCATTTATTTGATTAAGTGCATTATCTCTGATGTCCTCTAACGTACAAGGACATCTGGTGGATTAGGAGACAAATTTCTGCATCACATGTAACATGACAAGAAATAGAGCAAACATAACTAAAATTAATATTTATTGAGAACCAGTTATTGGCAAGTACTGAATGAATCTCCCTTCTCTCCCCCGCCCACCACATTATCTTAATCTTATAAGGTGATTAATAAGGTAGGTATTTTATAAGTTAGATATCTCCCATTACATTTTTGCAGATAAGACAATTGAATTTCATAGAGGTTTAGTAATTGCTAAAAGACATTGGGCTAGTAAGTAATGTAACCAGGATTTAAACTCAGGTTGTCTGATCCCAAAGTCCCAATTCTTTCTCTTCTGTCATACTGATCTAAGAAGAAATCAGCCTGTTGCTGATTTTGACACTTGTCCGCATTTGCTCACAAGCGTGCCCAACTATAGAAAGACACTTTAAAATCTTCTCCAAAGCAACTGAAATATCAGAATCCGTTCATGTAGAGTTTTTATCAATCCCTTTGTATATCCTTCTCTCAACCTGAAATCCTTTAAGCAGAAAATAAATTAACAACTACAGGAAATAGAGACAGGGAATGAGATGAAGTTCATTTCTAGTTAGAGAAAGGTTTATTTGGATTATCTAAGGTTACAGTCAGCCCCAAAACAAATGCCATATGAATTAAATACCTAAGAATACAAATCAAAGTCATAAAGTATTAAAATGAAATGTTAGATAATTTTGAAAATCTGGGTTTGGGAGATACCTTTCTAATAAATAAGAAACAAAATCCAGAAACTGTAAAGAAAAATAATTGACAGATATGATGACATAATTTTTTTAGTTCCAACTGTACCAACACTTTTCAAAACCTCCAAAAAAAAAAAAAAAAACCCTTTTCAAGCAGCAGAACTGGGAGGAAATATTTGTGACACTTGCATTGAAGAGTTCATGTTTTTAATCGAACCATCCTCAGCATTACTCCCTAATGGTTCTTAGAATGCATTTCAAACTGAGGTCCTGGGTAGAACTTTGTCTCCCAGGCCAGCTCCCCTTTGGCTATGTCCTTGGGTCTGTCCCTATCTGAAGTTCCCAGTATCCTAAAGAGAGTTAACCAAGCTTGGGTTGCTGTTCTGGCTCTGTCGTTTACAAACTACATGTCACCAGACAAGTCACGTAACCTCTCTGAATCCAAACTTAATGGCCCAAAGGGGATAGCAATGGTACTCAGCTCCTAGCATTTTTGTGAGAATCACTTAGGTTGTCCGTGGCTTATACTAAGTGTACCATAAATGGTAGCCATTGTTCACTGTTACATCCTTACTGCAAGAGCAACAAATATTACATACACTCAATTAGAATTTGTTGAATAAATCACTTCTGCAAATCAAGAAGAAAAAAACACTCCATAGAAAAATAAGCAAAGGATATGGTGTGAGATACACAGAAAAATGCAAATGTTTGCACGCACATGGATAGAAGCGCTATCTCAATAATAAAAATGAAAATTAAAATAATAATTTTTTTAACCTTCAATTTAAATAACTGATCAGTGCAGTGGAAGCAAGGCTTTGGGGAAATCTTCTATATGTGGCTGATGGAATAGAGATTAGTAAAATAGCTCTAGAAAAATATTGGCAGTAGTTTTTAAAATTTAATATATACAATCAGCAATCGCACTTCTCAGCTCTAGCCTACAAAAATAATACACGTATTTGGAAAGATATGTATTTAAGGCCATTTGTTGTACATTGTTTGAAATGGAAAAAGCATTAGAAGTAACCTAAATGTCCATCATTTGATAGCTACTTAAAAAATAGTAATACATCCATATTACCGAATAGATCTAAGAGAAGTTCATGATGATGAGGTTTTTTTGGATAATGGTGGGGTCTGACCACAGCCAAGAAAGAATTCTTGAAAACATCTTTGATGCAAAAATGTGATTTTATTAAAGAACAGGGACAAGCCCCTGGGGACAAAAAGAGCTGCATTGAGGTGGTGATGAGTGGCTTATATACTATGGAGTTGGGGAGGTGAAGTCAAAAGGGAGGCCTCTCTAGGGACTTTGATATGCTAAAGAAGACTCCTAAGATACTTGAGGCCTTGCTATTGTCAAGCTAAAGTCGTTTTTCCCTCTAGCAAATCATTAACAGTAGGACAGTAAGGGATTCCTGGAGAAATGTTATACTCTGTATTTGCCTCAAGTATTTGTCAATGGGCTGCAGGTTATAAGGAAATTTAATTTTGCCTGCCATTTTCGTTCTTGCCTTTGTTCCCCACATCACTATGGAGCGGTGATGTTGGGGCTCCAGGAAAGTGAGTCTATAGGTTTCAGGAGATGAGGCTATTGATATAATTGCCTTTATCTTATAATTTACTAAGATAGTTACAAACTGATAGTGACCCATGTCCTGATGACTGTGGTCTCTATGAGTTAGCCATTTGTTTTCTTGCTTCTCTTTTGTCCTTGGGCAGCCAGGAGTGCCTGAGGAATATCACACATATCCCACCTGGCTGGGTGGTGCACTAGCTTGCATTTTGTCCTCAGCCTGCCCCACTCTCCCTCATCACATGATTTATGTATTTTAAGGATATATGTTTCAAGAGAAAGCAAATTACTGACCGGTATACTAATAATAGCTACTGTTTGTTGAATACGTATGTGTTAAGTAGTATGGTAAGCAACAGATATGAATTACCTTAATTCTCAGCCCATAGACAGCCTCTATGGAATTCAGTTTCTTCAGATGTGAAATAAGGAGATAGAACCAGATAAGCTCTAGGCTCCTTCCCATCCTAACTCTAAAATGCTACCTTTACTGAAATAATATTGTGAGAGACACCTAGCCCTGGATGGAAGCCAAGCATGATGATACCTCTGGGAGTTGGACAATCAAATTATTGTCTATTTGGGTGGTTTCTACCATGGAGACTCTGTAGTACATGATTCTGCCTCCTGGAAAACAAACTTATTCTCAAATGTTCAATGAAATGAGGCTACTGATAATTGGTGAGAAATGACTTTCTTACATCAATGTGAACTGGCTTCTCCTGAAACCCACCGTATAAAACAAAGTGAGCTCAAGTGTCTTGTGGAGACCAACCACATGCTCTCCTAGTGTCTGACTGTGTTACAGAACCTGGTCTGGATCACCCAGTGGAAGAACCAAGCAGCACTCAGAGATCTTGGAAGGCAGGAGGTTCATTTCACACTGGCGGACTCAGAGGAGATCATTCTCCAGAGGTCTCAGTTCGGAGCGCAAGCATGGAACAACTTATAGTCTGTTACTTCTGCATTCCACATTAGCAGTGATTGGGTGCATGCGGCAAGCAGGGCAGGAAGAAGAACCTGGAAAGGGAGTCTTTAGGCAGGGACTGGAAGTTTCCTATCAGTCCTGTTGGCTATCTTATAACATAATTTTTCCTTATCATTCCCCTCCTTTGATGCCCCTTTAAACAGATCTAAGCTGTTTTAGAGGGCATCATCCTTATTTGTTATGGGACAGTAACCTTGCAGGGCCAGCATTCAGGCCGTAGCCCAGTTTGTGACAGTGTTTTTGGCAATCTCCTCAAGCTTCTGCCGTGTGTCCACCAGCCACTTCCAGGATGTGGCTGGAGCAGGGCTGAAGATCCTAAGAATCTGGGACTTTCTGGAAGGTCACTTTGAGTGGGTTCGTAGGACTTGGGTCAGTCTTCCATGTCTGGGGCTCCTCAGGATTGGCCCTCTTGACTCGAGTGGTGAACCCATGGAGTGATACCTGTGATCTTGAGGGCAGTAGTGGTGGTCAGAATAATGGTATGAAGCTCAGTCCACTGTGGTTTGAGAGGGTCTTTTTTTTCCAATATTTGACCCAGACTGACTCTCCTGGTGAGAAAGGGTATACAGGGGATCCTAAAGAGATTGAGGCCCTCTCTGTGGTTTATCATTGTAACTTATTTAGGGTGGCCCCTAAAGCTTGAATTTGTTCACTTATTCCTTTATCCCCTATTTGATGTAGGTTCCATGGGAGCCTCCTAGACATGGAAGGGGCCTCCCGTATATTAGTTTAAAAGGGGACAAACCTTGAGTTCCTGCTAGGCAACAGGTCTGGCCATGGGAGGTATCTTTCCTGACAGAATTTGGCTAAGTTTCCCTTGAGGGTGCAGTTCATCTGCTGTACTTTCCCTGAGTTTTGAGGCCAGTAAGCAGTAATGTCCACCACGAACTCAGGCCCATTATTACTGTGGATTGTGGCTGGTAAGCTGAATCAGGTCTTGGTCTGGGTGGCCCCTTCGACCTCAGTGCATTGATTTTCTTTTTTCTGCCGGGGGCATCAGGGCCATAGTAAGGAAGGGAACTATGTCTACCTCCTATTCTTTTGGAAGCCAGATGGCCTCAAGGAACTTTAGTATTTCCCCAGAAGGTAGGAAAGTTGTGGGGTTCAACATCTGCCCTGTTCCAAGAGTGACCCATGGATTCTAGCAGATGAGGCCCTAGTCTTGTGCTAGCTGAGAGTTGGAGAGGAAGTGGTGTCCTTGAGTGTTTATGAGAGACATGAGAGCATGAGGGACTTTGACATTTAGTTCTTGTCCCAGGGTGAGTTTATCTGCCTCCTTAATGAGCAGAACTGTGGCTGCTAGTGCCCTAAGGCACAGTGGCCATCCTCTCCAACAGGTATGCTACTGGCCATTGCCAAGGGCCAATGGTCTGAGAGCCCTGAGGGAGACCTTTTTCTTCTCTAGCACAAAGAGATTAAAATGCTTTTCTATATCAGGCAGGACAAGGGCTGATGCCTGCCCCCAAAGCACCCTTTATCTCTAGGAAGGTGGCTTCCCCCTCCTCTGTCCAGAAAGGGGGTTCTTGATCTGGCCTACCAGGAGATTATAAAGGGGTCTTGCTATTGCTGAGAATCTGGGATTCCAGATTCAGCAGAATCCTGCAGCCCCCAGGAATTCTCATAGCCCCTCCTTAGTTTGGGGCTGGGGTAGGGAGGTGATGACCTTCTTTCTCTCTGGCCATAGTGTTCTTTATTCTTGGGTGAGGAGGAAGCCTAAGTATTGGACTTCTGTTGGCAGAACTGTGCCTTTCTCCATGACACTGACAGGAATTGGAAGAGGGCCCTTTTGCCCTCTGTACAATTCTCTCGGGTATTGCTGTCAGGGAGGAGGTCATCCACATACTGGACAAGGGTGCAGTGTGTGGCCTCCCTTGCAAAGCCGGTGAGGTCTCTAGCTAGTGCCTCCCCAAAGAGGGTAGGTGACTTTTTAAGCCTTGAGGGAGGTGCGTTCAAGTCACTTACATTTGATACCCTGTGTCTGGTTCAGTCCCTTCGAAGGCAAACCCTCTGGCAGAACCTGGGATCCAGCTGAGGAGGGTATATGGGTTTGGGAGCACCAGGTGTAAAGCGACAGTCACTTTGTTGCTAGCTCGTAGGTCTTCAACTGGTTGGTAGCCTCCTCCCAGCTTCTTGACTGGCAAGAGCAGGGTATTTCTTGGATGCCTGCCCTTGCCTCTTGTGGGACAGGGTATTGCTGCTGTCTCTGTGGTTGAGCCCCTGGGATTAAATCTACAATGATGGGCCCGATTGTGGGCAAGTCCGGAGGTGGGGTGGGGGGTTTGTCCTTGGCCCATACAGTGGGGAAGGCAGTCCTGAATCTGGGCAGGCTGATCGGTTGGGCCTGGACGCAGAGTAGCCTCCATTCTCTCTCTCTCTTGGGGTAGTGATTGCCATGATAAGGGGGCCTGATTCTTTTTGTCTTGGATCCAATCCAAGGCTAGTGCATCCCGTTGGCTCAAAGGTTATTTGGGCCCCCAGCTTTGAGAGTATATCTCAGCTGAGAAGAGGGATAGGGGACCCAGGTAGGTAGAGGAATTCATGCTGTACCATATGGCCCTGAGGTCACATGATGGGCTTGGCAGAAGGACTTTTGCATTGCCCATTTCCCTGTGGCCCCAAGGATGGTTGCAGTCATCTCACTAAAGGGGACTACAGGAGAGGTGACCACAGAATATTTATCACCAGTGTCGACCATAGTTTGGCCCCCTACTTTCATTTTGACCATGGGCTCATGGGAGCCAAGAAGAAATGAGCCTGGTCTCCCTCAATATTGGCCGAGTTTCTAGGACTTTCCCTAGTTAGGACATTCATTCTTCAGTGTCCTTTCTCCTTGCAGTAGGCACATTGATCCCTTGCTAAGGAGGTTCTGGGACTCCCCACTTTTGGCAGCTGGACCTGCCCCATCCTTTTGTCATGGCTCTCTGGTGCCTCGGGATCAAACACGATGTAAGCCTTGTGTAGCCTCTCATAATAATACCCTAGGAATTCCCGTTGTAGCTGGGTATATTCTTGGGCTTTTTAAGCCCCCTGCTTGGATCCCCTAGAGGAGAGCCTCTTGGTACCGGCAGATGTGGACCAGTATCTGGAAAGCACCTGGGCCTGGCCAAGGGCGCAATTTGGCTGCTGGTCCAGGGGAGAGAGAATCTGCCGAGTCCAGAGGTGGTGGGGAGAC
This sequence comes from Crocuta crocuta, assembly GCF_008692635.1. Lineage (NCBI taxonomy): Eukaryota > Metazoa > Chordata > Mammalia > Carnivora > Hyaenidae > Crocuta > Crocuta crocuta. Next base: position 6,270,283 of record NW_027528977.1, on the reverse strand, counting down.
CAAAGGTGGTGGAGTATCGGGAACCAGGAGTTCTGGAGCAAGACTGGTTCTTCTCCTGGATCACCAGTGAGAATTTGTGGAGGTCGGGACTTCTGTTGACCTTCCTTGGGCCACTTTGTCAAGGCAACTAAGACTTTAGGCTGCTCCTGTTGGTTGCAGGTAAATCACACCCAAGGGGGGAAGGGTTTGGGCAATCTCCAACCAGGAGTCAATATATGGGAACTGATCAGGGTGACCTGGGTCCCCGGTGACAACATGTCAGAAATGGTGGACCATTGGGACATCTAAGGTTCCCTCCAAAGGCCTACCTACACCAAAAGTGGGCCATTCTAACTCACAAGTTAAGGGTCTTTAACTTGTTGGGAGTCATCTTAGTTCATTAGTCTCCCAAAAAACCCATTTTTGCTCTGTTCCAACCCTATAATGTTCCCGTGAGACAGAGTCACAAAGACAGACAGCAGGGTAGGGGTGCCCCCTCTAATGAGGAGACCAGTCAGATGCCCATCTGGCCGTGTCCCGAAGGAACTTAGGTGAAGCTTAGCCATAGCGGTCTCAGCTTTTTGACTTACAATCACAAAGTATTCCGATGCCTCCATAGATTGTATGATATTCACCACAGATTCACAGATGGGCCTACTCAGACTCTGAGGGCTTTTGGAGACCTTAAGGGTGCCCATCCATAGAGCCACAGATTCAGTCCCAACTGGAGGAGCAGGTTGGGCTGCACATTCACTCATACATTCAGACCAGAGGTTAATACATTCCCTCCCTGGGAATCCCTACTTGTGAGACCTCTAAACCATCTCTGGGAGGTGATCAGGCTCCCCTTCCACCCTGATGGGTGGGTCTGACGGGTCAGGTGCCCCAGGCCTTCTAGGTATCTGACATTGGGTCCAGGTCCTCACCTGCCAAGTCTCCTCAAGTCTGGTGGGAATGGTGGAGCGGGAATGGCCTGAGGCAATGGAGCGGGAGACGGCTGAATATCAGGAAGGGCATGCCTTCTCCCTTGCAATTCCTCGTTCTGTCACCATTTTCCCAAACCAGTGGCGATTAGGTTTCCCGGTCAGGGAACCAAATGTTATGGAACCTGGTCTGGATCACCGGTGAAAGAACCAAGCAGCACTTGGAGATCTTGGAAGGCAGGAGGTTCATTTCATACCAGCAGGCTCAAAGATAACTCTCCAGAGGTCTCAGTTCCAAGCACAAGCATGGGGGACAATTTATAGTCTGTTACTTCTGCATTCCACACTAGTAGTAATTTGGAGCACGTGGCAAGCGGGATAGGAAGAAGAACCTGGAAGAGGTGTCTTCACGCAGGGACTGGAATTTCCCTATCAGTCCTGTCAGTCATCTTATAACATAATTTTCCTCCGTGAACTGTAGCAGGAGCAACTCTCTTCACTGTCACCCTACTTGCACAGAGGCTTGCCTCTCAATATTCCTGGGACTGGCATGTTGGCATCTGCCTTCGCACTGGCAGTTGGCCAGTAGAGATTGAGAGAAGTGCGAGAGGCAGTTGCATGCCCCTGGCAGATACTCACTTTTGGTCAACTCACCATCCATACAAGGGAGTGAAAAAAATTGAATACCCTTACATCTGCCCTGTGGAGAAAGGGCAATTTTGAATTGTGAACACGTGTAGAATAGTGTAGGAATGGGGCGCCTGGGTGGCTTAGTTGGTTAAGCGTCCGACTTTCGCTTAGGTCATGATCTCGCGATTCGTGGGTTCGAGCCCTGCGTCGGGCTCTGTGCTGCCTACCAGCTCAGAGCCTGAAGCCTGTTTCAGTCTGTGACTCCCTCTCTCTCTGACCCTCCCCTGCTCACGCTGTCTCTCTCTCTCTCCTAGAAATAAATAAAACATTAAAAAAAAAAATAGTGTAGGAATATAGGGAAGTGAAGAGTGAATTCAAGATTTTGACCAAGTACATTCCTAGAAAAAATCTTTAATACATTTTGTGGAAATTTATCAAAAAGGTTATTTTTACAAGTGCCCTAATTTTACCCTTTTCTTTTTTAAACAACTGAGGTATATTCTGTCCCTGGATTAGTATCTGATAAAAAAAAAACAATGTATTTTTCAGTAGGTACAAATTCAAAGTACAAAATAAGCTTTGGTCTTTGTCTATATATAGAGACTCTTTATCAAGTAAAAAAAAAAAAAACCTTAATTGGGTAATCATGTCCCAAGCATTGCCTCTCTAGTTATGCAATCTGTTGGGATTTATTTAGATACTGTTAGTAGCGCTGGTGTGAAAATGGTCATCAGAGAGACTAGAAGAATTGGAATCACCTATTCCAAGAAAGGGTGAAAGCCCCCTTCTGGCGTGTGTCAGGTAACTGGAGCATTAATTTGGAAATTGATAATTGCCTGCCCCCAGTATTAGCAGCGAGAGGCATATCCTCTTACATGGGCTGGAGTAAATTCTTTCACAAGTGGTGTTGCATCATTAACAGCTAAATAAAAGGAGAGAGAGGAGTATAGATCACAAGTCTGTTTTACTCCACTGGAAATCTTTAACTGTTTTATATACAGATCATGTCTACCAACCCTAACTCTCACAGAAGTTTTAACATGTAGATATTGTATCAATAATCAGGTGTCTACATTATGCCTAAGGCTAGTTGCTTTCTTTTGAGTTGAAGGCTAAATAAAAGCCAATAAAATCACAAATCAACTAACACTATTCCTGATAGATTTTGTTCCAAGGGTAACAGAGCATAGCAGAAATCTATAATGGAATGGCCATCCCTAAAGCCTACCTATTCCTCATGTAAAATATTAGCTTTGAGAACTACAGAGAGCAATTTGAGTGTTTGTCTAATTTATTACATCTCTATAGTCCACAAGCTGACAATCAGGTAAGAGATGTAAATATGTAACTCTAAGATGAGAGGGGGTGCCTGGGTGGCTCAGTTAGTTGAGAGTCTGACTCTTGTTTCAGCTTAGGGCATGATCCCAGGATCATGGGATCACATCCCAAGCATGGAGCCTACTTAGGATTCTCTCTTTCTCTCCCTCTGCCCTTTTCCCCAATTCATGCTCGTCTCTCTCTCTCTAAAAACAAACAAATGAAAATGACAGAAAAAAGGGAAGAAAGACAGAGGTTCTGACAGTGGCTATATGACATGATTTGGGCCACGACAAAGACAGAGTTTGTTGCTACTTTGAACTCATAGCCAATGGTCTGTTTCACATCTTACCATCCTCCAATACTAGTCTCACTGAAGGGTGTAAAATACCTTGTTCTCCATTTGTGGCCTCTCTGTTCCATAGGCCAGAGGCAGAGCTATCTTCTGCTTTCTGGGCTGTCTGTTCCTCAAGCTTAGGGACAAATCCCAACAACAGAAAGGAGTGGATGCAGAACCAGAGGAGAAGCCAGATTACACACATGGACAATTTCAAGTACAATTTGTCTTTAGAGGTGATGTGTCTACTTTAACTCTGATCCCCTTGAGTGAATTCCTATTCATGGAGCCTCTGTTCTTCCTCTATTCCCAATGAAGTTACCCCCTTGAGGCTTCTCTATTACTTCTGGAAAATCCACTCACTTCCTGGGCATGGCCAAATAGTCCAGGTATACCTGTTCTGACCTCTTACACTAGGATCCCAGGAAAATAGTATGATCTATTTCCTCTACTTGAATTATGAAGAGGAGGATAATTGAAGGATATACTCATTTCTTTTCAAAAAAGCTAACTTTCTAATAGAAAAATTAGTGCTCCTGTTAGCCAAATTGCCTAAATGTTTTAGGTCTGCTGAAGAACAATTACAACTGCTCTTATTTCTGTAACTGGAAGGATTCATTAGTGCTTTATTTCCCCCCTTCCATTTCAAACACAGTTTCATTTAGAGGTGCAAAGAAGACTGACCTGTTAGAGGTCTGCAATACCATCAATTGTGGCTCCATATTAGAGTGGAAAAGATACAATCATCCCTTTATCAGAAAGAGTCTTAGAAGAGGAAAAAAAAAACCCAACAACCTCCAATGACTGTTTTCTGAACTTAAGCTTTTGTTCATTTATGTTGTATCACCAAATGATTTCAATTTAAGGTAGTATTTTAATTCAGAAAAAAATTAAAACTATCATATCTGACAGTTGAAGTTATGCTGATTGGCTAGCATGTTTTAAAACATCGGATAAGACAGGCATCAGTGTTTGACAAATTTTTGTACAAAATACATGGTAAGAAACAAGTGAAAGGGAAAGTGTCAAGAAAATTCTTTATAAAATTTAAAAGACAAATGCACAGAATTGCAGTAGGTATATTAACTCCATGTAGAATTTAAAGTGACTTTTGTGGTTTATAATCCTTTTAAGATTCAATCTGGAAAATTGCTTTGGAACAATGAAAACATGAAATCAAATCATAAAGCAGACTAATGGATAAAGACTGTAACACAAATGGACATATTTTATCCTGCCTATTTAAAATGAGAGTACATTTCTTCTTCTTTTATAAGCACAAAGAAGGGTCTACATTAATTTACCTTACAATAGTCATTATTTCCTTTGCAAAATATTAAGTTATTTCTAAGCTCTAATCTGATTGTAGTTTTTTCTCTTCATTCTTGCTTACTGGTTTAATTCTTGTTTGTGTAGGCATATCTGTGTGTGTAGGGACACACACCATAAAAATAATCAAAATCATATAGATATTGATGTGCATAAAGTCAGGGTGTTGCCAAACAACTATTTCAAGGACTAGATCATATGTAGGACATTTAGGGCACAGATTCTACATTGAAATTACCATCTTTGAGCTTGAATCTGCTGATAACCAGTGTCTGCCAGGCACAGACTAGATAAAGCAAGATAAGAAACTACATCTTCTCATTGACTATTTCTGTGTAACTTTTCAGAACACATTGAAATTCTCTGCTGTAGTCACTATGTGATTGGGTTTTAATGTATGGCAGCATATCCCAAGGGCAGAGCAAATTATGCTACCTGAACCCTTTATCTGTAAGCAGCAATACAACAGGGTGTTGTAAAATAGAAGACAGATTTATTTAGACATAAACAATGTAAAAAATATTATTTGATACAAGAAACATAAAATCCAATATCCCAATAAATCTAGTTGGCAAGCCTTACCTTATTGCTAAATGATTGCACAAAAGAACAAACTTTCTTTAATGTTTCCAGGTTGACAAATGCAGTATGTTCTGTCTACAGCCTCCTAACTTTGTCAGGAGCTATAAAGTCCTTCTCTCTTGGGTGCCAAAATTTCCAAGGAGGTTTACAGGATTTCTGAGTCTGTCCTGCTGCAGCTTACTGAGGCCCTGGCCTTGTATTTGCCCCATAATATTTTTATGAAAACAGCAGACATTGCTGGAGTGGAGTATTACACAGTTGCTTATATTTTACCTTAAAATTATTAATCATTTATAAAAATTATCTGGTCCATCCCATCTCAGACATTAATATGCATGCAGATTACCTGAGGATCTTGTTAAAAAGCAGCCTCAGAATCAGTTATTTTGGGCAAAACCTGCAATTCTTTTTTTGAACAAGTTCCCAGGTATTGCCAATGCTGTGAATCTGTGAGCCATATTTTGTTTTGCAGGGGTCTATATGGCCTCATTTGCAGAAGAGAAAAATCTTTCCCAAAGTGGAGAATCTAGAAACTTAAATTTCTACAGACCCTTAGGATGGTTGTGATGGAACATTTATTAAACACTATATTCCAGGCCTGGAGCAGGCAGTAGGGATACACACGTAAGGGTGCCACAATGCTGCCCTCATGGTGCCTAGAAGGTCAGGGGCAGCCAGGGCAGAGAAGGGGAGGACTTACACAGAGTTCACGGCTGGAGCCAGAATCCATTCCATGGTCCTGCAGAGCTTTTCAGTCTCTTGCCTTCTTTACAACTATCTCACATCTTCCCTACCTTCTCCCATCATTCCAGGCCTCCTATTTCCTGCTAACTCTATGGTAAACTCCTCCATTATAGAGGCCTGGTCAACAATGACTAATCGTTTCCTGATAAGTGATGTAAATATTATCCTGTTAAGTAATGTGGCATTCTTGAAGGGTTTCAGCAGGAAAATGGCACTCAAAGAGCTGGAGTCTATATTAACTATTATATCAGCAGCACCTAAAACACTGTCTGGTAGTAGGAATTCAGTAAGCATTTATGGAATGAATGAAGGAATGAAGGAGTGAATGAATGAATGTTCATTCATTTTGAATAGGCTAACTACTTGAAGTGAAGAGACTGGATCAAGTGAGAACAACACTTCTTTGTGAGAGTTAGTGAGAGTGGGTTGACTGCCTGTGCCCCTGTACCAAGCCCTGAGGCTGACATTATCATTTAATCTCATGAAATCCTTCCAAAGATCAAAGAGAACAATAGCTGCAAACTACTTCCTGTCTGGGTTTGAACCCAAGGCTCTCTGACCCCAAGACTTACGTTTTTTTAGTCAGTACTACTTCAGATGCATGTTATATATATATGGTACTTACACAGTGGTAGGCAAAACAAATTCATGGTAGACGCAATGGCAACAGGAAGTGTGGCAAAATGATTAAGTACTCAAGCTTAAGAGTCAAACAGATCTGGTTTTAAATTCTGCTTCTGTCACTTAGTAGTGAACTTGAGCAAGTTAACTAACCTCTCAGAGTCAGATTCCTCTTCTGCAAATGACAATAACACCTACTTTGCAGAACTGCGTGACAGAAAAAGTAATATAGTATACAAGAAGAGTTTATTAGAGTACTTAGCACATACCTACTGTTCAATACATGGAAATCACATTATTTATTGTCATTGTTGTTAATAAATGAGCTTAAACTTTACTTGGAAAGATATAGGCTGAATAACAAATGAAAATTATTTTCAGCAAGATTGTTGTGAACAAGTTAAGGATTTCTCAGAATAAAATGCAGGACAGTTTATTCCTGATGGCTTAATTATAGCCCTACCTAAAAATGCTTTCTAGTTCCACAGTACTTTGTTTTCTCAGCTAAATAAAGAGGGCAATCATAATACTGACCTAGTTCATACATGTCATAAGCAATGCCAAACTCGAGTGTTTAAATAGTTTGGAAAATGCAATGTAACATATACATTCTAACTAATAATTATCTTTTCCTCTGAGGTCCAATCCCAAACTACTCTGGTAAGGCACCACTGAACAGTCTATCTCTATCAGGCACTTGTCAATCCAATCCAGTGGAAATGCCCCCAAATGGTGTAAGAATACATTTTGGGGAGTTTCCATGGCAACCCATAGACCACTTTAGAATGCCTTAAGTCCTCCAGACTCAGCTCTGTTGCAGTCATGATAATCCATCACAGTATTAGGCCAGCTTGGAGTTTAGTTCAAACCAATTTTCATTTTTATTGAGAACATCATACTTTATATAATAATCTTTACTCACAGTACGCCTTTCACCTTATATGAAAACACCCATCACCTGCTCCATCTCATAATTATCTTACCATTTACACCTATGCATATCTCATATGTAAATATTTATCTCTTAAACATCTCTTTTCTCTGAAATATTTTCTTGAAGATACCTACCAGACCAACATTTTAGAATACTGTTAAATTTCTCTGTATTTTTTAAAAAATATATTTTTAATGTTTTATTTATTTTTGAGAGAGAGAGAGAGAAAGAGAGAGAGAGAGAGCATGAGCAGGGAAGGGTCAGAGAGACAGGGAGATATAGAATCCAAAGCAGGTTCCAGGCTCTGGGCTAGCTGTCAGCACAGAGCCCGATGTGGGGCTCAGACCCACAAATAGTGAAGATCATGACCTGAGCCGAAGTTGGACACTTAACCAACTGAGCCACCCAGGCGCCCCATAAATTTCTCTGTATTTTTGATGCAAGACCAAATGAAAAATCTGGCTTAGTATCCTAACATTTGCAAGAAACAGTGGATGATCATTTGATGAGAACTGCATAATATTTTCTTTGAACTCGCTTTTCAGTGAAACTGATTGATAATTTCAACTCAGAGATCTAGTTATACAGAGAAAAATTCTAAGACAATAAAATACTTAACATATTAACAATGGACTTCCTTAGCTGAGAAGAAGCTGCAATTAAGCTGCTCTGATTAATCACATGACAAATAGGAAGACTCAACACCACAATGAGAGCCAGCAGTCTGAGTTCTCAAATAAAAAGGAACAATTACTTTCAAACCACTACTTAACTTCCAGGAAAATCTTTCCATCATTCAATGAATTATGCCTTTAGAACACATCTCAGTGGCACATCTCAGCCCACATTGGACAAATACTAAAGCCTTTGTGGGCAGCTTCAAGTGTATTGGCTTGTAGTTTGTGTGTCAACTTCAGACTCCTTGCCTCCTGGAAAATCCATTAGAAAGAGCTGAAGGATCTTTTTTCTCTTCTTCTGACCCTTCTTTAAAGACCCACAATATTTGAGAACTGTGAGAATTTTCGTGATATTTATATAACTAGATGGGAAAAAATACTTGCTAGAATTCCAGAAAAAAATGCTTTTTCCAAGGCAGTAGAGGAAAGAAAGTAGACAATATTTTGGCATCACTTGGGACCCTTTGGTTGCAGCTCTAGTGTTAAGTAGAAAAGAAATAAATGGTTCAGGTGAGAGAATTGAAGGAAAAGCTTTAGAAAGAAAATAGACAGTTTCTTGGGAGTACAACCTTGTGGATGAATCAGCTCCAGGTGATTCAAATATTGGGATAAAACAGCTGCTTGGTCCAGTCTGGGTCTGAAGGCCCTTCTACCAGGGACTCCAGGGCACCTTGATTGACACTTTGCCCAAAATGGCATGCAATGGGTATGAGACAGAAAATTAGGCCCTATTAACAAAAGAAAGGCGTTGATCCAAAAACAGGTCTGAAAGATTCTACAAGTAACCTGTGGGCTCCTTAAAGGATACAGAGTGTCACATGGCAGTAACACAGGTTTTGAAAGGGCAGCAAATGACAGCTAGAGGAAAGTCTTAGAAAGCAGAAGCAAACAAGGCATCTAGGTAGATGGCACCAAAATGCTGTGTGGTGTCCAAAGTGATCCTTTCCTGCAATCCCACAGATCTTTAGGGAAACTCTAAAAATCATGATAAAACTAGTGGGTCTGCATTTCTTGTGCAATTCAGAGGGCACAGTTCTGTGAGGATTTGGTTCAGAGAGCAGAATGTAAATATCCAAGGAAGATTCGGCAAGGAAACCCAAAGGGTCCCTGGAGAAACACAGTTCAGAATGTACCAAGACTGTGAGTACAATGATATGGAGTAAGATTGGTTACAAATGTCTTGCACTGACAATGAGCCTCTCTTTGGAGAGAGGTTTGTATGGCTCTTTGTTCTTATTTTTGTCATTGTTTGCAGGTGGGAAGAGGTCCAGGGCCCTCTGAGAGGGTGCAGATCTGGAACCAACTGTCCAGGTACTCAGAGCCAGGTACACAGAAACAGTAATGTTTAAATGAACACCAAGGACACCCCTGAAAGAAACATGTGAGCAATTTGACTTTAGAGATAAGGAAAGAAAGAGATTCTCTTGAGTTTTGCTTTGATAGGAGTATATAAGTTTTGAATGGATATTATGTGTGTAAAACTGTATCTTTGTGAGCATGAGTTGATGGGGATCTTTTTCTTTTTTAACTTTATTTATTTCTGAGAGAGAGCAAGTGAGCAAGGGAGGGTCAGAGAGAGAGTGAGATACAGAATCCGAAACAGGCTCCAGGCTCTGAGCCGGCAGTCAGCACAGAGCCCGACGCAGGGCTTGAACCCATGAACCATGAGATCGTGACCTGAGCCGAAGGCAGATGCCCAACCGACTGAGCAACCCAGGCGCCCCAATGGGGATCTTTTTACCTGCCCTCTGTCCAACCATCACCATCATGACCCACTCATCCCCAGTTATGAAAACCTAGTAATTGCCACGAGTCATTCTACTCTACACAAAATTCAATTAATTTCCATCATATTCACACAGAATATATGAATTCTCTTTCATTCAATACCTGGGACACTGCATGAAGTACCTGTCCTAGGGATTATCTGCTTATCCAACGTGCATGGAATACATTACTGAAATGGGTTGCTGAAGGAACCTATTGGCTCTCTATTTCTGGAAACCATAGATGGACAACTTTTCACTCTGACGAGTTTCAGATGCTAGGACCCAACCTTTTGGACTGAAGATACCTTCACTATTAACTTTATTATACCTAATCATCCTGCAAAGTATATGTTAAGGCACATCGCTTTAAAGTTAATTAAACTAAATTTGGGTATTTTCTTGTTGTTGTTGTTTTTGAGTAGTCCCCACCCTCAACATGGGGCTTGAACTCATGACCCTCAGATCAAGGATCATAAGCTTGGGGGCACCTGGGTGACTCAGTCAGTTGAGCATCTGACTCAGATCATGTTCTTGAGGTTGGAGAGTCAGCGCAGAGCCTGCTTTGGATCCTCTGTCTCCCTCTCTTTCTCTGCCCCTCCCCTGCTGGTGCTCTCTCTCTCTCTCAGAAATAAATAAACTTAAAAAAAAAAAAAAGAGTCACATGCCCTATTGACTAAGCCAGCCAGGTGCCCCAAGTTTGGGTATTTTAAAAGTCCCTTTATGATTCCCTGAATTAATGTAGGATGTCCCCAAAATACATGAAAATTCCTGATTTAGGGACATTCGTTTGGATGAATGAAAAAAATTACCCCAGGCTCTTTTTAGTTCTCTCATATTATGAAAGCACCACCATGTAGCTTCTATTTGATTAGAGGTGTACTAGTCTTGACATTTAGAAAACAAAGGTTGAATATTTATTTTGGCTATATGGAATGAAGAGAAAACATTCTATTTGGTCACAGGACAATGACAAGATCTTTTGAAACTTATCTTAAGCACTACTTTTAGTGGCCTAATGCTCTAATTCCCAATCAGTCGTGAGTCATCCACCAGTGTTTACCTAGGGATAAGATTCTTCAGAGCTAAGAACCACTGAATGGTGTCTGATGATAACAAATTCTTCTCTTTGTTTAAAAAAATTATCTTTTGAAAGCATGTTAACCATATCTTCATATGAAACTTTAGTTATATAGTTGTTCCATATTTTCAAAATTTTAAAGTTGTTTTATATTTTCAAAAGCACTGAAACTTGCTGGATACTAATCTTGCTAGATCCGTCCTAATAATAAAACATAAACCACCTCTGTCTTGAAACTGTGGCCCACCCAGAAAGACAATACTATTCTCTGATGTGTTTTTGAAAGTCCATGTGAATTGTTCATAAAGGTAGCAAAGAATTGTTCATCTCTTCTTACTGCAAATCTATTCCACTTAAGAGTTACCTCCATTGAGACTAGACTGATTCTTAGTCTAACTAGGGCATGGTCCAGGATTGGACCAATTTATGTGCTGTCACAAACAGGCTAATAATTTGGCATACCTTCAAATCTATATTTCTTTAATATTAATTTAATATTTATTTAAAGCTGAGGGGTAGAAAAGAAGGGGCTAGGGGCAGCCTGGGTCCTTCCTCTGTTTCCGTAGGACATTTAACTCCAGCCTAAACTTGTACCCCCACCCCCCACTAAGCATAGGGAAACCCATCTAGGTTTTAAAGTCAGTTTCTTACCATCTGCTATCACTCAAGTATACTTCCTGGTACAGCCTTGATGTTAGAAAAGTAGAACTCAATGTGATACAAAGAGAAAACTGTAATTCTTTTCCTCATTGTTTCTCAAATCCCTCCTGTAGACTAATTCCTTCATTGCCAAAGGATGAAATCTTAGCTTTTATGTGCACTTGTAGATAATGTTTTAAAAGTCCTCCAGGAGTTTCTAGGCAAAGCACAATATCAGTAATTAAAATGTCCTTCCAATATAATACTCAAAATTGCAAACTGCAAGCAAATTGAAAGCTTCTTTCTTCCTCTATATTGGGCTAGTTTCAGCTGAAAGTTGTCTCCCTTTATCTAAAACTGATACAGTCCAAGACATCCAGTGGGTGTCTGAAACCAGAGATGGTACCAAACGCTATATACACTATGTTTTTTTAACAAACATACATACCTATGATAAAATTCCATTTATAAATTAGGCATGGTAAGAGATTAACAACAGTAACTAATAATAAAATAGAATAATTATAACAATATATTGCAATCAAAGTTGTGTAATGTGGTCTCTCTCAAAATATCTTATTACCTTGTACTCATACTTGTTCTTGTGATGATGTGAGATGATCAAATGCCTATGTGATGAGATGAAGTGAGGTAAATGACGTAGGCATTGTGACATAGTGTTAGGTTACTATTGACCTTCTGATCATGCCAGGAGAGTCATCTGCTTCCGAACTGCAGTTGACTGCGGGTAACTGAAACCATGGAAAGCAAAACCACGGATGGTGAAACTGTGGCTAAGGGGGGAATGCTCAGCGGTGAAATGGATGCATAGTCAGGCTCTTCTCAGCCACTTCTTTATTCTCTGCCTTCTGCTTACTGTAGAGCACTCCATTTTTATTAGATGACTCAGGCTTCTGTCCTACTTGGGGTTACACAGAAAAGCTAGGCAGCAGGAGAGGCCTTACTTGGTGATGCTGTTATGATAAGGCATGGGTGCTTTCCGAGCTTGATGTGTGTCCAAGGCTCTTGTGTGTTTCTGAATGTTTTTCTAAGATTTACCAACTGGGAATATCCAACTGTATTTCATATAATTCGGAGATGTGTCTCTTTATATTTACATTTCAAAAAAATTTTTTAGTCTTTTATTTCTGAGAGAGAGAGAGACAGCATGAACAGGGGAGGGTCAGAAAGACAGGGAAACACAGAATCCGAAACAGTCTCCAGGCTCTGAGCTAGCTGTCAACACAGAGCCCAACGCGGGGCTCAAACCCACGAACCATGAGATCATGACCTGAGCTGAAGTCGGACACTTAACCGAGTGAGCCACCCAGGCGCCCCTATATTTGCACTTCATAATTCCTGCCCTAGCCTCTGGTCATTTGCAAGTAGTTGATCCCCACTATTGGGAATTCCATTCATCCTCCATCCTGTCTGTTAAGGCATAATCCAAAGCAGCCACTTCCTAAAGCAGGCTTCTTTTATCTATCATATCAAGGCAGACTTGGGAGACAGCTTTACTACTGCACACTTACAACCTTGTTCTCCATGTAGGCCACATAGGCAAGGCTGGACCAGTCTGATTCAAGCCTTGGCCAAATGCCCTGCAATTCCTTCCAGAACAAAGGGAGATAAGCAGCCTTGTGAAGAGCTGCCCAATGAGTTTTTCATCTGCCTTTCTATCTTGTGAGAGACTGCCACAGAATCATTTCTCATCTACCTTCCTAATTTCTGTTGAGCACAAGGCTTTCCACCCACTTCTGCCTTTCCTCCTTCTGATGCAAATGTAGGCTCCTGTGTAAGTCCATAAAACTTCTTGGCTAGAGTTTAGAGTTGACTTCTCAGCAGTAGACTGGCTACTACCCATACCATGCTTCATATTTGGTGTCACCTCCATACCTGTCCTGTGGGAGAGACACATGGCAAGCTGACACCATGGTGACCTTGCTTTTGCCATGTAGTCAGAATCTACCTGAATCGACTTGGACCTACCATCACATTGCTAACGAAATCTCTGGGAGTGTGGGAATCCTAGCTAGCAGTTTCCATAGTGACCCTTGTGACTCTTACCCACCTGCTGCTGCTTAGAGACTGTTTAAGCACTTGACAGCAGCAAACCCATCCACAGTCTCTCATCTTTATACTTTTCCAGTCTTTGTTCGCTACAGACTTCAGGGACGTAAGTCACATTTTAGAAGTAGTTTTTATGAAGCTCTTTTTCCTTGAGATAGATGTAAACATACCCTACCACTTCAACATTGCCAATGATGAGATAGCCATAATACTCCAACAATTTCCTCCTCAAACACCCTTCCTTGCCCAACATCTTCAACCCATACCTGTTTATATCTTCAAATGTTTGCCTGAGCCTGCAAAATTGGTCAACCTTCTTTGCATGCTGGTTTAGCACTTTATTTTGGAATGTAAGCACAACTCGACCCCTATAACCTATTATTGTTATTCTCAGTGTTTGAAGCCTAGGCTTAAATGAAGACAGAATTCTAAGCAAACTCTTTGTCTGGTTTAATATCAACCCTATATAATGGATTCAAATTATTTCCTCCAGTAAATTCTAAAAGAAATTCTGGTTTAAAACCACATCATGTTTACCCATTTTGTTACATTATTAGCGACACTCTATCACTTTTAGAGACTGCAACTCTTGGTGATGTGTGTTAACTGGCCATTATTTAATCCAGTTCTGGTGCCAACCGTGAAGAGGTTAAATTCCAGGAGCTATGTTTTGTTCTAGGCCACCAAACAGGCAGATTTAATTTAGAGACTGTTTCATGTCTAATGTTGACTCTTCAGTTGTCTGTGAGAGCAAGAGTTAACTTGCGAGCACATTAATCTCAATCACAAACTTGTTGAATTTATAACCCTCTTGCTTGCCTTGATTAAATAACTGCAAAGCCCAGAAAATTGAACTAAGCTTTTTAAAAGTTCGAAGCCCTGAGAGTTTTCACACACCTTATTTGTTTGTAGCTAAATGCAGCTACAGCCAAGTCTCTGAAGTATGGTTGGCCCTGGGAAAAAACTGTGAAATAGCTGCTTTGATATTAGCACCTATAGTGCCCTCTTCTGCTGCTTTCCACCCCTCAGGAGCACCTAATCATCTTAGAGTTTCACAAGACTCACCCCTCAGGGCTGGGCCCTGGCTCAGAACCACATTCTTTCCCTTTCCTACTAAAACTCCCCTATTTCCCTCACTTATCCTGACAAGTATCTGCCTCAGCTTATAATGAAGGTTTTGGCTTTCCTTGTTTAGTTTTCTCTCTTCTCCTACCCAAGTAGGAGATTCTTGCTTCTCCGTATCAATTCTTCTGGACTTGTATAGTATAAGAAAAGAGAAAGATGAGTGGGACAGGAGATAAGAAATTAATAGATTTACTTGAGATAGTAATATCTCATAATAATAATGGTTATTCACTTCCAGAGTGAAGAAATGAGACCGTAATGGTAAAAATTTCAGACATTGCAGCAGAGTGGAGAAAGTGCAGCCTGAGGCCATGAGCCTTCATGTTAAACCAAGAAAAGTATATTTATATCAAACTTATTCTTCCACTTAATATCTGACTTTGCTGAAAAGCTTTTTCAGAAGACCTTCCTGTAAACCTTTTAATTTCTTTGACAAAGCATATGCTTGTGTATAGTATAACTCTTAAAATAAAACTAAATATCTGGGGTACCTGGGTGGCTCAGTCAGTTAAGTATCTAACTTCACCTCAGGTCGTGATCTCCCAGTTCATGAGTTCCAGCCCCATATTGGGCTCTGTGCTGACAGCTCAGAGCCTGGAGCAGGCTGTGTCTCCCTCTCTCTGCCCCCCTCGCTTGTACTGTCTCTGTCTCTGTCTCTCTCAAAAATAAATAGAACATTAACTAGAAGTT
The DNA here is from genome assembly GCF_008692635.1 of Crocuta crocuta. NCBI lineage: Eukaryota > Metazoa > Chordata > Mammalia > Carnivora > Hyaenidae > Crocuta > Crocuta crocuta. The sequence goes on along the minus strand of NW_027528977.1, from coordinate 6,254,839 downwards.
GCTGAGTATCTATGAATAAGCAGGCACTATACAAGGTTTTTAATATAGATTAGCTAGGGCCAACTGATAGTTGGCTTTTCAGTGTATTCTCTCCTTCTTCAACGGTAATGGATTTTCAGATAAGCACATGGTTTTCCATAGTTGGAGACTATTTCTCAGCCTACCCTATAGGCAGGTAGTTATGTGACTAATTGCTTTTCAAAAGAATGTGGACAGAATGACATGTGCAACTTCTGCATCACTTGAATAAAAATTTCTTATCCTAGGTTATCTCTATCTTGCTCATCTTCTACTGGATGGAATGAAGATGTGCCCATAAACTTGCTTGGCCATGCATATAGAATAAGAGCCCAGGTAATGGAAAAGCAACACAATGAAAAGTACCTGACTCCTCATTCTCTGTGTGCAGAAATATCTGGTTATTATGGACCAGCTAGACTTTTAGTAGGGATAGAGAAAAACACCTGTCTTGCTTAAACTGCTGTAATTCTTGGTCTCATTCTTACAGAACTTTAGCCTATATTCTAAGTATTATCTATACGTAATTCTGCTTCCAAGTCACAGAGGTCTGTCTTGTTATCCTTATTTTAAGGAAGAATATGTCTGTATCATTAACTTTAGTTTATAATAAGGAAATTAAAACCAAGAGATTAAATAAAAGTATATTTAAACATAAGTCTAAAAGCATAAGATAATATAAGTAAAGTAGTGGCTGAACTGGGATCTAGGTTTATATTTGGCTTTTTAAAGTCAGATACTTTCCTACTCTATTGTTTTGAATTCCTAAATTAACTTGCATATATGACAGAACCCAATGTATTTTTTAAAAAAGAAATCAATAAAAAGCTTTTAAGTATCCTAGGTTTTTTATACCAGTAAGTTTGTGAAAGTTACATTAATATAAGGAAAGAACTCATATACAAAGGTACTTCAGTGTTTTATGTAACGTATGTAATTTCGTAATCCATCGGGCTCTCAGTCTTAGAGTGTTGTCGTTGTGAAACCATGATTCTCAAACTTTTTAGTCTCAAGGTTTACACTGAAAACCTATTGAGGACCCAGGAATCTTTTGTTTATGTGAGTCATATGTACTCTTATTTATTCTGTTCAAAAATAAAACAGAGACATTTTTAAGGGGTAGGGGCTGGGCAAAATGGGTAAAAGGAAGTGGGAGATACAGTTATGGAATGAATAAGTCACAAGGATAAAAAGACACATTATAGGGAATGTATTGCATGGTGACAGATGATAGCTACACTTGGGATGAACATAGCATAATGTATAGAGCAGCTGAATCACTATGTTGGACACCTGAAAATAATATTGTGTGTCAACTATACTTAAATTTTTAAAAATTATTAAAAAGTTAACTTTTTTATCATTAAGAATCTCCTTTCAACTTATAATATACCCCTGAGAAAGATTACCTGTCATCTCACAGCTCAGTATCAGTTATCAAGTAATTGAGAGAGAAGAGAACACTGAGCACTAAGCATTAAGACAAATGTCAACCACTTATACTTGTGGTTTTCCTTGCCTTCCTTTTTGAAGCAAATGTATATCAAATAATAATATAAATAAAAATTATCAAAAATTATAAATTTATTTAAAATAACAATGATAAACCCATTTCATGTTACCATAAATACATATTTTAATTAAAACTATCTGAATTAAAATACAGTTAAAATTAGAATAATGGCATTGTTTTACATTTTGGAAATCTCTTTAACATCTGGCTTAATAAGGCATTTGGATTCTGCATTCAGTGTTGCAGTGTGTTGCTTTGGTTAAAATATACAAAGAAAACCCAACCTCACACATATATATGGTTAAAAAAGGAAAGAAATATTTTAATAGCCTTTTAAAAGAAGGTTGTGGATATTCTTCTTTGATACCACACCAAAACTCCACAAGTGGTATCTACTTAAGGTGAGTTACAAGGTAGCATCGGGTGCTATATCAATAAACTCTTGGTACTCTGTAATATTAAAAGCCACTGGTCTGTCTTGTATTTTGATGGGATCTTTAGCCCATGTGTGATTTTACAGCATCATGTATTGATCATTTGGAAAAGATTAGTTCACTGAGTTATGCAGGTCTTTCAAATGTTGACACATCTCATTATCAAATACAAAAACATCACACACATAATAATACGAACAATCTCATTACAAAAGTCTTTGAATATTGGGTAGCTGTCAAGCTCATAATGTAGGTACAAATTTTCCAAAATGATAATTTTTATTTGAAAGCTTGGATTTTAGCATTACATAGAATATAACTTATTTTCCTTGAAGTGACAGGCTCATTTTGTTCATTTTAAAGATCATGTCTGCCAGATATTCAAGTCTAAATAATGATAGTTTGTCTGTCAGTCGTTCTTTCAAGCAAAAATAGTGTTCTGTATAAAACCCTGCCTAGTTTGGCTTACAAGTCAATGACAGAAGTGCTTTTCCTCAAGACAGCATCGTACTTTGGTATGTGGCAGGAGCACCTTATAGATGTACTTCTCGTATTGTCAAAGAGAATATTAAAATGATGCATACCCAAAGATTAATACTTAATAAAATAATAATTTTCACTACTTCATCAAGAACATTAATAAGTGAAAATGGCATTTTAATTTTTAAAATTTTTTAATGTTTATTTATTTTTGTGTTTATTTATTTTTGAGAGAGAGAGAGAGAATGTGAGCAGGGGATAGGCAGACAGAGAGGGAGACACAGAATCCGAAACAGGCTCCAGGCTCCTAGCTGTCAGCACAGAGCCCAACATGGGGCTTGAACCCAGGAACCGCAACATCATGACCTAAGCCAAAGTCGGACACTTAACTGACTGAGCCACCTATCCACCCCCATTTTAATTTATTTTTATGATGCAAGTGCATAGTTGTGAAGAACAGCAGACTTAGACTAGTGCCACTGCTTTGATTCTTGTTAAGTTGACAGAAGTTTTACCCACTATTGCTTTTGCGCAACAGTAGAAATTTCATCATGGCGAAAAAGTCAAATGTCTTTATATTATTACAAAAATAACCATACCTCTCAGAAGTCCCCAAAAGACTGTCAAGGACCCTTGGGGATGTGTGGAATCTCTGCTGTAAACAAACATACAAGCAAAGTGCAGCAACCGAAGAAATGTCAAAATGACTAAAATCCCCTATTTGTGTTCTTTGAGCACCAGAAAATCATCATATAATTCACAGCAATGCTTCTAAATGTCATTTTCCCCTTCCATCCAAAGCTCCCATACTGTAGCTACTCTTAAGCTTTTCTCTCTAACCTTCTTAAAACTCCTTACCTAATCATTGTCCAACTTTTTTTTTTTTTTACCTAATTAGTCTCATCTTAAAGCCTCAAAATAACTGCTTCCAAAATGTGAGGGAAAAACATAATCCTCTACCTACTGAAAAGGCAATAGAAGAAAACTTGAATGTTTATATGTTACTTGTCGTTGCCATATTTTAAATATTTTTGAGGAGCTGATGGTCATATACTGTGCCAAATATTGATTGTTGTATTCAGCATCACCCTCCCAAACTTTCCCCTATTATAGCAGGGTCTGGAAATATACAAAATGCATTGCTTCAGCTCCCTCACTGCCTCATTTAGATTCTGCCAGTAAGAGGCATCTTGCACAAAATTTTGAAGGCAGAATAGTGGATAGCCATTATTCATCCCCATCAGTGGCTGGCTTGACAGCAAGCATGAAGTTTACATGATGCTTCTGGGTGAGCTCCTGTGAATTACCTACCTTGGAACTTCAAGCATCTGTAATCACTAGTTACTAACTCTGATCCCTGGGTTTCCAAATTTCCTCAAAGCCAGCAGTATGTTTCCATGAACCTTAATTACCCCAGTCCTCCCAACAGCTTTGTAAGTTTGTAATTCCCTTTATATTTAATCATCCCTTCCTCTATAAACTAGAGAGGTAAGTGCTTTCCTGGCAAAACCCTGACTGATAACAGTGTTTGGTTCCAGAAGTGGTTCCAGGATACAGAAACTCAAAGACAGGAATCTGGGATCAGTTATCTGACTTCTTAGACTGGAAAGAAGTTAAGACTTTGTAGACAATGAAAAACGGGATACTGGCAGTCCATAGAAAGCAGTAGCAAAATAATTACCTATAGTTTTCTGGAATGAAGTGCTTACTGTAGAAAAGCTTTTGAGAGACTACTGATTATTACAATAGGATTTTGAGAGGAAAAAAGGATTGTTAGGACTGTGGTATGAGCTGGCTGCTTCTAAATAAAAGGTTAAGATTTCAAATTCTTCGTTCAAGGCATAGTCAGAGAACCAGAGAGCTTCTAAGATAGTCCTAAAAATATCTCTTATAGCCATATGGCTAATGTGTAATTTTTTTTTATCCTGTAGGTTGCATAATTATAACCCAAATGGAATTCACAAACTTGCCAGGCCTCTTATGTAAAAGTTAAGGCATTGATTAGGAAAGAACAAAAATTGGAATGAGGACATTGGATGGATTCCAATGACTCTGGGAATCATGAACCTCTAAATCCCACTGAGCTGCTTCCTCTTCCCTGTTTGAGGATATTAGCTTTCCCTAGCTTGAAGATCCCAAAACAAGGATGATCTCTCTGTGGTCCACCTCCATCACCTATTTGCCCCCAGACTTATAACTAGAGTCAGAGCTCAACAAGCCCTAGGATGATATCAGAAACCTGGAAAACATTATTGGAAAGTAATCTAATTGTTTTAGATAAGAGAGGAAGAAATGTAATTTGGGTAATAGACAAATTTGTTAATATGAGTACAGTTACCATAGATTCTAGATTCAATGTTTAGTTTGAGTGCCTTGATTGGTTGACTAAAACCAGGACCCATCAGTAGACTTCATTAAGTGAAATTGACATAGTAATGTCATAGACTCTTGGTCTAAAGTTCGTTCTTGTCTTAGCAAGAAATCGGGATGCAGGATTAAAATAGGAGAGATGGCTAATGTCTGGGGAAAGACAAGAACCCCAAATAAGGGTTCTTGCCCCATATTTATTATGATCAGAAGGCTTACAAACGAGAGGGGCATGCACAAAGAGACAATGAATCGGTGAACATCAACTCACGGGCATGAGGGAAAGGGGGTTTTGAAGTTATACAGTGTGTGGGGTTTGGGTCAATATAAAACAAAATCCTGGTGCCGGGCAGATGGGCAGACAGCTGTTAAGGGCAGACAGGAGACGCCGTGTCTGTTTATTTTAGCTAGCCTAGGGGATAAAACAGATAGAGCAAATAACCTTAAGGTTAACAAGGCACCTTTTCTTTTGTTAATCATCTCCACTCTGGGCAGCTTCACCTGCAGCGCAGTGCAGCGGTCCATAGCTCTATTTACCTGTTTACCTAACTTGGTCCTTCCTTCCTGTGAAAGCAGCTTTCTGCTATAGTATTAAACTGTGGGGCGCTTTGCCCTGAATGCCTAATCTTGCTTATTCTTATACCTTTGTATTAGATGCTTTGCACCCCTCTCTATTGTGGGGACTCTGCACCCCCTCTCTTTTCTGGGGTGCCTTTGCATCTCCCTATTCTTGGTGCCTTTGCACCTTCTATTCTGGGGTGCTAATCTTGTTTACCCAAACTCTCATGAGAGCATCTTCTTTATGCCTCATTAACCCATTGGTGTAAGCCCGGGGAATTCCTAAACTTATTCTCCACATAGTACGAAGAAATTAAAAGGATTAGAAAGATAAAATTGTTGGCATGGATCAATCATATGTGACTGGATCATCCACCATTTACCATGTCCCAAACGAGAACCCAGAGGACACTCCCATCATGAAGGTATTGAGGAATATAATAGTGAGAGGAGCACTAGCAGCCTTGAAAATCTCAGTGATATTTGTCGCTTTTAAGATTAGGTATTGCAGTATAATATAACAGTGTTCAGAAGGGCTACCAGGAATTGCAGAGGCCTACAGACAGCAATTAGCCACCATGCAGACAAGATTATTATACTGGACAACAGGCCAGAGACCTAATCTGAGTAGTTTTATGTAGAGAGATCTTTGGCAGTGACTTTTCAGTGTCTCTGGGACTGAAATGGATTGTCAACTTAAAGTCTTACTTCATTTATAGAATTAAAAAAATTTATAGGACAGATATCTGAACTAGTCACAGTAGGGAGTCATGGACTCACCAAGTCTCAGGCCTGAGCTAGTTAACAAGGTGCCCTACAAGAAGGGGAGACTGGCACCTTTTGAGGAAGGACCCAATGAGACTGCAACAAGAATGTATTATAAAATTTCCTTCTAATTTTTTCCAGAAGGAAATGTATCCATTCATCAGGATGATTGTATACTCTGGGGAAGAGAAAATACCCAGATAGTTTCAGATTTTTGGACAGTGGCTCTGAAATTAATCTCCAAATTATAGGAATCACCAGTGAGAGTGGGGACCTAGGGGTGTCAAATACTAGATGGAGTTTTGGCTTGAGTCCATTTCTCACAGGGCCCAGAGGGTCTGTAAACTTAGCTTTGTATTTGTTTCCAAAAGCATATTTGGCAACTGATTAGACTTCACTTCCTGACCCTTGAAGTGAGGGTTTTTTATAATAGGAGGGGCCAAAAGGAAGCCCCTGGAACTATCCCCTTTCTACCAAAGTAGTAAACTAGTAATAATTTTACAATCCTGGGAGACTTTCAGAGATTAATATCATCACCAAAGGCTCCACAGATACACGGGCGGCTATTTCTATCACATTTATATAAACCTCCTCTCTTTGTCTTGTGCAGAAGAAAGATGAATTTTGGAGAAAAGCAGTGGATTATCATAAACTTAATCAGGTTGTTACACCAGTTACAACTACTGTGTCAAATGCACTTTTTTTTTTTTTCTGAAACAAATTAATTCATCCTCTGGCATCAGGTATGCCACTATTGATCTGACAAATGCTTCCTTCTTTATATCAATTCATAAAGAACACTTGTTGCAAATGGAAATGCTATATTAAGCCTCTAACAAATCCAGATAAGAGAATAACAATGCAACCCTTGGGATTTTAAAGCAAAACCATGTTTTCTTCCACGGATAATTCTCCTTTTGAGAAATAACTCTTTGAATAAAACTGGACCCAAGTAGAAACAGAATGACTGGACATGGTCCATCAACCAACCACATAACCTGAGCTGCCTACCATGAACTGGAAGTTGTAAAATTCACTGAGTTACAGACTTGGGCATGGGCAGCAGCACTCCATAATCAAATGGAAGTCTTATAAACAAGATCATGTTCAAGCAAGCCTTGAAAACAGATGAGCTACGTGAGCAGTTGGCTCTGATTTCCAAGGCATCTAGTCCTCTGCATTGTCATCTCTTCCTTGACACCCCCACCTACAGTCCTTGGGCAAATTCTTGATGACCAGTTGGCTGATAAAGACATACCTTGAACCTGATTTTGAGACGATTCTGCATTGTATACTGGCATCATCCAAAAATGGAGTGGTATTTCAGCTTTATTCAGGGATGGCCTGAAAAATATAATGAAAAGGGTCTATGATGATTATAGGATGGAGCTACCAGAAGACTAAGAAAAAGATGCCCACATTAGTCTCCCTGAAGCCCACAAAAAACATTATAATTTATGTATCAGAGCTTACAATTGCAGTGTTGTCACCCATCCACACCGCCCCTCTCCCTGGCTGCTCAGTCTGGCTACCATTTATTTCATTAATATTCACTAAATGCTGTCCCATCTTCAAGACTTTGTTCATGATGATGCTTTTCTCTGAGTGGCTTTTTCCACCCTACCCACAAGAGCCACCATCTGATTGAAGCCTTTTCGTATTTCCCACTCGTTACCACTCTCCCCCTCTATTATAACCACACGCAATTTCTTTTATCTCTTTCTCCCATCTTGTACTTTACACTGATATCCCCTAGACCAGGGTCCCCAAATTCAAATGCTTCAAGAAGCAAAGAAGGTGGCTTAAATGAATGACAAAGGCCTACTAGTTGCACATTAAATGCATTGGGTTATATTTACTCTTTAAAAGAAATGTGCTCCCTTCCATTTTTCTTAAAACATGGTCCCTGGGGCCTTTCATTTTCCACTTTTGATATAGACATGGGTATAAAAATATTTCTCTAGTATTTTCCAAACTCATTGATAAGAGGCCACTGAGACTCAGCCCCTGAATGAGGGAGAAAGGGACTGGTAAGGACTGCAACAGCAACTGGAAAATTGACCCTGTCAAATGAGGGGGCTGTTGGTGAGTGTGCAGGAATTGTGGGACTAACGGTAGCAGATCTTATGATTTTTTGGTAGGAACTGGAAAGTCAGATTTTTCATGTGAAATCTCAATGTCAAGTTTAGTCTCAAATTTGCTAAAGCACTGTGTCAATCAAAAACAGAAGGAACCTACAGCAGGAATGGACCTTCAGGCACCAATTTGCAATTTATGCCTCACAGTTGCCGTGAATTCCTGGAGGGCACAGAATGAGTCTTATTCCTTGTGTCGACATAGATCCCAGGACAATGATTGCCCCATAACACTTTCTCATTAAATGCTGGTTACCTTTAGTTAGATTTTAAAAATCTAATAAAAATGTATATACTGCCTGATTCTACAGGTAGAGAATCTTAAAGAGAAGATCTTTTTCTTACTCCTTCTATGTATACCCCACATAGTAGATGCTCAAACATGTTTGAGTTGCTAAAGGGAAATGCATCAAGTGTTTATTAACAGCTTAGTTTGATTTTGCTCATTAAATAAGTATCAAAATATCTCCTAAGGCGTAAGGGCAGAGAACATAAGACAGATGATTCTGATAAGTAGAATTAGGTCAAGAGATATAATCAATGCTGCCCTCAGCAGGTGTAATGTAGCATCTCAGTGATCTCTTCACAAGAGTGGGGAAATGGGGAGAATACTGAGACTTTGGGGGAGTTGGTGACACCATAAATGCAACTGACTTGCCACTGTGGCCCGAGTGACAATAAAACACAATGCTCTGCTTCTGTAATAACCAAGCAGCTCTGTGGCTGTCACTCCTGGATGTGAGTTCTCAGGAAGTCTGCTTATTTATGGTGGTCACTTTAAACATCACTTTAAATGTCCACTCTGAGCAGAACCGTAATATATGAAAAAGTTTTCAATAAAAGGGAAAATGGGATTTTTGAGTTTTGCAAGTTGAAAAAAGTTGCCCAGAGTTATAAATGTTTTCAAAGATTAATAACTCAAAACTTGTTTTTTAAAAATATTAGCAAGCAGTGCATTTATCAGGGAAACCAAATAAATAATAACTGCATATCTATTCATGTATACTACTGTATATAACATAACTTTTAAAAATGAAGACAAGAACTCTTTTATATAAGCTAAAAAATGGCTAATTTGCTGAATAAATATTGAGTTGCATCCAATTAATTATAAAAAGATCAATTGTAAATATTTCCTGTTAAACTATCCTGCCATACATCAAGCGATGTATTTGCCTTGTCTAAAATATAATGAAAACGTTTTTGGCAAACATTTTCCATATATTAAATAAATGCATTTTAAATGTAAAATAATGACAATATTTTATTTTGCACATATAAAGTTCATATGAATTTGAACAGCATTTAGAATATGGATAAGTGAACAAGCAAAACTTTACTTCCAAAATGCCTTAAGGTAGGGCTTTAGGTTTAATTTATTTGAGATTATCAGCCCCCTATACTTCCCAACCCACAGTCCTAATATTATAGCGGATAAAGAAGAAAATATTCAGTTGTATACAAAACTAGGTAATAGTCCCTAGAATATGAACTTAGGTAAAAACATTTAACATCCATAATCATTTCAAAAAATATGTAAATCAAACCATCATGCTATATGCCTTAAACTTACACAATTATATATATCAACTACTTCTCAGTAAATCTGGAAAAATATTTTTTAATATAACATCCTACAATAGTAATGCTATCTTATAAATCAGATCACATATCTTGTAAAAATTCATCCATTCAATAATATCTATTAGTGGCAACTATATGTTTGGCATTGTAAGCATTGGAAATATATCAGTGAACAAACAAAAAAAGCCCATGTGGAGCTTAAATTCTAAATCACTGTAATGCTAATATACCCATTTTGCATTTTTCCATATTACATATTCTGAACTAATAATAATAATAATAATATCTTACAATACAAATAAAATATAGTGGCTAACTTTTCAAAGTACTTTCAAAGACATTCTCAGTTAAATTTTACATTTTCTTGGCCTTAAAGTAAGCTTGATAGTTGTTACAATTTCAGTGTTAATGATGAGGAAACTAGAGAGATAGATTTCCACAGACACTGTCCTAGAATCAGTCTTATTTCTCTCCATATACAGTTGTGGGAGCACAAGAACGATGCAGGATCAGAGACTGAATAGCGTAGAGGACGTTGTGATGAGCACAGGGGTGTTGTATGGAAGTGTTGAGTCACTATATTGTTACACTTGAAACTAATATTACACTCTATGTTAACTAACTGGAATATAAACAAAAACTTAAAAAAAATCTTTGCCATGGAGAGAGCAAGCTAATGGGAGAAACATTAAGAATGGCAGGAGTAGCTGAAATTGACTGTGACAGTCACTGGCTATCCACAAATACTTGTATTTGCCTTTTCTCCTTAGTGACACATAGTAAGATTGCATTTCTCCACCCCCTTAATCTTGGGCATGGCTACCTGAATCCCAGTGCACTTATCACCATGTCCCCAGGCCCTGTGCAGGGACCGTGGACGCACAAGCCCAGAAGACATCTCCATCCCTCTGAGACCCTGAATGACTAAGATGAGCAGAACCCTCTGCCAACCCAATCTGGACTTGCAGCATAGGCAAGAAATAAACTGTGTCAAGCCCTTGATGTTTGAGATTGTTGTTGATGTTTTACTTTGCTTTTTCTTATTTCATTTTGTTACTGCAGCATAACCTAGTGTATGCTGATTGAAAGCATGGGTTAATGCTGGTACCAGTTTTCTGGTTGTATCATTTCTTTCTCTACAGCTGTGTTGAGCAGCTCAAGAATAGACACAGACAGCAGATACTGAATTTATCTGAGGTTAGGATTTTGCCAGGTGGCTGCAACAAAAATACTTAGGATTTTCTCAAGAGAGTGATTGAAACTGTGGACCATGAAATCTAAATCTTGATTGGGAGGGAGGTCAAGCAGGAAAACGCCTGTGAGTACAGAGAAAGTAGATAGGTCAAGGGACTGGCCGTTTTGATAAATTGGATGATCAATTATAAAGAAAGTAAATAAATTGTGAATCTCAAAAAATAAGGAGTTGTCATTGAAGCACAGGATGGATTAATTAGAAATTTCTGAAGTGGCAAAATTTCAGGTCATAACAAGATGTGGAAGTGGAACTGAGTGACTCAGCTAGAGAGAAGCAGATGTTTGTGCAAACAGAAGTCCTGGACCAGAGAGGCTGTGTGCTGGGCACGGTAGCCACATGCACATTTAAATTCTGCAAAATGGTGACAGGAATTGGGGTAGAGAGGGAGATGGGTTAGCTAGTTGCCAAAGTCATCCATTAATGAGTGAGGGGAAACTATAGACGGGGATTGTGTCTAGTTGTCAGGAGCTTCATGAATGTAAGAGTTTTCATTCCCAAGAGACTACAAGCAGATGTAATGGGCTGAGGACTCTCCTTCCCAATCCTAAGCTATACAAAGTGTGGAAGAGAAAAAGTGGCCCCCAATAAGAGGTTGCAGGATAAGTGGATAAGGTGATTATAAGCTAAAAGTCTGTGGAAGTAAAAAGATTGAGGAAATATTGCCTGAAGAAGTTGAGGATGTGGAGAAAATTCAAGGCCATGGAAAAGGAGTTGTAAAGGGCTCAAAGAAAGAGTTTGGGAGAATGGGAGATTGGATCAGGAAGAAGAAGAAAGCATTCTAGGAACAAAGATGTTCTTAAAGATGTCCTTTGGTAGTGACTAAGGAGAAGAGGCATTTGAGGATAGGAGGAATTAAGTGGCTGTGGTAGTGTGATTAATAATAAGAAATATGTATATGTTTTGTTTTTTGTCCTTATTTCTGGCAGAGCTCCTAAAACTCTTGGAATTTCCTAAGTGATAAGAGTGATAAAGACATCTTTTGTTATGGTAGTGATGTGACTTTTTAGAAGCCCCTAAAGGTAGGGCTAGTTGCCTGGAGGACCAACCACCTGATTAGAGGGTTGGAACTTTCAGTCCTATCTCAACCTCAGGAGAAGGGAAGAAGGGCTGGAGGAGAGAGAGGCTGGAAGTTGAATCAATTGCCAATGGCTAATGATTTAATCAGTAATGCCTATGTGATGAATACTCCATAAAAACCCAAAAGGACTGAGTTCAGAGAACTTCCAAGTTGGTGAGCACGTGGAGGTGCTGTAAGAATGAGGCGTACCCCCTCCCACATACCCTGCCCTATGCATCTCTTCCATCTGGATGCTCATCTATATCCTTTATCATATCCTTTAATAGACTGGTAAATGTGTTTCCATCAGCTCTATAAGCTGCTTTAGGAAATTAATTAAACCTGAGGAGGACATTCAGGAAATCTCTGATACATAGTCAGACAATCAGAAGTATAGGTAACTACTTTGGGCTTAGGACTGGTGTCTGAAGGTAGGTGGCCAGGAGTCTTGTAGGACCGAATATTCAACCTATGGAATCTGATACTCTTTCTGGGTTCATAATGTCAGAATTGAGTTGAATACCCAGACACCCTGCTGGTGTCTGAATATTGTTTGGTGCTGTGTAGACAGCACCCCTCTCCCCACACACACCCATGTTGGAACTGGGTCCAAGAGCCCCAAAAATAGTGGCTCTCAGGGCTGTGGAGAGGTAGAAGCCAGCTAGAACAGTTGTCCCCAGTGTCTCTCATGCTCGTTTATAGGCTGGCAGACAGGACTAGTAGCTGTGTGTTGGAAATACATACTCCTTTTTTGTGGGCAGGGACATCACACAGGTTCGAAGCCTCTACCTGTTGAGAGATGGTTCCAGGAAACAGGTCTTTGCTATAGGCAATATCATGGAAAATACTTTTTAAAATGTTGATATTTAAAAAATATTGTTTTTCACTGGCTTCTAGAAGCCAGAGACTCCAGAATAATCAGGTGAAAAATAGTTCATCCAAACCCTTCTCATTTATTAGATGAGAAAACTAAGGCTCTGAGAACCCACAATGTGTGTATAGTTTGTCACGGATCTGAGTCTATAACTCAGGTCAGCTGACCCTTGCAGTTCCTTTACTCTGAATATCCAGTCTTCTAGAAGAGCAATAGGAGGTCATTGTCACATACTGAAAACCTATCAGTCACCAAGCTTTGTACATGTACATCATATCTTATTCTTCTAACAAATAAGTATGATGTAGGTACTATCATTATCTTCATATATATGTATATACTAAGGATTAGAGAATTTAAGGAACCATGATCACAAAGCCACAATATCGCAGATCTAGGATTTGAACTTGGACCCTTCCCCTCCAGAGCACTCCTACCCAATATAATACACTTTATCATTCCCTGTCACATAGATTATGGCTTACCCATCCTCCTTTTTTATTTAACAGAATCAGGTAGAAAAAGAGTGCTCCCCCCCTCCTAAATATAAACATAAAGTCTCAGATGCCAGCACCTGCTCTGCTCAGATATCTGTCTATTGTGGATGTGCAACACCTGTTTACAGACTGGCTCTTTCTAACCGTCCTTGGCTATGAGTTTTTGGAGCTGGCCCCCTGTGGAATGAATCAAGAAAGGAGAAGGAGAAAAATTCAAGTGTAAAAAACTGGGTTTCTAAATTTTATTTTTATTTCTAAAACAACCAGTATTATTTGAGAATGGCATCTGCCTCCTCTTTCATTGTAAAAAGACAGCACAGTGGCTTTAGGGCTGGCTTGCATCTTCAGAAATCTTAGGTAGTCATCCCAGTCTTCTGTAGTGTAGAGAGAATTATACCAAAGTCAGCGTCGGGATAAAACTTGAAGATGATAGCACAGCCAGGCACACATACAATGTGCCTGCTGTTTCCTACAGGCTCTCTGGAGATGCAGAATGTCTGATAAGCAGGAGAGAAGGCCTCTGGTTGCAGACTTGGCCTGCTCCTTGGCACAGGATGGCATTCAGCAAACATTTTGAGACTTCCTCTTGTGCACCAAGCATGTACGAGGTGTCCTTCAAGAAATCATCATCATCTGAGAGATGAAGTAAATGAACAGAAACCTGGAATACCATGTGATCATTTCTGCATGGGAACCCACGTAGGGTGCTAGGGAAACCCAGAGGGCTTGGGTGTCCCCAGAAGACTTCTTCCAAGAAATGTCATGAACTGAAATGACAACGGAGCACCCATTTGCCTTCAGAAAAGCAGAATAGCAATACCATCAAGGCATTTATTAGTTTTTATTCTTTGGAACAGACAGGGTCACATTTTGAACATGAATAGATGTTTGCATGCAGACCTAGGTACCTCTGAAGCACACTAGAGGAAAATTGGCAAGGCAGGTTTCTAAATCCATTCCCCTGGCCTTGTCAAAATTAATAAAGTTCCCCTCTTTTGTTGCCCTGACACTCTAAAGCAGTGCAGAATCACCTCTGAAATGTTTTAATGATGTGCTGTTTTGTTCCTGTGAGTACTCCATACTTTAGGTGCCAATTCACCTTTTTCTTCCATAAAGAAGAGTCAGGAAAAAGAACAAGAGTAATGGTTGAACAATCGAAAATCCAGCATATTGAAAAGGTCATGTTACCTTAGCACACTATTTTAATTTCTAAATGTCTTAGGCATTGTAAGTCCTTTTTGACACTCTGTTCTAGTGACAAATACTAAACAGGGGGTGGGAAAGGGCACAAGTGATTTCATCTGGTTGTAAAACATGATGATAAGAATAGGGAACAGTGCACAGTTAATCCATGCTTTCTGTAACATTTCATTTGGAGGCTTGTTTTGGACGTGTCTTCCTGTGAGGAAGGTCACAGTTCTGACCTAATGGTGTTTACCGTAGATGGAAACGAGGCATCTTTCTAAGCTAACATTTTAACCTTCTCTTCTTGTTATATATTCTACTTGTTCTCATGCATCATGTATTTAGTGACTGATTTACTTTCGGGAAACTTTGAACTAGAACATTTACCCAGAGTTTTCACTTTACAAAACGTTGGTGGCAGACACTGTTATCTTATCCAACCTCCTTCTCTCCCTGGCTCTCTCCTACTATAGAGGTTGAAAAGCCAAATGCTTGTCTAGCCTCCCTTGCAATAGACAAAGCCCTGTCACCCAGTTCTAGAGACTATAAGATATAAGTGAAAGCTCGTTGAAAGAGTTCTGAGAAGAAGGGAATGGACATAGAAGCATGCATGCTTCTTTCTGCCTGGGACTTTGAAATGATATCTAGAGATCCAGCTGCCATGTTGTGATAATGAAGCAATTAGTCGACTTGCTAAGGAAGCTAGCACAGAGAGATAAAAGGATCTTGAGACACTGATGTCACAGAGCTGCTACACCTGCCTGCCTGTCTGCAGATATGTCTTGTGATGAGAAAAAGAAATGAACTCCTATTTTTATTTTTCTGTTACTTGTAACTGAAAATATGGTATTCCTAACTGATGAAGCACTTTTATAAACAACAGCTCATTTGAGCTTCATGGCAAACCTGTCAGAGATTTTCATTACCCTATTTTACCAATATAGAAAGGGAATTATATGGAGTGTCACTTAAGAGCACGCACCTAGAAAAAGATGGGCCAGAACCTGAGTCCTCAAATCCCAAACTCTCTGTGCTTTTTCCACCATTCTCATGTCCCTATCTGAAATAAGATGTTGAACTCACATGGGAAAGGAAGATGAGCCATTAAGAGTTATTTGACCCATGTACTGAGTGACTTCAGGTTCTTCTCTCCCACATCATTCACCAAAGTATTAGTGCATCAAGCTTCTGCTTTCTCTAGTTGAGTATCATGTTTGCATAGTATTTTTCCTGCAAATTTAGACAACTTGGGGTTAATTTAGAGCTGGGAATATGATAAATGTCTCCAAATGCAGGAAACACCCATGAACCTTTCTCATAACCAGAAAGATGGACAGTATTATGAACATACCTTTTGGAACTGAAGGTAGGTTTTTCTGTTTTTGTTTTTGTTGTTTTTACTTTCAGGTGAACAATCTCAAAATGAGCAATCGAGCTTTCTATAGTGCACACTGTTGGTGGCTCATCCGTGATCCTTTTCCTTTCTCTTTGCTGGCAGATCATGGGGTTTGAGTGACCATCCTTTTTCCAAGTGACTAAAGTCCTTTCCTCAGTTACAGGGCTTCTGTTAGCCAATCATAGCAGCTCCTTTCCTCTTGCTAGTGATTAGCCCAGGGCAGACATATGACCTAATAATAAAACATGAGAAAAGATCTTCTAGGAAATATGGTTTCCTCTTCCTCTGGACATTATCAGCTTGGCTGTACCTCCTTTCTCATAACAAGACAAAGCCAGTTCACCATGGATGGCAGAGTGGCAAGAGAAAGAATCTGGATCCTTAATGATAGTGTTGAGTCACTGAAATTAATCTGGAGCATCCCTACTTTTGGACTTTTTGTTGTGCCGGATAGTATTTTTTTTTTATTACTTAAGCAAAATTGAGTCCATTGAAGGCATAGTGACTGATTGTATAGCTTCCTGATCTCAGTGGAGATTTGACCCCATGTAGAAGCACAGCAAGATAGCTGATACCTGGGACCACTTAGTCCCAGACAACATGGGGAGACAAGTCCTCAAAATTTCCCTGTATACTGGTTCTTGCAGCTGGTCCGAACATTCATTACTGCTCTACACAATCATCATTGTGTGACCCCAGGCCGGAGGCATTCAGCATAGACTATTGAAAAGCCAAATCTAATTAATGTGAACTGGGATTTCTTAAAATAGAATTGTTAATGCTGTTAACTAAAGTGAGTATGTTATAGAGAATGCCTCATGTTGTGAACCAACCTCTAAACATTTATCTTTTTCAGAATGAACAGTTCTTTGGAATTTGCTCTCTGGGAAACAGTATGCTATAGAATTTAAGAGTCTGGCTTTTAAGTGTAAGCTGACAGAATTCAAATCCCATATGTGTCATTAACCAGACATGTGGCATTGAGCAAGTTACAGTACTTCTCTATACCTCAGTTTTCTCATCTGTAAAATGAGCACAATAATAACACTGACTTCATAGGATTTTTGTAATGGGCTATCATTTTACATCACATAATAGGCTCAGAGTAATTGTTAGCTATTTTCATTATTTGCTGTCTAGAGTACAAGTATTCTTTCTTTCTTATCCTTTTGCTTGAATTTGGGGGTTGGGCTTCCATGATTATCTGAACATTTTTGTCTATAGTATGATTGCCTTGTATTTATCTACTTCATGACTGGAGAAAATAATATCTTGAAAACTAATTCTGTTATTTCCTTTTTTTTTATAATTAAGAGTTTCTACTAATAACATTACTATACTAAACATGAATTCAAAATCATACAGTCCTTACCACTCATAACTTGGTGAATAAATACTGGCTTATCTTAATTTTGAAGGTTAAGTGGTACTGATTTAATAAATGGCTCCAAGAAATTCCATCTCTTTAGCTCATGTTTCTCAGTGACTCATTATTCTTGCAGTAGCTACCATCCACCTGTACACGGTAATTTAAAAATTTCCCTTCGAAGTGTGGCCAAGAGGCTCACAAATGCTTTCTCAATGGGATGTCTTCCCTCAAGAGTCTAACATTCCATTATTCTTTGCATATAATTTGGTTTTACTCTTTTAAGAGAATTATCTCTAAATATCCTGCAAGAAAAGATTCTGGAAGGAACATTTTGGTACCTAGGTTTTTTTTTTTTTCTTAGCATTTGAACTGCAGAATTCTACAGCAGAAGAATTACTCTTGTTTGTTACAGCCACCTTATCTACAGAAAACAGTGCTCGTGCTCTCAGATAAAGTCACTGGATATATTGGAGTTTAAGTCATAATTATGATGTGAAGATTAATGTCTAACTTGCTTGCTGAGATATTTTCTTTTATACAGCTTCACTTTATTTTTTTAACAAGTTCTCAAACATAAATAGGCATGTAATTACTGAAATCCTTTTCCTGCATAAAAACCCTTTATTTATTCTGCTTATTCTAGCAGGGGCATAACGATGACAAGAACATAGATTATCTTCTATAATTTCTATAATTAATAAAAATGTAAATAGTGGCAAATTCATAATCATCTCTTCATTATGAAAGTACAGAAGGATGGCATAGACAAATACTACTTAAATAAAATGCAAATATTTTATTAAATCATTAGTTTCTACAAGAAATATATTGTTTTTAATGTTAAAAGGAAAAATAAGAACTGTGCTCTGTTGTGTTTAAATGTCATAAAGAAAAATCAGGGGCTGATTGAAGAATGACTCCAAAAGAAGTTCAAATTAGGAAGATACAGGCTGGTTACAAAAGTGAGAAATTCCACTCAGAATAAATGGCAAGACTGAGAAGGTAGAATAACATTAAAATCATACAAAGACACGTAAATAATTCATGACAGGGGAAACAGAGTCACTAATGTTGCAAGTAATTTTTTATTTGCAACATTCGTGCAAATAAAAGATGAAAAAATGGCCACATGTTTCCCTATGAAAGATAGGGAAAGGCTGAGAGAGCCTGGGAGGCTCAGTAGGTAACAATTAACACGAGATTATTGTCTTTGAGAAATTTAGAATGTTAATTAAAGCCATCATTCTGGCAGCAAGAAAAACTGGCTACAGGCCTAGCTTTAACCAGAATTCTGGAGGGAGGCAGCTCTAAGGTATTTGATCCTAGAGGAAGGAAGAGAATAAGATGATGATGATGATGATGATTATGATGATGATGATAAAGAAAGAGGAGGAGAATAGTTGCCTTATAGGGCAGCTAGTATGTAGCAGGCAGTGTGCTAAGTGCTTACCTGTCATTTCACTCACTCTTCTGGATGATTCTTGGAGACTATTGTTACTAATGTTTTACCATTGAGAAAACCAAAGAGCAAAGAGGCAATGAGATTTATACAAGGTCACTATTCAATTGTGATCTGTGGTTTGGTAATTCCTCTAACCTCTCTCACTTGGGATACCTCTTTGGTGTCAAAGCTTCTTCATCCCTTCTTTCCACCTCACTTACAAATCTCTAACTTATGTGTACCTTTCCCTACCCAGCCAGAGTCAGTAAGGGGGAATTTAGAGTATACAGCAGACCTCTCTGGATGTAGAAGCTTATCTCTGCCTGCACAATAAGCAGATAGATCCTGATTCCTGTTGAAGCAATATTCATGCAAAATAATTGCATCTACCAAAAAGAACTGATATTATTCAGAGGCTGATCACCCAGTCTGTGGATTGAGACTTGATGATAAAACCTTGTCAACAATATTACTTGGAATTCACAGAGAACCTTTCATCTGAAAGCGCTTTGTAGTTAAGAGATGAGTGATTGCCTAGATTTATATCAAATTCCGTGTTGGAATTGAGAAATTACAGTTACGGATTTCCACATCATGTATTATGTGCAGTGCATTTACAATAATTCCAATTTCTGTCCCATACCTTTTTTTTTTTTTAAACTCTAAGATAAAGTTTAAAGTGGTACAGTCATTCCTGTAGTTGACAGTTTGGCAACATAGTTTTGCACATTTTAAGTTTCCACAAATTAATAAAAATAATAACAAATTTTTAATTTACAGTTTTCTTTGCCAGACAGATAAGAATATTATTTCATTTTTTCAGATGAGAAAGCTAAGGGGGAAGAAGTCCATATGTACCCAGGTTCACCCAGCTAGTAAGAGTTAAGCCTGGTTCTTTCAGCTACACATCATTAGATTTTTCTACTGCCCTGCTCTGCCCTCAGTTCCAAGTATAGTATATATACCTTGGTTTAGGAGTTAGCTCCTCAAGTCAGCGAGGTTGCCTGGCAATAGATTCGTGTTCAAACTGCTTGTTTAATGACTAAATAAGTGAATAGGAAAGTATTTTTACTTAAGTTGTTCTCATTTAGCTCATTTCCATATTTCATATCAAAAGCACCTTCCTGTCGTAAGTAGAGGCCTACCTGTATAGACAGAAAATGAGCTCCAGAGAGGTTAATTAAGTGCCAAGAGTCATATAAGTGATTTACTAGCAGAACAAGTCACACTGAGCTCCAATTCTATCTCGTCTGAGTCAATCTTTGCCTTCTCAGTGTAAAATGTCATTCCCCTTCCAGCCTGGTCTGTTTCTCAATGCATGCGCTTCCCTGGTCATAAATGTTTTCTTTCTAGTATGCTTAGCCAAAACACATTTAATGGAAGAAAATGACATGAGCTATATAAAAGAGATAGTGATTTGTTGTTGAATGTTTCACATTTGGATCTCAACATCTCAATCTAACTGTATGTCATTGATAAGGATTCTTAATGATCAAGTTTCAGGCAAACAGCTCCATTTGAAACATTGCTCACATTAAAAAAATGATTTGGGGAAAAAGAACCATATGTAGAATTTTAAAATAAAGCTAAACAATTTCATTTAATTGTATATACGTAGTGGCAACATACCTTTAATTATATGACATTGTTTCATTTTGTATAAAAAATAGGAAAAAAAGGATAGTAAGTATTGCTGGTTTAAGAAAAAGTCCTGCTCTGAAACATGAAGATTCATGTGTTAATGACAATAGGAGAAAAATGCCTTTTCATAAGCAGATAGTAAAATCTTAATGACCCAAATTAATTTCTACAAAAAAGAGAAGTTTGGAAATTTATCCTAAACTTTTATTTAAAATAACACTTCACTTAAATAATGATAGCATAATAAATTTAGTGTTCCTTTTTTTCCCCTCTTACTAGTGAATTAGAATCGGCACTTGAATAAAAAATGGCAAGTCTCCCTCCTATGGCTTATTGATGGCTTTTGTGCCACTCTGATTTTCATTTAACTGAAACTTCTCTAACAAATGCTATCCTGTCATAAATGGAACTTTACTTTTTTAATCAAAGGAAGGCGATTTCATTTTCTACCTCGGAGAGAATCCAATGCAAAACAGAGCCAGCATAATTACATACATACTTTTATAACTTCAATATCATAATATTTTGATTTTGCTTTACATCACACACTTTCCCAGCTGGTGGGCAACTTCTGTTTTAGTTTTGTGGATTATATTAGTAATGGGGGAAAGAGATACCATACACATTGTGAAACTAATGAGACCAACAGTCTGGTGTCATTTTGAGGGTATGATAATACGTCTGTCTGTTTGACGGTCTTTGACATGCTTTGTTAGAACACTTTATGCCCCAGGTACATTGGTACTTACAATTATTTACAGCATGTAGAAGCTTAGGCAGCAGAATATAGTGCAAGTTAGGTAGCCAGGAAAGGGGACAAACTTGGGAAAGGCTAATGAGGAAGCTAGATACCAAGACAGGGGTGAACCGGCTGATGTGAACAGGAGGCCACACAGTCAGGACAAATCCAGGGAGCGGATGACAACAAAGCAGTAAGTCAGCCAGAAAATACCTAGAGAGCCAGGTCCCTCTGTTTCAGGGTCAAATAAGCAATTTCCCACTTCAGGAAATTGAGTCCATGATCTCCTGGGAGTTAATTCTTCAGTGCTTCTAAAACTTAATGTGCATGTGGAATCCCCAGATCTTTTAAAAGGCAGATTCTGATTCAAGAGGTTTGAGATGAGGCCTACCAGCCTCCATTTCTAACAACCTTCTAGGTGATGCTGCTGCTCCAGGGGCCACAAACTGTACAGCCAAGTGTTAAGCCAGCCCAGAAATAGGCAAAGCAGACAAATGGAAAGCTGGCTCTGGTGAGGAGTATAGGGCTGGGGAGCAAGTGTAGTTTCTAATGAAGACAATCTGCAAACTTACTGCGTGCCAGGTCAAAAAGCAAATTTTATTGATGGCTGCCTCTTGTGGGTTGAATTGTCCCCCCAAAAGGATATCATTGAAGTCCTAACCCCCAGTACCTTAAAATGTAATATTTGGAAATAGGGTTTCTACAGAAGTAATCAAGTGAAAATGAGGTCATAATCCAATATGAGTGGTGTCCTTATTAAAAGGGAAACTTTGGGGGCATCTGGGAGACTCAGAAGGGTAAGCATTTGACTGTTGATTTGAACTCAGGTCATGATCTCACCGTTTGTGAGTTCAAGCTCCACATTGGGGCTCTGTGCTGATGGCACAGAGCCTGCTTAGAATTCTCTCTCTCCTCTCTCTCTGTCCCTCCCCCAATCTCTCTCTCTTTCTCAAAAATAGATAAACATGTCTTTTTAGAAAAGGGAAAATTTGGTCACAAAACAGCCACCCACAGAAGGAAGAAAGAAGGCACACAGAAAAAGATGGTCATGTGACTGGAGTGATGCATCTATAAGCTAAGGAACATCAACAATTGCCTGCAAACACCAGAAGCTGCAAAAGGCAAGGCAGGCTCTCCCCTAGAGCCATCAGGGAACATGGCCCTGCCAATGCCTTGATTTCTGACTTCTAGCCTCTAGAACTGAGACAATACGTTTCTGTTACATTAAGCCACCCAGTTTTTGGTACATTGTTATGTCAGCCCTAGGAAACTAACATACTGCTGAATAATAAGAATATTGGCTTGCCACATTTTTGAACAGAGGAAAACTAGACCTAGAGAGATTTAGTTTAAGGGCATCTGGGTGGCTCAGTCGGTTAAGTGTCTGACTTCGGATCAGGTCATGATCTTTTGGTCCATGAATTGGAGCCCTGCATCTGGCTCTGCGCTGACAGCTCAGAGCCTGGAGCCTGCTTAAAATCCTGTCCCCTCCCCTACTCGTGCTCGGTGTCTCTCAAAAATAAACATTTAAAACATTTTAAAAATTTATAATATAGATTTAGTTTATTGCCCAGGGTATCTAACTACTTAATAGAAAGAAGCCTGGAAACCACATTGCCTAGTTGCCAATGCCTTTATGCTTCAGTAGGCTGCTTCCCAAGAGCACACACAAATGGACCCATCACTAAAGCAACATTTCCCTAACCTGTGTTCTCCAGAACTATTTTCAAGGTTTTGTTAGCAGGTGATACAAAAGATTCAGTGTTAACCAAGTTTTAAAACTCTTAAAATCCCCATACACATTAACTTAATTAAAGATCNGAATAAATCATTTTTGTGGGGGGGGGTGAAAATAAAAAAACTTCCAAAACATGTTAAATGTGCTGAATAGGCAGTTTCATAATTTTTAGAGCATAGAATTTTTTTTCCCCACCATCCTACAGAATGCCACGTTAGGATATACTAGATGAAAGGATAAAATTCATTGCAACTGAGAAAATTCATACCAACAAAGAATCTAGTTTAAAACTTAATTGCAGGGGTGCCTGGGTGGCTCAGTTGGTTAAGCGTCAGACTTCGGCTTAGGTCATGATCTCACGGTTTGTGGGTTCTAGCCCCGCATCAAGCTCTGTGCTGACAGCCAGCTCAGAGCCCGGAGCCTCTTTCAGATTCTGTGTCTCCCTCTCTCTCTGACCCTCCCTTGTTCATGCTGTCTCTCTCTCTCTCTCTCAGAAATAAATAAAACATTAAAAAAATATTGAAAAAAAACCACTTAATTGCATTTTCCTGTAAGTTATCCAGAGACTACCTGAGTTGTTTGTTGTCATTTCCTCGAGGCAAAAATGATGATGCCCTCTGGGATGAATTTAAGAAGTGAATTTAAAGGTCTGCCTTAGAAGCAAAGTAAAAGATCAGCCAGTGACATGGGGCAAAATGGAACTGAGCAAAACTGATGGGGTTTGAGAGAAAATGAGAAATCAAATATTTAAGGCCTATCTATATGGCTACAGTCTTTCTTCAGAAAAATCCCAATGAGCCTAAAGAAAGATTTTTGACACAGTGCTTTAGAATCACTGGTGAAGAAACTAGTATGCCATGGGTGGCACATTTTTGGTGTTATATTCCACAGCTAGTGCACCTCCCAGGGCTACCATGAACATTTGGGCAGGTACAGTGACATCATGCCATTCACACTGTGGGTGTTACAGATCTGTCCACTGATTAGAATAATGGCAGTAAAATTTCAACAAAATCAGTAGCATGTTACAACAGGTGCCAACAGATGGAAATGAAGTTTCCTGAGCAGAGGTACCATTTTCCAAGTCACTCAGGAGTTCCGTGAGCTAACGGCAGCCCTGGGACCCTCTCCCACCAGCTATAAGGCTCAGAACCCCACTTCAACCAGGAAAGTTGTATAATGTCACCATCTGACATTGGGATGACAAAAGATTTCCATAAGAAAAATAATGTTGCTTTATCCAGCGTATTTCTACTTTGTGTGGAGACCTGGATTATATGCCCCCCACCCCTTATCCTGAGGAGCCAAGAATTTAATTAGACACGAAGAATAAGTTTCCCATTATGGGACATTCATGAATTCTTCCAAAATGTTTATTTCTAGGTCTATTCATAAGAATTGCTGTTCTAGGGAATAGAAGCAGTTGATACATGAGCTTGAATTTTAAATGCCAGTTTCACATATAAGGAAACTACATTTTGAAATGTTAAAGGAAAGAATGTTAAAGAGATAAACCGTATTATGCATTCAAAAGAGAAACTCTAAAATTAAGTCAGTACACTCCAGACATTATTTTAGTTGTTGGAGATGGCAGGAACAAAATAGGTGCAGCTCCACCTCCAAGCAGTTTACAATCTAGTGAGGAAGACACACTACACAAATCATTGCACAAACAATAATAGGGCTACAACTGTAAAAACCCTAAGAAGTAAAATTGCTGGGACTCCTGGCTGGCTCAGTCAAGTGTCTGACTCTTGATTTCGGCTCAGGTCATGATCTCAGGATTAGGTACCACGAATGGAGCCCTTCCTTGAGTTCCTGCCAACAACGTGGAGCCTGCTTGGGAATCTCTCCTCCCCCCGCCCCCCGCCTTCCCCCACTTGTTCTCTCTCTCTCAAAATAAACAAACAAAAAGAAGTAAAATTACTAAATGCTCTAAGAGCTTATGATAACGGGTCTCAATCGAGACCAGGGAAGCCTTTCCTGAAGAAGGTACCTATAAGCTGAGATATGAGAACTGAGTAGAAATTAAATAGGAAGGGCAAGGGGAATGAGAGTTGCAGGTAGTGGAGATGTGGAGATGTGGAGATGTCCTCAGGCAGGAAAGAATTTGGGGTCCTGAGAAACAGGAGTGAGTGGCCACAGCTTTGTAAGAAAAGAAGGATTGATTAGAGGAGAGCAGTGAGATTATGCAGGTCCTTCTAGGCTAGGTTACACCTGTTAAATTCTTTCACAAGAGCAGAAGCCTTTCAAGCTTTTTAAGTGGAGAAATACCAGATTTTTAAAAAACCTGCTCTGGCTGCTTTCTATGCAAAGATTGAAAGAGGAAAGGAAAGAACAGAGAGACCAATTGGCTATTGTATCTGTTAAAGTGGGTGATAGTAGTTTAGTCTTGAATAATGTCAGTAAGGACAGAAAAATGTGGTCAGGTTAGATATATATATCGGAGGTAAAATCTACCATAAATATAATTAGATAGAAAATGAGTTATTTGTGCTAATAAAGCCAATTGAGCAAAAATGGAATAATCCAAAAATATATGTGTATTTACATAGTTGTAATGATGACATTTCACATTTTTATGGTATGCGGCCATTTACTAGGCATTCCCTCCAAGACGAAAAACACTGAGAACCGACTATGAGTCAGACACAGTTCTAAGCACTGAAGATACCGATGCACAGGATATAGACAAAGTCCACGTCCTTATAAAGCTTGCCTTCTGGTGGCAGAAGCAATCAGTAGAGAAATGAGCACACAAAGGCACTGTATCAGGTGGTAATAGTGAAGGAAAGCAGGATAAAGATTTGGGAGAGGGAGAACCAAGCTGTTCTGGCTACTTTGCCCAGCCGGGAAGGCCTTTCTTGAGGAAGTTACACTTGGCCAGAGATCTGAAACGAGGCATGCAGAAAGTTGGAGAGAGAATGGTGGGAGATTGGGAATGGAGCAGCTCTTCCTGTGCAATCCATCACTGGTCCCTTCTCTCTACCCATATCTTTATAATTATACCTCTGTAAGTAAACTGTCCTCAAATTATGCTAATATGTGTATTCTGCTTCCTGTTAGACCTCCAACCCATAACAGTGTACAGCAAATGTCTAGACTGGGAATGAAATGCAATGATGGTCAAGATGTGCATTTGGACTTTAATTTTTTATGAATAATCCACAGAGTGCATTCATAGACATTGATTCAAAGTTGAGTATACTAGGAAGATATAGATGCCAACCCATTTTTCCTTGAGTGCTTTAGTTTATTCTATTAACTTTAATTTAGAAAAACATACTTAATATAACCCTAGATTTCACAGTAAAAACTATTTAAATTTTGCTTTGGTTCCTGATTTAAATCACTGAATACCTACTCATTTTCATTTCTACTTTAAAATCTTAGGCTTTCCTCAAGTCTTATTGCATGTAAGAACTGCTTTTTTACATCAGAAAAATTGCTTAATTTTATTAACTAATAGGCAGAGAAACACATACATCAAAATAATAAAATTGGCCAAAATGTTTTAAGGTTATAATTTTTTTTTTTTTATCATTTGCTGATGGTGCAGGGAAACAAGAAATCTCATACTACGCTGGTGCTAGAATACTTTGACAAAACATTTCTAGAGGATGATGTGACAATCAAAAGCCTTCAGTTAAATCAAGATTGCCTGGGGGCACCTGGGTGGCTCAGTCGGTTAAGTGTCCAGCTTCGGCTCAGGTCATGATCTCGTGGTTCGTGGGTTTGAGCCCCGCGTTGGGCTCTGTGCTGACAGCTCAGAGCTTGGAGCCTGTTTTGGATTCTGTCTCCCTCTCTCTCTGACCCTCCGCTGCTCGCATTCTCTCTCTCTCTCTCTCAGAAATAAATTTTTAAAAAATTAAAAAAAAAGATTGCCTGGGTGGCTCACTTGGTTAAGTGTTTGACTTCAGCTCATGGCATAATCTCACTGTTTACAAGTTTGAGCCCCACATTGGGCTTCATGCTGTCAGCACAGAGCCTGCTTAGGATTCTTTCTCTCAAACTAAATAAACTTAAAAAAAAAAAACCTTCAGGTAAACTGAACCAAAAATTTTACTACTGGGAATCTAATAGTAGGGAATAATCTAATACTTGCCTCTCAACCCCATCAAAAAAAAAGGAGGGGGGGTGCGAGAGAGAGAGAGAGAGAGAGAGAGAGAGAGAGAAGAGAGAGAAAATAAATGTCTGGTAATAGTGGGAACAAGTTAAATAGATTATGTACATGCATATGATGAATCCTATACTCCTATTAAAGGGAAAAGAATGTTGAGAAGGATTGACTCCACGCTGGCTCTGCATTGAGATCAGCTGTGATACTTTTTCAAAATACTTCTGCATGGGTCTCTCCAAGAAGGGTCAAATCAGTAGCCAGGAGTAATATCCAGGTTTCTGTATTAAAAAAAAAACAAAAACCCACACAGGTGATTATATGGAGAATTGAAAACCATGAAATACAGGACAATGTATAACAAGGTGGGAACATGGTAGGGGCGGAACGCTGGTTATCTTACATTAAAGCCTATTGAAATATAGACACAGAAAATAAATGATAAGAATAGGGCCAGACAGGTGGGCTTTTATCTCTGGGCAATAGGATCATAAATGAGTTTTCTTTTTTACTCCATGCACTTTTTAAGTTTTCTAAAATAAAAATGTATTTATTTTAATTTTTAGTAAATAATAGAATGCATCTCTTCCTAGCTCATTTTGTCTTATATGTTTCCTTAAGACCTCTTTTCACGGACCTTATTCTTATCTTTATATTCAATTTTTGTTATTTGTTTTTAACTAGTTAAAAACTCCCACTAATTTTAGGGACATTTAAAGCCTAATTCCCAAATCTAACAATACATTTGTTTTTGTAACAAAGCAAACACTTTGATCTACAGGGGACACTGTAAAGTTCTCTCTGCTGCGCCCTCTTCAGTAGTAGCACAAATGTGATTGAAGAAGAAATACTTGAGGTTTTCTTTTTTTAAAGAACATGGTGTTCCCAGGGAAATAGCTGCCACTTCCTTAAATACAATTTAAGAGACACAATAAAAAACAAAGGAAATGTAATCACTGTAAATGTTTAAAAAATATGTTCCTATAACATGCTCTTGCCTTACAACCTGCCTTTCCTGTGAAAGAAATAAAAACTGCTATAAGGTGGTCTGTTTGCATTAATTAACTTTATCTAGATGATGCTATTTATCATTTTGGATTTTTAAAAAAGGAAAATAACCTGTTTGTGCTATCCCTTGAATTAGAAAGTGCTTCTACGTAGGTCTCCCCATTAGTCTCATTTAAATAAACTTGTGGAAAACACACAGACATAACATATAAAAATTATGTTTGGCTTGATTAACTTCGATAGTATGAACACACCCTTGTAATTAAGAAGCAGAACCTTCTCTGCAGAAGAAATTTCATACCAGATACCAACCCTTTCACACCCCAAAGATACGCACTATTCAGAATTGTGACGTCACAGATTAGTCTTGTTTTCAAATTTTATATAAATAGAATTAGATAATACTTTCCTGTGTGTTTTTCCCTTAGCATTATAGCATTATGCTATAATTGTTTAATTATAGCAATTAATCTATATTGTTAAAGGTAACATCAAGTGTTCTTTTTTATTGCAACATAGTACTTCTTTATGTACGTATACTACAATGTATTTATCCATTCTACTGTTGATGGACATTTAGGTTATTTTAGGCTTGGAGGATTATGAATAATGCTGCTAGTAATGTTTTTGCCTGTTTTTGGCATATACATATTTATGTATTTCTCTTAGGCACCTATCTAGGAATTATCTAACTCAGGATATGAAATTATTCAGCTTTAGTATATGCTGCAAAACAGCTTTCCATATATACATAACCACTTTTATGAATTACCAGTTTCAGTTTTGTTCAGTTTTTAAAATTGGTTTGTCTGTATTTTGAAATGTAGGACTTGTGTGTGTGTGTGTGTGTGTATGTGTCCTCTTACAAATCTTTCTTTGTTTTTATGTACTTCAAATATATTGTCCCACTCCGTGAGTTCATTTATTCTCTTAATGGTTTCCTTCGATGAACATACTTTTATGTTAATGTAGTCAAGTTTACCAATATTTTCTTTTATAGACTGCATTTTTTCTCCTGTTTAAGAAGACTTTGCTTCCCTCAAAGTCATAAAAGTATTTTTTATATTATCAACCTAAAACTTTTTTTTTTTTACTTTTGTCATTTAGACCAATAACTCATCTGGAGTTTGTTACTTGTAAGATGTAAAGTGGAGGTAAAGACTCATTTTCTCAGATCCATCTGTTGACTCACCACTATTCATTGAAAAGATTATATCTTCCCGTTGCTATATGTCTACTACCCTAATTACAATCCTGACATTTGCTCACCTAAGTCCTCCAACTTCAGCCTTCCACAAGATTGTCATGGCTATTGTAGGCCCTTTATATTTCCACCTGTATTTTAGAATATGTTTGCTAATTTTCATCCCCCCAAAAATAAAAAAAAAGTAGATTTTGGTTGGGATTACATGGAATCTGAAGACAAGATGGGGAATATTTACAATATTGTGTCTTCTTTTTATTATTATCACTTAAATTATTATTTTTACATTTATTTTTGAGAGACAGATAAAGACAGAGCAAGAGCAGGAGAGAGGCAGACAGAGAGAGACACACACACAGAATCTCAGAGCTGTAAGCACAAAGCCTGACACGGGGCTCAAATTCACAAACCAGAGATCATGCCCTGAGCCGAAGTCAGACGCTTAACCTACTGAGCCACCCATGCATCGCTATTATTATTATTTAAATTCAAGTTGGTTAACATTTAGTGATTTAGTGTAGTATTGGTTTCAGGACTAGGATTTAGTGATTCATCACTTACTTATAACACTCAATGCTTATCCCATTAAGTGCCCTCCTTAATGCCCATCACCCATTTGGCCCATCCCCCCAACCATCTCTCCTCAAGCAACCCTCAGTTTGTTCTTGTATTTAAGAATCTGTTATGGTTTACCTCCCTGTTTTTATCTTACTTTATTTTTCCTTCCCTTCCCCTATGTTTATTTGTTTTGTTTCTTAAATTCCACTTATGGGTGAAATCATATATTTGTCTTTCTCTGACTTATATAGCTTAGCATAATATATCCTAATTCCATCCATGTTACTGCAAATGTCAAGATTTCATTTTCTGATTGCCAAGTAATATTCCATTGTGTGTGTGTGTGCGTGTGTGTGTGTGTGCGTGTGTGTACATGTACATATACAGTTGGTAGATATTTGGGCTCTTTCCATAATTTGGCTATTGTTCCATTGTTGATAGTGCTACTATAAACATTGGGGTGCATGTGTCCCTTCAAAACAGCCCTCCTCTATTCTTTGGATAAATACCTAGTAGTGCAATTCCTGGGTCATAAGAGACTTCTATTTTTAATTTTTTGAGGACCCTCCATACTGTTTTCCAGAGTGGCTGCACCAGTTTGCATTTCCACCAACAGTGCTAAAGCCTTCCCCTTTCTCTGCATCCTTGCCAACACCTGTTGTTTCCGGAGTTATTAATTAGCTACCATGACTGGTGTGAAGTGGTATCTCATTGTTGTTTTGATTTGTATTTCCCTGATGGTGAGTGATGTTGAGCATCATTTTGTGTGTCTGTTAGCCATCTGGATTTCTTCATTGGAAAAATATCTATTCTGTCTTTGGCTATTCAGGATCTTTTCTGAATTGTTTGTTCTAGCTCAGTGAAGAATGCTGGTGTTATTTGGATAGGGATTGCACTGAGTATGAAGCTTGCTTTGGGCAGTATTGACATTTTAACAATATTTGTTTTTCCAATCCATGAGTATGGGATGTTTTTCCATTTCTTTGTGTCTTCAATTTCTTTCATAAGCTTTCTGTAGTTCTCAGCAGACAGACCTTTTACCTTTTTGGTTACGTTTATTCCTAGGTATCTTATGGTTTTTGGCAAAATTGTAAAATAGGATAGATTCCTTGATTTCTTTTCCTGCTGCTTCATTATTTGTTATAGAAATGCAACCTGTTTCTGCACATTGATTTTATATCCTGAGTCTTTGCTGAATTCGTGTATTATTTCTACATTTTGGGGTTTT
Organism: Crocuta crocuta; assembly: GCF_008692635.1. Taxonomy (NCBI): domain Eukaryota; kingdom Metazoa; phylum Chordata; class Mammalia; order Carnivora; family Hyaenidae; genus Crocuta; species Crocuta crocuta. Next base: position 6,223,678 of record NW_027528977.1, on the reverse strand, counting down.
GGGGTTTTCCACATAGAGTAACATGTTGTCTGCAAAGAGTGAAAGTTTAGCTTTTTCCTTGCTAATTTGTTTGCCTTTTATTCTTTTTTGTTGTCTGATTGCTGAGGCTAGGATTTCCACTACTATGTTGAAAAACAGTGGTGAGGGTGGACATCCCTGTCATGTTCCTGACCTTAGGAGCAAAGCTCTCTGTTTTTCCCGATTGAAGATAATAGCTGTGGGTCTTTCATATATGGCCACAATATTTCATATAAAAAGGGCCATATATGAAATATCATGGCTTCTAATGCTCGAATGTGATAAATCCCTACATTTATTTACATCATACTTATTTTTCCTAAATAATGTTTTATTGTGTGTGTGTGCAAGAGTACATCTGTCATTAGATTTAGTTTCAGGTATTTGAATTTTATGCTCCTTGAAATATTATTTAAAATTTTCTTTTCTAAATTCTTGCTATTTATATATGGAAATTTAAATGGCTTTTGTATACTGCTTTAGTATTAAGAAACTGCTATATGCACTTATTCATTTTAATAGTGTAGAATTACACTATCCTTTGCTTATTTTTCTTGATTTGTTGCCCAAGCTGGGACCTCTATGACAATGCTGAATAAAAGTATTGGTAGTAGATGTCCTAGTCTCATTTCCAACCCCAAGGAAATGATTTTAGTCTTTTACTGTTTAGTATTATGCTATCTGTAGGCTTTTTTGGTGGATATAGACTTTGTGTGATTAAGGAAGTTTCTTTCTATTCCATTTTGGTGAGTTTTTATTGGGTATTAAGTTTCATCAAATGTGTTTAATTTATTCACTGAGGAATTAAGATTTTTTTTTCCTTTGTTGTCTTCAGTATTATACTGATGGATTCTTGAATAACTAAACCAAACTTACATTCTTAGTCATACTGTTTGGCTCCTTTTATGTATCACTGGGTTTGGTATGTTGGCATTTACGTAGGATTATTTGGTATCTATGTTCATGAAAGAGATTGAAGAAATTTTTATTTTTTGTAATAGTCACATAGGAATTTGCTCTCAAGATAATGCTGGCCTCAAAAATAAGCTGACTGTTGTTTTCTGTTCTCTTTATGTAATCTTTATATAAGATTAATAATATTTTATCCTTTAATGTTTATAAGAATTCATTAGTGGAGCTATCTGTGACTGGAGTTTTTAGGAGATAGTTTTTCAATAAAATTTTGATTATCCAAATCAGATATAAGAATATTCATAAATTCAAATTTTTCTTACATTATTTATTTTTGGAAAAGTTGTGCTTTGCCATCAATATTCCCATTTTATTGTTTTTCAATTTACTGCCAAAAAGTGTTTTTCTTTTTAGCAAAAAGTTATTAATGCTGTCCTCTAATATGATTGTAACAAATGAGTAATCTGTAGTTAGTGGTTTCACCATTTCCACAAGTGGTATTGGAAATTCTTCCTCTCTCTGCATCTTTGTCTCTCATAATTCTTGATAGAGGTTTATCTTTCTTATTAAATCCTTTTAAAGGACCAGTGTTTACATTTATTCTCATTATTGAAATCATTGATCTTCAGTTTTACAGTCATTGCAATATATGCACAAAAAAACTATAAATTTCCCTTTAAACATAAGTTTTAGCTGCCTTCTATAAGATTTGGTAATTTTTATTATATTATATTTCAGTTGAAAATATTTTTATATTTTTATTGTTATCTCATCTTTAACCTATAGATTATATATAAAAATACTTGACATTTCTAGGTATTTGATGATGTTCTATTTTTGGATAAATTGTTTAGCTTAATATCACTGAGAGAATATGCTCATTATTATATCCTTTGAAATTTGTAGAGGCATACTTTCTGGCCCAGGGTAGCTCATTTTGTAAATAATTCAATATCACTAGAACATAATTTATATTCTGCAATTTTGGGGTAGAGTTTCCTAGATATATCTGTAAGTTCCATTTTATAAATCTTGTTATTAAATTGTCTATATTCTTGCTAACTTTCGTATGCTTCTTCAATCTGTTATTGAGAGATGTGTGATAAACTCTCCCTCTGTGGTTGTGAGTTTGTCATTTCTCCTTTTATATCTGTTTATTTTTGTTTTATTAGTTTCAAAGCTGTGCTAATGAGTGCTTACAAATTAATACTTGTTGTATGTGAGATACTGAAATATTCAACTATAATTTTTGAATCATCTATTTTTTTCTTCAGAATATATCCAACATATATTATGTACCTCCATTTTTAGGTGTATATACACGTATAGGGTTTTTTAAATGTTTATTTAATTTTGAGAGAGAGAGTGACAGAGCAGGAGTAGGGGAGGAGCAGAAAGAGAGGGAGACACAGAATCTGCAGCAGGCTCCAGGCTCTGAGCTGTCAGCACAGAGCCAGATGCAGGGCTCAAACCTTCGAACCGTGAGATCATGACCTGAGCCGAACTTGGACACTCAACCGACTGAGCCACCCAGGCGCCCCTACACATATAGTTTATAAATCTTCCTGAAATACTTACTTTATGTCTTTATAATATCCCCTTTGTCTCTAGTAACATTCGTGTCTTAAACTTTATTTTGTCTAATGTTAATATTGTTACTTCAGCTTTCTTTTGTTTGCTTTTGTGTGGTTCTCTTGTATCTACTATTTGATGAAGTTATTCCATTGTCTTTTGATTTCTTGTATGCCTATCATAGAATCAGGCTGAAATTTGTTTCCCCTTCCATGGTGTCTTTTTCCATCTATAGCTGTTTTAAATTCTCTTTGTCATTGGTTTTCAACAGTCATACAACGATGTGCCTAGGTGTGCTTTACTTTGCATTTATCCTGGGGTTTTTCTGTTGTGTTGTGTTGTGTTTTGTTTTGTTTTGTTTTGTTTTTGCAGCACCTGCTGAATCTGTTGCTTCATACTCTCATCATTTTTTAAAAATTCATGATAATTCACTTTTCAGTTATTCTTTTTGCTTCACTCCCTCTCTGCCAAACTGTTTAACAGTGATTATACCATTCAGTGTTCACACCAGCAATGTATGAATGATCCAATTTCTCTGTATCCTTATCAATATTTATGTGTTGTCACTATATTTTTGTTTTAGTCATTTCAGTAGGTGTGCAATGATATCCCATGATTATAATTTTCATTTTCATAATGGCTAATGTTAACAAATTTTTAAATGTTTATTTTCCATTCTGTATCTTCTTTGGCAAAATATCTCTTCATATCATTTATGATTGTTATGTCTTCTTCGTGGATTGACCTTTGTAATCATTATACATTATTCCTCTCTGTTTCTATTACTGTTCTTTACTCTGAAGTCCATTTTACCTGATATTAACACAGCCATTCCTGTTTTTTTGATTAATGTTTGCATAACATATCTTTTATCCTTTTACTTTTAACCTTCCTCTATTACTATTTTTGAAGTGAGTTTCTGGTAGATAACATATATAAGTCATGTTTTGTGATCCACTTTAATAATTTGTCTTTTAATGGGTGTATCCACACCATTTATATTTAATGTCATCTATAGACCCCGAGGTGGTCTGCCTGCTTTTTTCCATCTTGTAGAGTTTTATGTTTATTTTACGTATAAAGCCCAGAGTTTTTAATTGTACTTAGTGAAATATATGTTTACTCTATACTCACAGAAGTGAGAGTCCAGTTCCAAGAGTTTTCACAAATGTGTACTTTCATGTAACCACCACTGTATCTATTTTTAGCATAGTACCACCATCCCTCCGTATTCCCCAGTACCCCTTTGTGTCATTCCTTTCCTTTATGACAACTGGTCTGATTTCTGTCCCTATGGTTTTGCCTTTTCCAGAATGTCATGTAAATACAATCACATAGCATGGAGCCTTTTGAGACTGGCTTCTTTACTTTAGCATAATGCATTGAGAGTCAGCCATTGTGTACGTATGAGTAGACAGTTCTTTCCTGTTGCTGGTTAGTATTCTAATGCTCTATAGTTTATTTATCCATTCCACAGTTGAAGGATATTTGGTTGTTTTTGGGTTTTGGTGATTATAAATAAATCCACTATAAATTTTCATTTGTCTTGAGAAAAGAAATAGGGGCAGAATTGCTAAGTCTTATTTTAAGTATATGTATAATTTTATAAGACATTGAAAACCTTTTATTTCTTCAAGTGGCTGTGCCACTTTTTGTCCCCACCCACAATACATGAGAATTAGTAGCTTCACACATTCTTAGAAGTAATTGGTTTTGCTTTTTTTTTTTTTTTTTTTTTTTTTTGCCATTATAACTAGAGTGTTTGGGTTCTCCTTGTGATTTTAACTTTATTTCCCTAATGATTAATGATGTTGAGTATTTTCTGTGTGTTTGGTTGTCATATATATATTGTCATTGATTATGTCTCCTAATCTAATATCTTTTTTTTTTTTTTTTAATTAGAGAGGGGGAAGAGTAAAAGAGAGAATCTCACGCAGGTGCCATGCTCACTACAAAGCCTGACACAAGGCTCATTCCCATGACCCTGGGATCATGACCTGAGAAATCAAGAGTTGGATGCTTAACTGACTGATCAACCTGGGTACCCCTTATGCCCACTTTTTTTCATTGGAAAGTTTGTTTTCATACTACTGATTTTTGAAAGTTCTTTACATAGTCTAGATGCAAGGTTTTTTGTTTGTTTGTTTTAGCAGAAATTTGACTTACAAATATTTTCCTTCATGGTGTACCTTTTGTTTTCTTTTTCTTAACTGCATCTTTCAAAGAACAGGAAATCTCAATTTTGAGCAAGTCTAATATATCAATTTATTCTTTGATGGATTGTACTTTTGATATCATAGCTAAGTAATATTTGCCTAACTTAAACTCAGAGACTTTCTTCTATTTTCTTTCTTGATAATTTTAAAATTAAATTCCAGACATTGTTTTTGAACAATTGTAGAGATAATTTGAGGCTCTGGATGATGTCACCTTCTGCCTGGAGAGAATTATACTTCAGCTTCTGTCAGGCAATTAGGTTAGAGGCAGATCATAATCTAATTAGGGATTTAGATTACTCAAATCTTGGTTTCAGTTTTTGTGTCAGGAGGTATATTTCTTGTTTGCCCCCAAAGTTTAAGGCTTCATGGGGGAGGGTGGAGGGTGCATTAAAAGCCTAAAGTTTTTATCAGCTCTCCTCATTGGTAGGTCTTAAGCCCAAATTTTTGTCTTGTCAACCTTGTGAGTCTGCCAGCTCTACATAGCTTCTCTTGATTTCAGCCATTGCTTGTAAACCAGCAAATGGCTTAGGAGAAATATTCAGCCAAATGTCAGGCTATTTCTGTGCTTCTCTTCTCTTATGCTTCATAGCCCACTTGAGCATAGAGAGAAAGTTTTTGGAAGCTCTTGGATGCCTTAAAACATTTTCTTTATTCAGCTTTCATAATTTGAGGAGGGTTGTCAATGGGAGGGTTGTCGTGATATAAGATAGTCTGACATAGCCAGAAGCAGAACTCCTACCATTTTTTTCACGTTGACTGTTCTAGAAACATATTATTAAGTCAGAGTCTCAAAGATTAACTTTTTTTTGGAGCAATTAGGCTATATTGGGAGCACAGACATTATAAACCTATAGGTTCACATAGGCATAGGAAATGACTTCATTTCCCTGAAGAAGCTGAGGTGAAGAAGAGTGATTCTCTTTCTGATATTTCTGGGAGAGTGTGTTTTACCAACTTGGAATGAGAGAAGCTGATACTTAACCACCTGCACCAGTTTAATGTAACAACTTTCTTTGCCTAAGTACCATCAAAAATTTAATTACTTTCTCCTTGTCATTTTATGTGTTTATCTCCCCATCCCTTTATGCCCTCAAAAGGGTGCCACTAGCAAACAAATCTATCAAGTAATATCTAGTATTCCATCCAGGACTTAATAGTTTGGTTCCCTGGGATGATCCAGGATGAAGGAATTTGTCTTCAAAGTGTCAGACAAGAGAGATAAAGTTTCCACAGTCAACATTAAATCTTTGATAGCAGCTCAAAAATAATTGAAATAAGGAACACCAGATATGAATGCACATGCACCAGCTCTCAAAATCGAAAGGAAAATCCTTCTAAGAATCCTGAATGCAGATGTTGTAGAGCATGTCAGGGCTGCCCTGACAGTTGGACCAACTCCAGTGAGATTATAAGTAAAGTCAGTGAAGGTAAGTTTTATACCAGATACAGAAATAGGAAAAAGAGAAGAAGGTAGAAAGGGGGAGCCCTTTAAAGTAAAAGAAATGTTTAGGTTATATGAAGAAATGAAGGAATTAGCTTAATATGGAACAGCTTGACTAAGAGAAATGGCTACAACAAAGATTCATATCATACAACAAAGATTTAGAAAGTAGGAGCTTTCTAAACTGACGATCTTTAAAAGATGAGGAACAACTATGATTAGTGTCCATTTGCTCCATATTCAGAATACACAATCTGTGGGATTAATTGACCAAAGGAGAGTGTCAGAATTCTAGCTAATTCATGGAGTAGCCTTAGGAAGTTCACTTATTTTCTCTAGGCTTTTGCAAAATGGCAGATTTTTAATGAAATCATCTTTTGGGATCTTAAAGGTTTGCATGGCTGTAACTCAACTTTAAATATTGATATAAGGAAGTACTGGACCTATAATATATTTTCCTTGACATTTTTCATTCAATAAAATTTACTCTGATGGGATTTAGGCTGCTTTTTTTCCCTCATAGAACATGAATTGTACAATTCTTTCTTTCAATCATCAATCCTTTCATATACGCAAATCAAACTGTAAATATAAATATATACAATTTGCAGAGAACCTGGATTCATAAACCTAATTACCATTAGGTTTGTCATTGTTACTACTTCAGACTCATACTCGCTAAGTTTTGTGAGTTATTTCCCCCTGTATAGTCCTTTTTGAATGAGTGGCATATTTATCTCACTCAAGAAGAAAAGAGACTTTGTCACCAAATATTTATGGAGAAACTAAAATTGCACATCAGCAGTTTTAAAAGACACAGTATTAACTCTGTCCTTTACCTTTTTTCATTGTTCTATGTTTAGTTTTGAAACAAAAATCTAAACACTGAAGTTATGACAACTCAAAAGCAACCAATGAAACTGATCCTGGAAACTTGTATTACTTTCAGAGATATTATGGTGGTTATTCTTATTTTTAAAGTCCTAGTGCCTTACTTAAAATACAGCTAACATTAGGTTTTTGCCTGCAATTATCTTCAACTCTCACATTCACTATTTAGTGACAGTTGGAGGAGGCAGGGGTCTTTGAAGGCAACATAAGTCAACCCTACTGTCACACAGGAAAGGAATCAGAATTCACCCCACATATAAGTCACTTACCCAAGAGGACAGTCTTGTGACCAGCAGAGTCCTGTTCTCCTGGCTCCCTGTTAGCTGTTCTTTGAGTCTAACAAGTTGAGCAAGTGTCTATTTAAGTGAAAACCATTTTATCAGATGTATAGACGGAGTTACAAAACAAAGAAAACATAGTTCTTGTTCTCAAAATTCAAAGCTTTGGGACCACCAGGTTCATGTGAGTCTTGTTCAGTGGTATAGCTCAGTATCTGGCTTAGTGCCTGGTACAAGGCTCCTCAGAATATTAAGTAAAAGGAGCTCAAGAGACAAAGTAAACTAAGTGGGAGAAGTCTCACCTGTTGCAAAGATCAAGGAATGCTGCATGTCAGAAGCTCCTGAGCAGAAGACTTTGAGGAATAGTTATTACTGACAGAATGTATTCTTCAGGAGGAGACAAGAAAAATAGTCACAGGTCCAAGTATTGCCCCAAGAGTAAGTAGTATTTTTATTTTAAGGATTTTTAAAAAGTTTTATATACAAAGAGCTAGCACTAGAGTTCTTTAGTTGGGTAGTCGTCTTCGATAATCCAGTCAAAGATCACTTGGTCTAACTTGATAAAGGCCTCTTCCTTCATGAACTGATGGAAACACTGGCAGGTCATCTTGAGACTGGATTCACAGATCAGTGCAGTTTTGAGCAAACCTATAAGAGCGAGAAAATGCAGGATTTTTGCACTCCAGTAGAGCTTTCTGGGGTTCAGTTAAGGCAAAAGGAAAGAGCTACTGTATGCAAGTGCTTTTCACATTTTGAGGACACGGTTTCAGTACCTTGCATTTTTTTTTTAAGTAGGCTTCATGCCCAGTGCAAAGCCCAAAGCAGAGCTTGAACTCTCAACCCTGAGATCAAACCCTGAGCTGAGATCAAGAGTCAGACACTTAACTGACTGAGCCACCTAGGTGCCCTTATGTTCTATTTAAAAAAAATTTTTTTAATGTTTATTTTTGAGAGCAAGAAAGAGACAGAATGTGAGCAGGGAAGGGGCAGAGTGAGAGGGAGACACTGAATCAGAAGCAGACTCCAACGTCTAAGCTGTCAGCACAGAGCCCAGAGCGGGGCTCAAACCCATGAACCGTGAGATCATGACCTGAGCCAAAGTCAGACGCTTAACTGGCTGAACACATAGCCCTTACTATGTCCCAGGCATTGATGCAAGCAGCTTGTAGGTCTCAACTCGGTGACTCTCAGAATGATCCTATGAGATAGATACTACCCTTGTATTGCAGATGAGGAAACTGAAGTGTGAAATTAAATAACTCACTCAAATCATCTGCTAGTAAGTGGCAAAACCATGATTTGAACTCAGGCAGTCTGGCTCTAAAATTTCTGGCAGCCTCCAAGCACAATGTCATGCTTACTCCTAGCTGTGAGGAATAGGATGAGGACCCAAAGGAGATAAGGTCAACCTTTTGTCATTGCTTGACCTCTTCCAACAGGATCTTGAGGTACATCAGGGCTTAATCTAAGCTAAGCCTTTCATTCCTATATGCATCATCCCTTCATTTGAACCATCACTAATTGTGCTCAGAAAGTGATGCAGGAGAACCGCTTTATTTCATGGACACTGGTAATGAAAATTGCCCTGTTCCTCGACTGGCAATAGGAAAGGGACCGGAGTCTCTCCATGGAGGGCTTGAGGAAGCCCGGCTGACAAATGTGGGAAATAAGTATTCAGGAGCTAAGCTGGTAAATTGTTCAGACGCACATGTGTGGAGATTGGCTAATTAAAGTGAAGGTCTGGAAGAGAAGAAAATGCTAACTCATGTGCACGTAGCATAATTATGTGCTGAGCATTTTACCTACATTAGTTCATTTAATTCTCATAATAATCAGATGAAGAGTTAAAAACTATTATCTATGTTAAAGTGGCGGTTTTAAAGTTTGGGAAGGTTAATTGTTTTGTTCAAGATCACACAGCTTCTGTAAACAGCAAAGATGGATCAGACTCTTGCCTGAGGCCCAAGCCATGCCCTTCCTACCCCCATCACACCAAATACTGCATCAGAGCAGCCAGAGCAGAGCGAAAGGCAGACATGCTGTGGACAGCAGCACAATGATACCGAACACAGCACAGGTGCGTTGCCAGGGCCAGGCAGGGCCAGAAAGGAAGAAAGAAGTAAGATGATGTGGTTCATAAGCTGCATCTGAGTGCGGAGGAGTCAAGAGGGCTGTGATGAGGCACGTGGCCAAAGCTGGAGGCTGCAGCGAGGATTTCTGCCAAAGACACCCAGACCGCCTGGGCTTCTTGGAACCTGAAGACTGTTTTCTTTAAAGGCAGTTTGGACAGGCCCTTGGCGGATGTCAGCAGAGCAGGCACACCATGGGATGGTAGCCTGGTAAACAGTACTGAACACGAAGAGCCCCGGTACGTAATTGGAAGTGCTGCTCAGACAGGCAGAAGCTCTCTCCACTCGGGCCGTATGTGCACAGAAGGGGTGAAGAGAGGATTTAGCGATGTGGCAGTTCAGGTTTTGGGACTAACACTGCTGGGTTTTTTTTACATTATTTCTATACACCAAGCAATTGCTATATAATCTTGAGGGTGGAGATTGGATTTTATCCGTGCTCTCCTGCCCTTATTTCAGTGCTTTCCTTATGGTAGGAGTTTAATAAATGTGAGATGAATGAATAAATATTCCTATTCCGTATTGCATACATCGGACTTTCATTATACATTCAGTAGCAAATCAAACTGGGAGCACCTAACATCTGTATTCTGGTTCCTGCCTTTTCTTCTATGTTTTATAGGGACCAGAAGTACTGTAAATGAGTTTGCAGTTAATTTTTGTTCAGTGGAGGAATGGGGTGCCCGAATTAGTTGTATGGATAGAGTTCAGTCTTCATAGTGAACCCCCGGGAGCATTCTGCCATTCCTTGCCTGCCTTGTGGCATTGTGTGTAGGCACAACTCTCTGAATTTCATAAAACCAAGATGAATTTGAGATGCTCTGAGACTTACAAAAGGACTTACTTTTATTACCTTTTTAATAAGTCAGAGACCTTATTTTTGAAGAAAAGTTCTCAAAGAAAAATTGTCCCAAAGTCCAGTTAATTTACAAACAAGATACCAAGTTGTATCATTTCCTGCCCTGAATAAAACTGGATTTTATTTACTTCTAGGAATTATGGAAATTGAGTAAGAAATACTTGCCATTACAACTTCATGCTGAAAAAAAAAATGAAGGTTCCTCGAAATGCCCAGCCTGTTTCCCCCATCTTCCCTATTCCAGTCTTAAGCAGCCTGGTTCTCAGATTCACATGCTGCAAGTTGAACACAATAAATACAACAGGGAAGAGGGGCTTGCTTGGAGAGAGTACAGCAACTGTTTCCTTAGTAAATAAACTGAATCTGTTTTCACTGATGTCTCAGCTAACACATTAGTCAAGATTTTCCTTCTAGCAAGGTATTGAAAAACTAAATGTTACAAATGTTTGTAAGGTTCTCTAAGCCTAATGTAAATTCATGATATAGTGATTAATGAAATGTCAGTCTTGCTTTACAAATATAACCTGTGGTCAGCATTCCAAAAGTTGTTCGAAATTTACCAATAAATTAAAAACAGAGAAAAATGTCACACATAAAGACAATGTTTTCCTTGATGTGACTGCCTAAGAAAAGAACTTTTATAAAAGCGCTCAGAGGATGTCCCCCTAAAAGATTTCATGGTTTGTTACTAAACTCCATGCAAGCAATTTCACTTACCTTTTTCTTAAATGAACTTCCACAAAGAGGAATAAATAAAAAGCCTATGCCTTCATGCAGAACAAATCCATGATATTAAAAAGCTGGCCAGTCTAAAGTGAAAAATAAAGCATTACTATAAACATATAAAATGTGTTTCACTTGGGACAACATTAGTCACTAGGATTAGCAATAGAAGAGACCCAGAAATCGATCTGGCCTAATTTTTTGCTCACTGACAAGTGGTTATTGGGGGCAATTCCTGTGAGGGACTAACCTTGAGGCAGTTAAACAATTACCATCTCTAGAGTTGAAGTTGCTCTTATCTTTAAACCACTTATTCATTTATTCAACAAATAGGTATTTCGGTCTCAATCATTTGGTGGAGCCTGGAAATTCAGTGGTGAGCAGGAAGGCCTGGCCCTCACCTCTGGGAGTTCACAGTTTAAGAATCCACTAACTCACATGGAATTCCGCAGCCTCATACTAGGAGCGACTACTGGTAAGGAATCGACTCTGACATCAGCCTTGCATAGACTCAACAGGAGGAATTGTAACCACTTGCCAGATAAGAGAAGCATAAGAACATTACCACAGTCACACAACTGTTAGTTTGTTAGTTATTATGGGACATATCTCTGTCCCCTGGCTCCTGCCTGGGCTGGAATCTGGTAAAGTTACTCCTCTTTGATTCATCATACAGGGAAAATGCTAGGGATGAACTGAAAGTTTTAAGTTTAGACTTGAAAATGGAGGGACCACGGTCAGAAACATGGTAGCTGAGAGGATGATCTGAGGTCAGGTGAGATGGAGATAAGATTTAAGAGGTGTGAAGTGGTTCTGAAACTTGAGAACATAGAGCCAATAAAAGAACTCAGTGCTACCTGACAAGAATAAAATTAGCATTTATTAAATGCCTAGCACTGATTGTTAGGATTTTGCACTAATTGCTTAAAAACAAAACAAACAAACAAATCCTACATGACAGATTTAATCTCTACTTTACAGATGATGAAACTAAGGCACAGAGAAGTTAAGTGACTTGCTCAAGAAAACTCAGCTAGTCAATGACCATGGTGGAATTTGGAACTTGGCAATTTGACCTGAGGCTATGACCTTGACCTTTATACAGTACCCCTCTTAAGAAAATGTCAGAACTCTAGAAGGACATTTGTCTGCCATTCAGTGTTCTTTTTCTTTCTCAGTGATTATTGTGTACACAATGACAGCAGCCGTTGCTTTCTATTTTACATCAGTGCTGGGGCTTTTGTAGATGATTATGTCTTCTTCTTTCTTCTAGAAAAAGTTCTTGTTCCTTATCTTGGGGGAATAAAAGGTTGTTCCTATATTCCATTCACTTTCTACTAACTCGGCCCCAAATGCACATTTCTCAGTATTCTTTTCCAAGCATAAGCCTTTTTGACCTTCAAAATCAATAGTATTTTATCCTACAGGGAGCTTAGAAATCAAAGCAGTAGGCAAGTATGGGGCTATCATTGTCTATGAAAAATGCCATGACACTGGTGGTACTTTGACCACACAAAATGGAATTTGCCTTTGTGGAAAGCAAAGGACTTTGCTCTAAAATAAGAGGGCTAGAATTCTTTTGGCTATTAAGAAATGGAGGTTATAAAATTACATTACCACTAAGTCCATGTGTGGATGAGTTCCAGGTAACCCGAGGTAAGAATCACTGTGCTTGAATTTACTGGTTAGTTGGGCATGGAGCCATCTTGGCACAAGCCACCTAAATTTTAGTGGGCAAAGAGTCAGCAAAGAGTGGCTCCCAAAAAGAAAATTAAGGTGTAATTTAAAAATCAAATAAAATAGGAGTAGGAGTGGAAGTGGAACAGATACAAACCAACAGCAGGGTAATACAGGAGCCCAGTTTCCATATCTCAGCTTGAAAAACTGGGGCAAAATTTCATTAGCAGGGTAGCATTATAGAAAATTCTAGATTTAGCCCATGATTTTCTCTGAGTAAACTAGACAATACAGGGAAAGGAAGGAAGAGAGATACATTTTTGAGCTCCCTAGTGCCAAACACAGTGTTATATGGGTATTTGTTCACCTCCCCACAACTACTGACTTTACCACAATTTTCTTTGAAAGGTATCACATGAGACTGTCATTCAGCCTGAATTACTGTACTGACACTTAGAGTTCTTTAATTGTGTTCAGGAAAAATCAATAGCCATATAGGTTTTAAGAAAATGAATATTTTATCAGTTCAGTAATGAATGTGAAAATGGTAAAGGAATTATATCTTGAATTTCATATTGCCCTTGTTGTCAGTTCACCAGAGATTATATCTAATTGGAAATTAAGATAATGTCATGGGATTTGGTGACTCAGAAGTCCCATTTTCTAAATGTCCTTACAAAACTCCATGTAAACACCTGGATCTATATGTTTTAACTCTTCCGGTTCTTGTGAGTCTGACTTGATTATTTGCAAACTCCAAGTGTCAACAGTGGAAGGAGACTTGGGGAATTTATAGATGAGAGACCAGAGGCCCTAAAAGATACGAATAAAGTTCAGGTCAGTTCATATTGGGGGAAAAGTTAAATGTAAAAAAATAAGTTTGAGCAGTTAGCCGTGGTCTAGGATTAGGTCTAACATACTAGTGAAGTGTCAGATCATCTTTTTATATGTATAGTTTTTGGGCCTTTTTCTTTTAAGAAACATAGGTTTCTCACAACACTAGGTTTTTGTTGATTCACAACCTTACACTGAATTAAAGGAGAGATGAGTGCCCTCACAGCCCCAGCTGCAAGGCCGCATACCTGCCAATATAGTCTTTATGAATAGAGGCCAGTGAACAGAACTCATTCCCATAGTCTGTGGTCCATTTTCATGGCCTCAGTACTATGTGGGCTGGGCCAGCCCACAGCAGACTGCCTTCTATGAAGAACATCAGGGCTTGGTACATGTCCTTCATGTTTGAATCCATTAGCCTACTCACACAGGCTAACCCTACACAGAGGAAGTATTCTTCAGAGCTTTCAGTATAATTTGAACACGGTGACAACATTTGGCATCTGGGCAGTCAGTGCTACACATGCCCAAAGTCACTCTTGTGCCGTGTATACTTCTCGCAGAATTATCTGACAGAACAATCATACAACTCTGCCTTTTCACCTCTTTTAAATTTTATCTGTTACCATTATTTTTTATCCTGCCATTGGTCTTAAAAGAAAAGGAGAAACAGGGACTCTTAAAGAGAAAATAGGCTTCAAAGCTTCATTCCTACATTCTTGCTGTTTTGACTGATGACATAGCTGCTAATAAGATTAGTGCCTTCCCTTCTGTTCATTTTCTAGCAGAATTAGTTGCTGCATTTACACCCTCTGCTGCTAATTTTGCTGGCAAATCTCCGGAGGATTCTAGCCTAATTTTCTGCTACCAGAAGCAGAACTGCCGTTCTAGTAGGTCACCTAACACTATTCAATTCCTTTAGGGGATCTTGAATAATAAAACCTATAGGAGTAATTTAGGCATAAATATCAAATACAAATTAGGGACCAGTTTTTTAGATAGTCAAGTTGATTGCTTCAAAGCAGATATTTTCTATTTCTCAGAATCCTTATGCCATAGAGTTGTTGTAAGAGGTAAACTATAAATATTTAATGTTTAATTAAAGATATATTTAAATATATTTAATATATTTATTGATTAATAATATGTTAATAAAATATGTATAATTTAAATACAATTCTATTTAATTACCATATATTATATTATATTAAATCTGACATATTGAAATTTAATAAATTTAAATTTTTTAAAGCAAACAGGAACAATTTCAGGTTCATAAATATGCATCTAGGTCAGCCTTTGTTTGTTTGGGACTTGAATTATGTAGCCTAAAGATTATACAAGCAACTTACATTTTCTTCTGTCAATTGTCTTTTCTTCACTCTGTATATTTTGGAAACACTATCAAAAGGAGGATGAGTACGGGTAGTGGTGATGCACTTCAGATTCCTCCAGATTAGCACTATCGAAGCAATGAAAGATGGCATGGCATTTCTCCCACTAGGTATAATGAAAACTAGGGATAGTCAGAGTCTGGGAACATCCTGGGACAGTAGTGAGGATGCTCTACTTGATGTTGATTTTATTCACCACCCATGGCAGAGTCATGAGAAGAAGGGGACTCAGAATGATATACCCAGATCATTCTAGGGAAAAGGACGAATTTAAACTATATCAGAGAATATAAATTAAAAAGGGAAGTAACTGGCCCAGATTGGAGATAGGAGTACTCATGAGATCTCTGTACTAAATTTAGACAAATATCTTTATCTTTATGGAGGTAAGAGCCAATGGCAAATATTGTAGAATTTCCCCCAGGGTGTTAAAGGCAACAAGTGGCCTCTGGCAATACTCTGGACTTAAGCATTGAGTAAAAGACATCTAGAATGTTAACAAAAACAGTAGGTGTTTGGGTTTTTTTTGTTTGTTTGTTTTTTTGTTTTCCTTAAGAGAAACACACACACACACACACACACACAATTACTCCATGGAAGTGAATGATGTGAAAATTGTGGCAGCAGGGTCATTAACAGGATAAAAGCTCAATAAGGTGATAGCACAACTCACCAATCTACCAGACGCCACAAAATGATTTGTAATTGACATAATAGGCTAGAATTGAAAGCACTGTACATTAACAAGCCTATGGACTTAATCATTTGGGCAGGATTGTAATTGAGGAAAGTAGCAATTAATGTTGGCTGGTTACAAAGTTGTATTTAAATTTGTAATTATTTAGAATTGATTAAAGATTATGTGGTAAGATACTGGAAATTTAAGTGGACACTACAATAAAGGAATATTAGTAACAGCATAGCCTTCAGTACTCAGTAGAAAGTAAAGAAGGAAAGGAGGACAGAACAAAACCCAGTGAGGCCTTGGTTCAGTGTTAATGTTCATAGAGCAAACTCCAACCTGCATATTTTGAGCAGAACGTTTTTCTGATACTATTTAGCCCAAAACATGCTTTGATTATATGGTATCATGACTCACATGTATCAGAATCAGCTGTATATTTGCTAAAAGTAATGCATACCAAATTTCAAAATTGATGTGCTTTTTTAAATAGATTAGAGGACATTCGTTTTATCCTTAACCTAATGCCGTTCCTTTTACTAACAACATTATACAGATCTTCCTCAAGACGGGGTTACTTCCCAATAAACCCATCATAAGTGGAAAATATTGTAAGTCAAAAATGCATTTAATACACCTAACCTACCAAACATCGTAACTTAGCCTAACTGCTTGAAACACGCTCAAAACACTTACATATAAATAAGCCTAAAATTAGGCAAAATCATCTTAACAAAACAAAGCCATTATAGTGACATGCTGAACAGGTCATGTAATTTATTGAATACTCTACTGAAAATGAAAAACAGAATGGTTTGCAGGTATAGGGTGGTTGTAAGCATATGGATTATTTATCCTAGTTATCACATGGCTGACTAGGAGCTGCCACTGCTCAGCATAAGAGAGGATCTTACTGGATGTCCCTAGCATGGGAAAAGCTCAAAATTCAAAAATCAAACTATAGTTTCTACTAAATGTGTATGACTTTGGTACCATGTAAAGTCAAAAAATAGTAAGTTGAACCATTGCAAATCAGGGACTGTCTTTACGCCCCTGAGTGAGAAGAGTGAGAAGCTACCTAAAGACTAAGAAAGTTTAATTGAGTGAAGGTAAAGAACAGAGGTGGCACAGGTGGAAGAAAGATTGGAAAAGAGCATTAACCCAATTTGTCTGGTCATAGAACATACCTGCATTTTCTCATGCAATGATTACTGCATGTCCTAAAATTCTGTGGTGTGCTTTTGTCAATTTTTGACTGACCAGTATGAGCCCCTTTCTGATTTTGGGAGACCTCCATCTTATAAGCCATGGTTCAGCTCCCCTTAGAAAAGGTGAAAACACCCGAGAGACATTTTCCTAGTTGCTGCTGGAGCCAGTATACAGATGCAAGACATAAGCATGGCTAAACTGATGAGTCTCTTCCAGACACTGATTTACAAGATGGTGACAAGTAGTATCAGGAACTGCAAGGACACATTATATTTAAATTTGCAAACTATAGCAGTAAGTAAAAAGTCTTTTCTTAAAAAAATTGTTAATGTTTATTTATTTTTGAGAGAGAGAGAGACAGAGTGGGAGTCGGGGAGGGACAGAGTGAGAGAATCTGAAGCAGGATCCAGGCTCTGAGCTGTCAGCACAGAGCCTGACATGGGGCTCAAACCCATGAACCGTGAGATAATGACCTGAGCTGAAGTCCAGCACCTAATCAATTGAGCCACCCAAGTGACCCCTACAGTAAGTAAAAAGTCTTAAAAGCAGCAAAACAAAAGAAGTTCCTAACTTATAGGGGAAGATCCATAAGGCTAGCTGCAGATCCTTCCACAGAAACTTGGCAAGCCAGAAGGGAGTGGCTATTCAATGTGCTGAATGGGGAAAATCTGCAGGCAATAAGAATTCTCTACCCAGCAAGGCTATCATTCAGAATAGAAGGAGATATAAAGATTTTCCAGACAAACAGAAACTGAAGGAGTTCATGCTCCTGCCCTGCCAGAAAAGTTAAAGGGGACCGAGTTGAAAGAAAAGACCAAAAGTGACAAAAACAAGAAAGGAACAGAGAAAATCTCCAAAAACAATGACAAAACAAGTAATAAAATGGCACTAAATACATATCTATCAGTAATTACTGTGAATGTAAATGGACTAAACACTCCAATCCAAAGACAGTGTGTCAGAAGTGATTAAAAAAAAAAAAAGACCCATCTATTCCATCTATATGCTACCTATTTTAGACCTAAAGACACCTGCGGATTGAAAGTGAGGGGACAGAGAACCATTTTTCATGCTAAGGGACATCAAAAGAAAACCAGAGTAGCAATAACTATTACCAGACAAACCAGACTTTAAACCAAAGATTGTAACAAGAGATGAAGAAGGGCACCATATCATAATAAAGGGGACAATCCAGCAAGAAGATCTAACAATTGCAAATATTTATGCCCTCAAGATGAAAACATCTAAAAATATAAAACAATAACAAACATAAAGGAACTCATTGATAATAATACAATAATAGTAGGAGACTTTAATATACCACTTATATCAATGGACAGGTCATCTAAGCAGAAAATCAGTGAGGAAACAATGGCTCTGAATGACACACTGGACCAGATGGACTTAACAGATATATTCAGAGAGTTCCATAATAGTGCAACAGAATACGTATTATTTTCAAGTGCACATGGGACATTCTCCAGACTAGATTACATATTAGGTCACAAGTCAGGCCTCAACAAGTACAAAAATACTGAGATCATACCATGCATATTTTCTGACCACACTGGTATAAAACTTGATGTAAACCACAAGAAAAAATTTGGAAAAACACAAATACATGGAGGTTAAACAACATGCTACTGAACAATGAATGGGGAAACCAGGAAATCAGAAAAAAAAATACATGGAAACAAATAAGAATGAAAACACAACAGTCTGAAACTTCTGGGATGCACCAAAAGGGATCCTAAGAGAGGAGTTTATAGCAATACAACCTACCTTAAGAAGCACAAAAAAATCTCAGATAAAGAACCTAACCCTATACCTACAGGATCTAGAAAAAGAACAATAAATGTAGTTGAAAGCCAGCAAAAGAATGGACATAATAAAGATTAGAGCAGAAGTAAATGATTTAGAAACTAAAAAAATAGTAGAACAAATTAATGAAACCAGGAGCTGGTTCTTTGAAAAAATTAGTAAAATTGATAACCCCCTACAAAGAGTTATCAAAAAGAAAAGAGAAAGGATCCAAATAAATAAAACCACAAATGAGAGAGGAGTAATAACAACCAACACCATAGAAATACAAACAATTATTAGAGAATATTATAAAAACTTATATACCAACAAGTTGGACACCCTGGAAGAAATGGATGAATTTCTAGAAACATGTAAACTACCAAAACTGAAACAAGAAGAAATAGAAAACTTGAACAGACCAATAACCAGAAAAGACATGGAATCAGTAATCAAAAATTTTCCAAGAAATATCTAGGACCAGATGACTTCCAGGGGAATATTACCAGACATTTAAAGAAGAGTTAATACCTATTCCTTTCAAACTATTCCAAAAAAATAGAAATGGAAGGAAAACTTCCAAATTCATTCTATGAGGCTAGTATTACCTTGATACCAAAACCAGATAAAGATTGCACTAAAAAAAAAAAAAAAGATCTACAGGACAATATCACTGATGAACATGAATGCAAAAAGTCTCAATAAAATACTGGCAAACCAAATCCAACAGTACATTACAAGAATCATCCACCACAACCAAGTAGGATTTATTCCCAGGCTTCAAGGTGGTTCAATATTTGCAAATCAATCATCACGATACATCATGTTAATAAAAGAAACTTAAGAACCGTATGATCCTTTCAACTGATACAGAGAAAGTATTTAACATAGTACAATACCCCTTCATGATAAAAATCAGCAGCAACAAAGTGGGGATAGAGGGAATGTACTTCAATATGATAAAGTCATATATGAAAGACCCACAGCTAATATCATCCTCAGTGGGGAAAATCTGAGAGATTTTCCTCTCTGGTTAGGAACAAGACAGGGAAGTCCACTCACATGACTATTATTATTTAATGTAATACTGGAAATCCTAGCTACAGCAATCAGGCAACAACAACAAGAACAAAATAAAAGGCATTGAAATCAGCAAGGAAGAAGTCAAACTTTCACTCTTTACAGACGACATGATACTCTATGTGGAAAACCCAAAAGACAACAACAAATAACTTCTACAACTGATACATGAATTCAGCAAAGTCACAGGATATAAAAGCAATGTACAGAAATCTGCATTTCTATACACCAATAATGAAACAACAGAAAGAGAAATCAAAGAATCAGTCCCATCTACAACTGTGCCAAAAACTATGCTATATAGGAATAAACCTAACCAAAGAGATAGAAGATCTGCACTCTGAAAATTGTAGAACACTTACGAAGGAAATTGAAGATGACACAAAGAAATGGGAAAATATCTTTTTTTTAAAATATTTTTATTTATTTCTAGAAGAGAGAGAGAGAGACAGCGTGAGCAGGGGAGGGTCAGAGAGAGAGGGAGTCACAGACTGAAACAGGCTCCAGGCTCTGAGCTGGCAGTCAGCACAGAGGCCGATGCGGGGCTCGAACCCACAAACCGCGAGATCATGACCCAAGCGAAAGTCGGACGCTTAACCGACTAAGCCACCCAGGCGCCCCGAAATGGGAAAATATCTTATGTTCATGGGTTGGAAGAACAAATATTGTTAAAATGTCTATACTATCCAAAGCGATCTACACATTTAATGCAACCCCTATCAAAATAACACCAGCATTCTTCACAGAGCTAGAATAAACAATCTGAAAATGTATATGGAACCACAAAAAACCCCTAATAGCCAAAGCAATCCTGAAAAGGTTTTCCTGAAAAAGAAAACCAAAGCTGGAGGCATCACAGTTCTTTACTTCAAGCTGTATTACAAAGCTGTAATCATCAAGACATTATGGTATTGGCACCAAAACAGACACAGATCAATGGAACAGAATAGAGAACCCACAGTTGGACACACACGTGTATGGCCAACTAATCTTTGTCAAAGCAGAAGAGAATATCCGATGGAAAAAAGACTCTTTAGTAATGGTGTTGGGAAAACTGGACAGCAACAGGGAGAAGAATGAAACTGGACTACTTTGTTACATCATACACAAAAATAAATTGAAAATGGATAAAAGACCTAAATGTAAGACAGGAAACCATCAAAATCCTACAGGAGAAAACAGGCAGCAACTTCTTAATAGTCATGTTTCAGGAGAGAAGGGAAACAAAAGCAAAAATGAACTACAGAGACTTCATCAAAATAAAAAGCTTCTGCATAGTGAAGGAAACAATCAATAAAACTATAAGTCAGCAGACAGAATGGGAAAAGATATTTGCAAATGACATATCAGACAAAGAGTTAGTATACAAAATCTACAAAGAACTTATAAAACTCAGCAGCTAAAAAAAAATCCAGTGAAGAAATGGGCAAAAGACATGAATAGACACTTTTCTAAAGAAGAAACCCAGATGGCTAACAGATACATGAAAAGATGCTCAACATCACTCATCATTGGAGAAATACAGATCACAACCACAAAAGGATACCACCTCCCACCTACCTGTCAGAATGGCATTAATTAACAACTCAGGAAATAGATGTTGGTGAGGATGTGGAAAAAGGGGAACCCTCTTATATTGTTTGTGGGAACGTAGACTGGTGCAGCTACTCAGAAAACAGTACGGAGCTTCCTCCAACAGTTTAAAATAGAACTACCCTATAATCCAGGAGTCACACTACTAGGTGTTTACCCAAAGAACACAAAAATACTAATTTGAAGGGATACATGCACATATTCCCTATTTTTTTACATACAACTTAGTGTACTCTCTTTCTCTCTCACTCTCTCTCTCTCTACACACACACACACACACACACACACATACATACATATACATTTGATCCTCTTGAGAAAGTATTCCTCAATTCCTGTTTTTGAGTGTTTGTATTGTGAACAAGTCTTTGATTTTGAGGTAGGTTTTTTCAGTATCAGTGGAGATGATCATGTGATTGATAAATTTTTTATATCATAAACTAATAGATTTCCTATTATGGAAAAAACCTTGCATTCCTAGAAGAAATCCTACATGCTCATGGTATAGTTTTTCATGTGGTATTAGATTCTGCTCACTAATATTTATTTAGTATTTTGAATCATTACCAAAAGGATTTTGGTTTGTAGTCTTTTGTACTGCCCTTTGCCTTTATTCCATTCCCATTACTTTCTCTCTGATCTTTTTTACTTTCTTTTTACTTTATTCTCTTACTATTTTCCTGCCTTTCTTGTGCACCTATTAAATTTTTATGTGAGTGTTTCTCCCTTGGCCACCTTACAATGTATCATTTTTAAGCTTCAGATAGTTTTGTATTTTTAAGCCATTTCCTTCTGAATTCAATCAGCTTTCTCTTCATTTCTTCCAGTTTTCATCCTTTTCTGTTCTTAGTTTTTGAATTTCTCATTTAAGGGATTTTCTTATATGCTTTAATGTGTGAATGAATATACATGATTCAGTTTGGGGTGTTGACTTAAAAATTTCTACTTCTTGTGGGAGGTAGCTTGTTATGTAGTTGGTATATGTAAAAGTTTATAAACTGATTTTTTGCATTGACTCTATATGAGTTTGTTGATATTTCTTTTTTAAAATTTTTTCTTGAGAGAGAGAGACAGAGACAGAGAGAGAGGGTCCTAGGCAGACTCCATGTTTAGCACAGAGCTCAACACGGAGCTTGGTCTTACAATCCTGGGGTCATGACCCAAGCCAAAATCAAGAGCTGGACCCTGAGCGGCGCTTGGGTAGCTCAGTTGGTTAAGCATCCAACTCTGTTTACGCTCAGGTCATGATATCTCAGTTTTGTGAGTTCAAGCCACGCATCAGGCTCTCTGGAGTGTGGAGCCTGCTTGGGATCCTCTCTCTCCCTCTCTCTCTGCCCCTCCCCCACTTTCACTGTCTCTGTCTCTTTCAAGATAAATACTTAAACTAAAAAAAAAAAAAAGAGTTGGACCCTCAACCAATTGGGCCACCCACACACCCCTCCGTTCATTTTTATGGTATTGAGGTGATTTATAAGATTTCTTACTTAATGGCTACATCTTCTAGCAATATAGCAAGGTCCATATGCATTACAGATTATTTTGATTGTTTGCTTTAGTCACCAGAAGAAGAGCTTTAAGTCTTTCAATGTTGTGTTTCTCCTTGATCTTGCAAGGCCCTAAATTTTTCACTTTTTGCTTCTTTTTCCATTCACAGCCCAATTATAGAGTGCTTCTCCTTTCTTTTTTGTCTCTTTTTTCTCCCCTTAAACAATGTTTTGGACGATGCCCTTTAAGTAGCTCTTGATCATTTTACTCACACATACTCTGAAGTCCTTTCCCTGAGTTCTGTGACACTCTGCCTGGACACTGTTATCATATTTTCATAGAGAGGGCAAACTGAGTCTCTGTGATGGCACTTTCTAATGAACCTTAAGCCATCTTGCTAGTTTTCCTTTTTTGGCTTTCCTTTTTTGGAGTGTTTTCTCAGTGTGCTTTTGCTCACTACATAGCCTCGCAGCAGTCGAGGGGTCGAACCAGAGAATGAGAGATCATACACTGGGATGTGTTGACATTTCTGTTTTTAGTCACAGTAATTTTTAAGTTTTGGCATTCTCTGTCTTCAAGTTATGCTGAAGAGTATGGTTTTGTGTAGATTTACAAATTGTATCTTGTTGTTTTGAATCATTCAAGGAGGAAATATCAGGAGGGAAGTAGTTAGGCAGTTGTCAGTATTTTCAGCTACCCGGAAGTCCCCAGTTTTTGTGTTTTTAAAGTTCTTGTCTGCTAACTTCAACTATGCAGATCATCTATTTGCTTTTATCGTGTTTTTCCTCTTGATTGCTGGTCATATGACCTTGCCTCTTCACATGTATAGTGATTCTTTTTTTTTTTTACATGTATAGTGATTCTTGATCATAGCTGCAATACTGTGTATAAGAGACCCATAGAAGTTCCAGATATTATTATATTCCACAAGAAAAATTTTCCCCTTTTACTCCTGTTGTGGATGAACTGTGTCTTTCCAAAATTCATATATTGATGCTCTAACTCCCAAGGTGATTGTATTTAGAGATGGTGTCTATAAGGAAGCAATAAAAATTAAATGAGGTCATAAAAGTGGGGCCCTAATCTGAAAGCATTAGTGCCCTTATAAGAAACAGAACATCCCCCTCCAGCTCCTGTTCTCATGTACTGACGAAAGGCCACAGTGAGAAGGAGACCACCACCAAGCCAGGAAGAAAAGTCTCACCAGAAACTGAATTGTTCAAAACCTTGATCTTGTACTCCCAGCCTCTAGATCAGTGAGAAATAAATTTCTGTTTATGTAAACTACCCAGTCTACAGCATTTCATTATGCAAGCCTAAGCGACAAAATGCCTCTTTTAGGCAGAGAATGGGACCTAATCACAAACATCCAGTCAGGCACTAGACTCGGGTAACATTTTAGTAAGATTTAGTCTACTTCTGCTTTAATCATGGCCTTGGTGCATGGCTATCTGGGGCCTTTCACTGCAAGCATGATGGCTCTTGGCCTCGCTGGTGCTGAAAGGCTGCCAGAGATGCATTTCTGTCCTTCAGAAGTTTTCAGCTTTTTTTCTACCTGTCACATGCAACTTCAATATTTGACAAATGTCTTCAGCAGGAGACTGGCCATGTGTTTCAGATAAACCTGCTGAGAATTCGTTTTCTAAGTTCTGGGAGAATGTGAGAAATTCTTATACTGTGGGGAGAACTAGGCATGTATTTGAGGCTTCTCAAGTATCCAGCATTCTCTAGATTACCAGAAGCTCTACTGCTTTCTCTTCTTCCATCAGAGCCCCTCTACCTTGGGAGAGCCCAAGGATCAGTGCATCCCCCAAACTGACCAGTGCCCCAGAAGAAAAGGAACTGGCTATCATCAGATCCCATTAGATCACACACACACTCTCTCTCTAGAGGTTTGATTCATTTAGACTTCATTGCTTTCATTGTCTGATGTTTCTGAAAATGACTTATGTAATATTTTCCATTTGTTCAAGTAAGATTATTGGCCTATTGCTATTACTGCTATTCTTCTCAGAAGCAGAAGTCCTTCTGTACACAATTTCTAATATTTACAACAACCCTTGACTAAAGGGTTTAAGAGAACTGAAACATGTGTTTGTTGGAATGAGCAAATAAGTAAATAATGCTGATTTTGCCTGCTTCTTGATCTTAACTGAGTCAAGTTTGCCATTCTGTTGGGCAAGGGAAAGGAGACAGGCTATTTTGGTGAAACAGCAAAAGTGCTACGGCCAAGAATCAGGAATATGTGTCAAAGGCCATATTTTTGAAGCATGAACCAATCTAACCCTGTCAGTTTAGGTTCTTGTGCTTTCAGTTTTTCTTTTCACCAGTTTTTGCTTTTCAAGTTCTCCTCTACCACTGTAACGTGGGAAATAGTGAGTGTGATATTTGCTTAGTAGATTGTGGTCTGTCTTCCTAACTAGACTTCATAAGGGCAGAGACTTTGTCTTGCATGCTATTTTTTCTTCCTGATCCAGCACAGTGCCCAACCTGTAGTAGTTGTTCAAATCATTTGGATGAATGAATAGATGAATGAATATAACTAAACTTTTTTTCACAGTTTGGATTGCTAGCAGATCCATATGATTAAATGCATACATTAGAGATAAATCAATACTTAGTGGAAATAATGACAGTTACTAACATTGATACATGTATTATGTATTGACTTTGAGAAACTTGAGAACTACTTTAGCAATAACTTTAAAAGAAACAAAAGTCAGGGGCACCTGGTTGGCTCAGTTGGTTAAATGGCCAACTTCAGCTCAGGTTCATGATCTCATGGTTCGTGAGTTCCAGCCCTACGTTGGGCTCTGTGTTGACAGCTCAGAGCCTGGAACCTGCTTTGGATTCTGTATCTTACTCTCACTGTCCCTTCCCCCCTTGTGCTCTCTCTCTCTCTCTCTCTCAAAAACAAATAAGCATTAAAGAAATAAATAAAAATAAAAGAAACAGAGGTTCAAGGATACATTCTATTAACATGGTCATTTATGATAAAATTGTCCTGACATCCCTCAAATAAAATAAAATCCTATCCATCAAGGTAAGAAGAATTTTGGAGAAAATAAACCATAAACAAAACTTCGAAATGTAGATAACCTTGGAAATATTCTTAACTTCCAGTGCTAAGTATGATTATTGGCCACTTGGAACCTGGCAAAAGGACATCATCAATAGTTGTATTTATATATACAACACCAAATAAAACCATGGAAACTAAAGTTATTCTTAGGAAAACAGAGTTAACCTTGTGTATTATTTATCACTTCATTCTTCTCCTCTGGAGAATATTCTTCCATAAAATGTTTGTAAAAGGAGTATAATTTTCTTAAAAATTGCAAGACTATATGAAATGATTGATTCTTACTAAAAACCTAGAGAGAAAACAAATCAATTTTAGATGTCTGTAAGTGAAATAATAATAATGAAAAATATTATAATGTGTAAACATACACATTTTCTTTATATGTTGTTGAAAATGTTCAACAGCAGGATAATTGGCCATAGGGGATGATTCATGATAAATAATCCAAAAATCTGTTCCTTTACAATGCAATTTTCTAAGTCAATCACAAATGATGCAATGATGAGAGAAGCCAGAGTAAGAATTAAGCATATGGGCTTTGGAATGAAACAGTTCTGAATTCAAACCTTTGCCCATTGTTTCTAGTGATGTCACCAACTTCTCTCAACAACATTGTCTTCATTTGTAAAAACAAGAATTATTGAGGGCACCTGGGTGGTTCGGTTGGTTAAATATCTGACTTTATCCCAGGTCATGATCTCACAGTCCATGAATTCAAACCCTACATTGGGCTCTGTGCTGTCAGCACAGAGCTTGGAACCTACTTCAGATTCTGTGTCTCCCTCCCCCTCTGCCCCTCCACTTCTCATGCTCTGTCTTTCTCTGTCTCAAAAATAAATAAACATTTTTTTAAAAATTAAAACTATTGAGAGAGCTCAGAGGAGCCATCTTTAGTATAGGAGGGTAACTAGGGCTAACTGGTAGAAATAGCAAGAGTTTATCTAATAAAGGCACAGGGAGAGACAAAGACAAAACAAGGAAAGAAAAATCAGAACTATGATACAATATTCATTCTTTTAACCACAGAGTGGAAATCTCAGGAGCCAAATAGGACTCTAGCCAGATAGAAATAAAGGTCTTGATCAAAAGTACATAATTACACTTGACATCAGATTTCTCTGACAATAGGATCTGTGCTTTAACATGATGGCATTACAAAGAAAAGAGTTCCTAATAATTATATTTATTTTGCCTTAAGAAAAATAAATGATCTGGAAGAGAGTTTGGAAAGGGGTTAGGTTATACATGAAGATGCATATCAAGATGGAGAATAATATGTAGGAAAGGTTATCATGTTCTTGAGCCCTGGGAGAGCATCTCATGCTGATGACCTGTTGCTTCTCGGGTTGAGTTTGGTGAGAGACAGAGGTAAATAATAGATCAGGTAGTTGCACATCTACATTTTGCCACCTAGTAATCAGATTGCTGCTTGGAAGGAAACCTCAGAAATTGGGATTCCAGGACTGGGGATTGACAAGTGCCCACCTTCCTGGCACTTGCTTATAGAGGTTTGGAACATGCTGGCCTCCCAGAGGGCTTTGGTTCTTCAAACTGGCTTGGAAGCTGGGGTGTGCCTGGGGAGGAACAAGAGATCAGAATAGTCCCTTGAGATAACGGTGCCAACCTCTGATGTTCTGAGAATTAATTGAAACAACTTATGAAAGTATTTAGCACAGGGCACCTGGGTGGCTCAGTTGGTTAAGTGTCAGACTCTTTTTTTTAAATGTTTATTATTTACTTTTGAGACTGAGAGAGAGAGAGAGAGAGAGAGAGATCCNTTATGTGGAAACTAATTTGACAATAAACTATTAAAAAAAAATATATTAAAGTGTTTTTATGTCTTATTTTAAACCTTAACCTATCCATCAGTGCAATATTAGATATATGTGTTTATAGATAAACACAGATAAATCAATATACAGTTTACCCTTGAACAACTTGGGTTTGAACTGTGTGGTCTACTTATATGGGATTCTTTTGATAAATACAGCACAGTACACTAAATGTGTTTTCTCTTCCTTATGGTTTTCCTAATAACATTTTCTTTTCTTTAGCTCACTTTATTGTAAGAAGACAGTATATAATACATATAACAGAAAATATGTGATAATCAACTATTTATATTATTGGTAAAGCTTTCAGTCAACAGTAGGTTATTAGTAGTTAAGTTTTCAGAGGGTCAAAAATTACATAAGGATTTTCTACTGCACTGGGGGATTAGTCTCCTTAACTCCCATGCTGTTCAAGGGTCAACTGTTTTTTAGTTACAAACTGGTTTCTGGTTTAAGCTGCTTGCCCACAATTCAGTCTATAATTTGGGGCTTAAGAGTTTTCAAATGAAAACATTGGTAATATCACTGAGATTTTTAGAGTAAGGAAAACAAAAAGCACTCTAAATATGGACTTGCTCACCCCTCTCTGCCACTAGACAGTCAGAACATGTCTTGCTAGGCCAAGTATACCAAGTCTGTAGTTCCTGAAAAATTCTGCTATTAGAAAAAAAAAGGAAGGAAAGAAGGAAGGAAGGAAGGAAGGAAGGAAGGAAGGAAGGAAGGAAAAGAAGGGGGAGGGAAGGGGGAAAAAAGAAACACCAATTAGAAAATGCTTCTATCCTGGGGATTTCAGACCTTTACTTTTAGGGCCAATTTTTCCCTTTTCAAAAGTTTTGAATAGTAAGTAATTCCTTCTCATGGAATTTCCCTAAAACCTAAAGTGTGTTTGCAAGGGAAACTAGCAGGATTAAAGAGATTATGAGAAAGAGACTAGAGTTTTGTGATGAAATCAGTGTACCATGTTTATTGGATCATTTTAAATGGCTGTGATCTTTAAAATAAAAGATTGTACTTTATTACAGCAACTGAAAATGCCATTAACTTTGCAAGCATTTAACTGTTTCTTGTCTCAGGATTTCATAATAGAATTTACTTTTCATTAAGAAGTGAAACTTTATATCATTGTAGGCTACGTTTTCCCTAAAACGTATTTCAGCTGTTCACTAAACATCAAGAAAAGGGGCAAGGCTGAATCTTGTGGATGGCACAGCTAAGGATTTATGGGGTTAAATGGTCATTGTCTCTAATTATAATTTTTCAGACAAAGAGATACAAAGTTACTGGGGAAAAAAGTTGATTGCTGTTTTCCTGAGTTAGAACTCTTAATAGCAAGTGACAGAAACACACATCAAGGTGGTGTAAAAAGAAGTAGAAAGAACAAGAGAAAGAGAACAACAAAAGGAATTTATTGAATTAATTATCTAAGTTGTATGTAACTCTCACTTCAGGCATGGCCAGATCCAGGGTTGGGACAGGATATTAGGATTCAGTTTTCTTCCATTTCTTTGCTCAGATTTTCTCTGTGTTGGCTTAACTCTCAGACCCTTTCCATGCTGTGGACCTTACAAGCTCTATAGAGACTTAAATACTTTCATCCTCAAATCAAGGAAGGATAGAAGGAAGAAAGGAATAAAAAGGAGAGTTTTCCCTCCCTTTGTGATCCCAACAAAAGTCCCAAATTTGCGTCTCATTGACTTGGCTGGGATAATGATGTAACCAATGATATCCAGGATGTGAAGCTTCTTTTTGTCCAGTTCTATATTATATCATATATCATTCCAGAAGTCACAAGGTACAGTGTTACATCCTACCCAATCCTAATGTTATTTGTTTACAATTACTGTACCTCCATGTGTTTCTTCTAGTGTAGGCTTGGCCTTTCTACCATGTTTAAATTCTGCCTTTGGGTAAATCATTTCTAAGTAGTCAGTCAGCTTATATTGTTATGCTAGCAATACACACCTAGCTTTATCTCTTTCTCAAGCTTATCAAACTTGGCTTGTTGTATATTACAATTTGGCTCTGCAGGGAACACCATGATAATTTGGGTTGTTGGAAGAAAGGAAAATATGTGATAGAGATAACATTATTGGGAAGATGTGTGTTCGTTTGCTTTGAGGGATGAGTCTGATTTCTCTATGCATGGGACTTAATTGGATTTTAAAGTTGCTATTGCTGAAGCATAGCTATAGAAAACTAGGGGTACAGTATAAGTTCATCTTTCTGTTATCAACAGATAAAGGGAATATAATATTAGTCTAGTTAATGAATTTGTCTGTTTATGAACATATTTCATGATTCATGACATAAATGGCAAGGCCCAGTAAGGCAGTCGTTTCAGCAGTGCTGCCTCCAGAAGCTTCTGTAGGTAGGACATTTGCACTCTGTAGCAAGGCATTGAGAAAAATGTAGATTTGGAATTATAAGATTAGGTTAATGTTTTGGTCCTACACTTACTATTTGTAGAGCCCTGGACAATTTACTTAATCCTCATGTAATCATCCATGTCTTTACCTATCAAATGACAATAACAACATATGTCCTACTTAATTGTCTTAGTCCATTCAGGACTAAGAGACTACAAAATACCCAGACTGAGTGGCTGATAAGCAACAGAAATTTATTTATCGCAGTTCTGGAGGCTGGAAGTCCAAGATCATGGTGCCAGTATGGTCAGATGTGGTCCCCCTTCCATGTCACAGACTTCTCATTGTGTCGTCCCATGGAATAAGGAGATCAGGAGCTCTCTGGAGCCTCTTTTATAAGGCATGAAACCCATTCTTGAGGCCTCACCCTTATGAACTAACTACTTCCCAAAGGCCTGACACCCTAATTCTATCATCCCTGGGAGATAAGATTTCAATATATGAATTTGTAAGAGGGGAGGAGAGACACATACATTCAGACTGTAGCACCAACTTACACGGCCGGTTTGAGGCTGGAATAAAAAAAGTACTTATATTATACTTATTCATTCCCATGTCTCTTATAAATGAAATGCCTTAATAGAAAGACTGCCCAACAACTTTGTTGGATGAATAGATATATAAATGAACCAATGATCAAACAGATGAATGAATTAATGATAGCCATAGAGGGAAATAGAAAATACTGTTCAGCACTGGCTCAGAGATGTTCGGAGATTGACAATATTTTAACAATATTTCAGAATGTAGAATCCCTGTATTTGACTCTGCATACCTTTTCTTAGGTTTCTCTTCATAGAAGCTAAAGATCAAGATCTGGAAAGAATACCAAGTCTCTTAGTGAAGAAACAGCCAAGAAAATTGCTGCTCTCTTAATTCAAAGAGAAACATTAATTAAAGGTAAGACACAGTCAAGAAGTAAAATGGAGAAATTATAAAAGTAAATTATATTATAATTAACACTTAGTAATTTTTCTAAATTTTGGAGCATGACTCTCTTATTGCAGAGGCTCTCAAATTAAAGTATTTCTGAAGGAAGCCTTTGAAATCTCTGGAGATGACTTTTTACCTTTTGAAAAATGTTATTTTCATCCCATTCAGATTCTCTGCACAAGTTCATATGATCTCTATATGGGAAAATGGGAATGGATTTAGGTAAACCTGAGACTACCTGCTTGTTTACAATGACATCAGTTGGGAGATGGGAGGTCTCCACCATGGAAAGATATTCCATATGTGTGATTATCTGATCTCCAGAATTATGGTTTGATTTCTGGTGAGAAAAATATCTCTTTGATTACTGTTGTTAAATCATGGCAAGCACAGATAGACTCCAATGTCTATACAAAACCGTGTATGGGTGTTTGAATAGGGGAGTAAATATTATGGAGAGAGGGGACTGATGCAAAAGGATTTTGAGACAGGCACTATATTATATATATATATATTTTTAATGTTTTTTATTTATTTCTAGGAGAGAGAGAGAGACAGCGTGAGCAGGGGAGGGTCAGAGAGAGAGGGAGTCACAGACTGAAACAGCCTCCAGGCTCTGAGCTGGCAGTCAGCACAGAGCCCGACGCGGGGCTCGAACCCACGAACCGCGAGATCATGACCTAAGCGAAAGTCGGATGCTTAACCGACTAAGCCACCCAGGTGCCCCGAGACAGGCACTATATCATATTATACTCTTCTTGTTTTTTTTTTTTTTGATTAACATATTTGATTCTATTGCTCATGGCTATAACTACACAGGATGCATAATAGAAACACTCTCCATGTTCATTCAGCCACAAGTATAAGCATGAAGCAAATTACCACCAAGAACCTCTGCAATTTGTGTCAGGGAAGAGAAATATATGGAACTAGGAAAAAGACTCTATGACCACATTTGGATTTTCTCAGAATACCTTGTAGGTGGGGGATATTTCTCAGCTCAGAGCCAAAAGTTTACAACCTACAGGGTAGGGAAATAGAGATGGGAGAATCTGCTTTCTCATCCCTGCCCCTCCACCAGAAATAGTCTGTTTCTGCTTCCCAGCCCAGAGTACAGGGAAGAATCCAAATTTATCACAATTTCTAGACTGGTAGCAATGGCAACTGTGTACTGGGGTTGGGGGGTTGGGGGAAGATAAGAATCTTCATTGCTCCCTTCCATTCATGGGCATAATCACTAAGCCGATGGATTGGCTGGAGGAGACAACGAGTAATGAAGTCATTACAGAAATAAACTTAGTAATCCAGTGGAAATGGGCTAAAAACATGCGCTGAGAATTCACATATACCCAAAAAGCAAATGGCTTTTAAACACATGAGAATAAACTAAATCTCTATAATAAAGACAAATAAGACAAAACAAGACTACAGTGAGCTACCGCTTTCATGTGACAGACTGAGTAAGACCCAAACATTTTATGGTTCAGTGGATGGATGAGGGTGAAGGCAGTGTTGTTGGTAGAAATAGAAATTGATAAAACTTTTGGAAGTCTGTTTGGATATATCTACCAAAATGTAAAATGAACATAGCAAAATTTATAATACACACACATCTCTAGGACTCTTACAGTTATAATCACCCTAATGTGCAAAATCATATGTACAATGATATTTATTACAGCATGAATAGCGTTTGTAAGAACAAAAGAATGTAGACAGTCTAAACATCTGACAATAGTAAAATGTTAAATACATTTCTGCCAGTACAATAGGATATCATGAAATCTTTAAGGAGAGGGAGGTTCTGATATGGACTGATTTTCAAGATATTTTGCTAAATGAAATGAGGTAGGTATGGGAAAGGGTGGATATTCTGCTCCTCTTCCTCATTCACTGTCCTCCAGCCTTTCCCCCAGATGAGAGAGACAGGACTTTCTCTCTTTCAGATAAGCCAAACTCATTTCAGCCTCAGTGCCTTTGTACTTGCTAGCTCTTCTGTCTGGAATGTCTTAGTTTTTTCCAGACAGAAGAGCTGGAAATTTCCAGCTAGAATTTTCACATAGCTGGCATCTGCTTATCTTTTAGGTTTTCGTGCAAATTTCCTCCTCTATACAGGGAACTTCTACCTACAAGTAGCCATATCTTATTGAAGGAATCAGCCTATTTTGCTAGAAACTGTATGATATTACTAATATGTTTGTGAAATAGAGTCTATAATAGCTACAGTGCCCCACCCTCATCACTTATATTGAGTCACCCAGTTTGATTTTCTCTGTAGAACATAGCACTACTTAAAAACATCTCCTTTTAAAAATTGTTTTATATGGTTATTACCAACCTCTTACACATACTTCGGCTTATTAAGATTTAAGGTCCAAAAGAACAGGAGTTTTGTCATGTTCATCTCTATGCCTCCAGTATTTAGAACTGTGCCTAATACAAAGAGTAGTTTCTTTTTTGTTTTTTGTTTTTTGATTTGAGAGAGAGAGAGAGAAAGAGCACACATGTGCACAGGCACAAGCAAGCAGGGGAAGGGCAGAGAGAGAGAAGGAGAGAGAATCTTTTTATTTTTAAGTTTATTTATTTATTTTGAGAGAGGGAAAAAAAAAAGCAAGAGTGGGGGAGGGGAAGAGAGCAGAGTAAGAGAGACAGACAGAGAATCCCAAACGTGGGGCTCAATCTCACAAACCTGAGATCATGACCTGACTTGAAATCAAGAGTCACTTAACTGAGTGAGCCATCCAGCCAAAGGGAGTAGGTTATTCATTAATGTTGAATAAATGGGAGAATAAAGGAGATTTCCATATATGCAAGATATTTCTGGAAAGTACCCAAGAAAATGTTAGTCTGCTTCTTCCAGGAGAAGATCAGGAAGGAAACTCATGTTCTGGTTTCAGCATGAGAGAAAAACCAGATGAGACACCATGCCTGACCTAAGTCAGCTAATAGGCTAGGAGAGGTTGCTTTGCTCTTGTAGGGCTATCATAATAATGCCTCCTTAATAGCCTTCACTTTATATTCATTCAAGAACTGCATACCTGCTGTGAAAGCAGGGTTGTCACCTCACGTTGAAAATCAAGGAATACTCAGAAGTCATTTCTCAACTCCAAACCTACCTTCTCTCCTGGTGGCTTAGATTTACTCGGACTGTATCTCCAAGACTTCTTTGCCAACTGGCCTCCCATCAGGTTCTACCAATGGGAATCACCAGAGGAATATTGGAAGCAGCAAGGAAATGAGGAGAGATTTGTTTCTTCTTTCTACTTCCTGTGAGCAGTCTTCAGTAATAGCCCACAATAATAGTTGGCTACAACTTCCACCTTCTTCCGGCACTCGGAGTTCCTTTCTCACCAAGCTGCCTAGTAACAGCCAAGCTGAGACCCTTGGCAATCCTCGTATGGGGGCATGGGGCAATTTCCTACCAACTGTGCCACTCCCCCTGCCCCCAGGGAGAACCCAGTGGGCTGTGTGTCCCCCTCCTCCAGGGTTGAAACACGAGCTGCCTGGAATTTTCTTCCAGAGGCCCAGCCGCTAGATCTGAACAGCCCCGCCTCCTCACTTGAGTTAAGGGCTTCTTCCCTAAGTTCTCCAAGTTTGAGAGTAGCAGCTGCTTCCTACTAACATTAGTTTCTGGGCACTCAGTATCTTCCTTTTGCTCTTTCAGCCTTCCAACTTCTGCATAAGCAGTTCCCTGTACAGTTGGCCTTCAAACACCCTGGGTTTGAACTGCACAAAATACACTTACAAGCAAATGTTTCCCCTTAAGTACAGTATAGTACTGTAAATGTATTGTTCTTTATCATTTTCTTAATAATATTTTCTGTTCTTGGGGTGCCTGGGTGGCTCAGTCGGTTAAGTGTCCAACTTCAGCTCAGGTCATGATCTCATAGTCCATGAGTTCAAGCCCCGTATCAGGCTCTTTCTGTCAACTCAGTCTGGAGCCTGCTTCTGATTCTGTGTCTCCCTCTCTCTCTGCCCCTCCCCCACCCGTGCTCTATTTCTGCCTCTCAAAAATGAATAAATGTTAGAAAATGTTTTTAAATTAAAAAATTAAATAATATTTTCTGTTCTCTAGCTTACTTCACTGTGAGAATGGAGTCTATAATACAGATAACATACAAAATATGTGTTAATTGATTGTTATTGATAAGGCTTCTTTCAACGGTAGGCTACTTGTAGTTAAGCTTATGGGGAGTCAAAAGTTTTATGTGGAATTTTGACTACACAGGTATTGGCACCCCTAACACCCACATTATTCAATGTAATTCTGATTATTGTGATTTCCTTTTCCTTCCTAGAACATCACCAGTGCAATACTTATTCTGGGCCTTCTCTTGGTCTATGCTCGTCCCCTGGGTAATCATCATTAATCTTGACTCATCTATACCCCTCAAAATGCATATCCAACTTCCTGTCTGCTGCTTATATCTTCCTGTCTAATAGACATCTCAAATTTTATCTTGTTAAAAGATGAAGTCCTGATGCACCCATCTCTTCCTCAAAATTCTCCATCTTGGTAAATGGCATTTGTTCAGTCCTAAATCCTAGCAGCCATCCTTGCTTCCCATCCTTGCCCGGCTATTCACATCCAGTGACATCCATCAGTATGTCATCTTGACCCACCTCCAAAATCACACACCTGTCTATCCCTTTCTATCTCCATGTCATTACTCTAGTCTAGGTTATCATTATCTGCCACTTTGTCTCTTATAACTATAAGTGCCTTCTAAGTGGTTTCTGTCTTTTAACACTCTCCTTCCTAGAGTTGTTTTTCTCCATCAGGGTCATAATAATACTTAAAATGTGTGTGTGTGTGTGTGTGTGTATGTGTTTTATTTTTGAGAGAGAGAGAGAGAGAGAGAGAGAGAGAGTGGGGGGGGAGGGGCAGAGAGAGGGAGACACAGAATCTGAAAGAGGCTCCAGGCTCTGAGCTGTCAGCACAAAGCCCATCACGGGGCTCGAACCCACTAATCCTGAGATCCTGACCTGAGCGGAAGTCAGGTGCTTAACTGACTGAGCCACCCAGGCGCCCCCATAATAATGTTTTTTAAATGTAGGTTCCTGCCAGCACTTCCAGCCTCATCCGTCACCACTAACGGCTGGCGTTAACTGTGCTCTCAACACGGAGGCCCCTTTCCTGTCTCACATCACATCAAGCTTTTTACAGCCTGAGGTCCTTGCAATTCACTCCCTCTAATACCAGGAAGTTTCTCCTTTTCGTTGTTCACAGTGTCTGTGTTCTCATATTTCCAGGGAGGCTTTTCCTTACCAAGTCTAAAATATCCTTCCTCCCTAATTCTTTTCTATGACAGCATCTAATGTATCTCCTTTATGCTTTTATCTATAGATTATTTGTCCTTTCCTGTGTTTGCTGATACTGTTATATCTCCAGCATTCTCAGCACCTATTTCCTGAAAGGCTCTCAGTGAATATTTGCTGACTAAATTATTGAATGAATGACGTTGGTATCCTCTACTCTGAAGCACCCCAGGGGCACCTGGGTGGCTCAGTCAGTTGGGCCTACAACTTGGGCTCAGGTCATGATCTTGCGGTTTGTGAGTTCAAGCCCCACATCAGGTTCTGAGCTGACAGCTCAGAGCGTGGAGACTGCTTCAGATTCTGTGTCTCCCTCCTCTCTGTCCCTTGCCCACTTACATTCTGTCTCTCTCTCTGTGTCTCAAAAATAAACATTAAAAAATTAAAAAAATGATAAAGCACCCCAATATCCAATTCCTGAAGGTATGTAAAGCTTTTTACCACATTAAAATGGAAACCTATAGGATTAGATTTGTCCTCTGTCTACTCTCCTTTTCTATCACACTTTCTATCAAATTTCTTGAGAAAAAGAAGTGTAGAGGACCAAGACTTGGTGACATGACTGTCATTTTCTTTGGATAAATAAATTCTATGATTATAAGTCAAAGATGAAGATACAACAGAATCTACAAGATTTTAACAACAGCAAGAATCATGCTCTTTAAAAATATGTAGAACAAGATGAAACAAATGTTTGAAGTAGATGTTCAGGTGCTCTTCCCTAAAAATAACATACGTAACCACAAATCAATGTTTGAAACCAGATGGTTAATGAAGGCCAGCCAGGAAACTCCTGTAATTCACAGTAATGAGTATGGTTATATGCCTCCAATTATAAACCAAACTACAGCATGACACACTGTATCTATTTCAAATAACAGTAACTTGATTGTCTCATATTTTTCAAAGTTCCAAACTTCATTTACAGGGAAAAATGTTAGAAAGCCTGATTGATGAAATTAATCATTCCTAGTTAGTCAATTGGAAGGTGGCTTATATTTTATTAACAAGACCTATTCAAATGCCAGATGTCATCAGAAATAAAACAATACTGAAATCCAAATAAAAGTTAAGATCTTTCAAAACAGGAAAGAAATCTCATCACTATGTTTGAAGAGAATTTTTTTCTCCTCAGCCCTTTGATGTCTTTATAAATAAGACCCTAGGAAAAAACTTTTCTGTTGAACCAAGAGCTTTAGGGGCACTGCCACTATGGATAAATGCAAGGGATTGAATTTTACTTTAGTTTTGAAAGCAAATATTTATTATTATCTTAACATTCACCTTGATCTCAGAGAAGTAGTCTGAAAAGGCATCCCAACTTACCCTAAGTGATTGGTGTAGGAGCACATTGCAATGCAGACCATTGAATGTGATTTATATGGAGTCATTCTGCTCTTGGGAGACAAGTTATGCTAGGCCACCTTCTCTTAAAAGCATAGAATGCCCAGAATTGAGTACTGAGAAAGCAAGGGCTTCAATATCCATCATCATTTCCATATAATTTGAAGTTTGCTACTCACACAGTATATATTTGAAATACAAACCATTATGATTGATATGTATGTTTGATGCTTCACATTTTTGTCATTTCTGTTAAACTGTTATTTGCTCTTAGAAATTTTGAAGCATGCTTTTGCCCAAAATGTGGCAAGACTATATAGTCAGACATGCTTGGACAAATTCTGTTCTTATGTAAGATTTCTGAATAGACATCAGTTATGTTTACTGAGGACTAGAGGTTTATTTTCTGAATTGTGTAAGACAGAGGGTTTCTGGTCTGGGAACAAAAAGAAAAAGTTGAGGGTGTGAGTACTATGTTAAAAATTGGAGAATTAAGGGGCGCCTGGGTGGCTTAGTCGGTTAAGCGTCCGACTTTCGCTTAGGTCATGATCTCGCAGTTTGTGGGTTCGAGCCCCGCATCGGGCTCTGTGCTGACTGGCAACTCAGAGCCTGGAGCCTGTTTCAGAGTCTGTGACTCCCTCTCTCTCTGACCCTCCCCTACTCACGCTGTCTCTCTCTCTGTCCTAGAAATAAATAAAATATTAAAAAAAAATTTTTTTAATTGGAGAAATAAGTAAATTTAGCCATATTCCTCAACTCTGCTCCCCATATGCTGGTAGCCAGGCCTTCACCATCCAGAGAAGAGATTAAAGGTCTTGAAAACAGTATCAACTCAAGAGAAGGAGAACGTTCTGAAGATGCTGACATCAGAAATCTGTCAAGTAAATAGCCCAACTTGATTATTCTCAAGTGACCTTCAGAATCTATAAGACACATTAATGCACTCAGTACTAGAAACTACGAAAAGTCAATATATGTCCGTGTGAGAAGACAATAATATATCTGCATATATAATTATATAAAAATATTATAAAATATGAGAAGACAACCGGGGGTTTTCAGACATTGGAAACTAGTATGATTTAAAAGCTAGAAACCAAAACAAACAGATTTAAAGCAACTTGGAGAAAATGGAGACTGTACAGGGAAAAGGAAACCTAAAAATAAAAACAAAACAGCATTGATATTACAGAAATGAGAGATCGTGGAACCGAAAGCAAGAGCAGGATGCTATAATATTCAATTCAATCAGATTACAAAAAGGAGCTTTTACAAATGAAAAATATTATAGGTAAAAATGAAAAGAGAAGTGTTTTCAGGAAGACTCCTGAGAGAAGATTTAGACAATTGTTGAGGAGAGGTTGAATAGTGATTACACACATAGAAAATGAAGCAAATGAAAACAATTGTAACTCTAGGGAAAACAAAGTGTTATGCAGGAAAAGAATAGTGCTTATCGTGTAAACTATGTCTCAGCTAGAAATAGAAGTTTTGTAGTCATAACAATGTATTAATATGTAAATATTAATACAACCAAAATTACAATATAATAGTACTGGAGGAGAAGGAAATGAGAAAACCATGCATATATGGAGAGGGAAGGGAGGAAGGAGAGGAAAGACAGATACATTGTCTCATCTTCTATAATAGGGAGGTCAGTTAACAATGCCAGAAATGGAAGAATCGAAAAGGAGCAACAAAGAATGCTACTAGGGTCAGGAAGCCAAATGACAACATAAGCAGGTGAAAGAGATGAAAGTGATTAATTCTGGGGAGGACAAAAGTTGAGGAAGGGGTGGAGTTATGCTGTGTTCCATAGCAAACCTTGTAAACTAGTAGAGTCGTCAGATGTTGTATATGATTGACCTTAACTCTAAATAAAAACTGAGCAGAAGGAGGGTGAAGAAGTGGAGGCAGCTACAGGCCTCAGGATCAGTGAATACAGGGGAAAGAGATCTGGGCTGGTGATGGTTTAACGTTAGATCTCCAAGTGTCTCCAGATTTGATAACATGTGGGAAGAGAAAAGTCAATGCCTGTGTGGTGAGCAGAGGCACATGGCATAGTACAGGCGTCATTGATGGTGCTTAAGGAATCTTGGCCTCCAGATGTGTCTTGTTTGTTAATTTCTGGCTTTGCCTGCAGAGTTGGGTGACCTTGGAAAAGTCAGCTAATCTGCATGCCCTGATACCCTAGCTGTTTCTCATTCATTTTGTATTCTTCACCGTGTGTAGCACAGAGCTTTGTAGAGAGTAAGCATCCAGAGGCTTCTTTATAGATTATGTGGATTGCTATTTTCTTTGGGCAAATGTTCCCCATATTTAAACAAATATGTAACATATATTTTTGTAGAATGTATTTGGAAACTGACAAGACATAGAGGTAGGCCTTAATAATCAGCACGTGAAGCTTTCACATAATAACCCACACATGACCAAAATGTTTTTGAAATTTCTCTGTTGTAATCACCTTCAAAATTCAAATCACTTAGAAAATTATGTTTTAAATACAAAATAATACATGTGTTTATTGAAAACTTTGAAAAATATGAAACAACTATGGAATCAATGTTAACCTTACCACTCAGACATAATTATAAAATAGTGTGGGTATATACTGCAGCTATTTTTCTTATTTACCTACATATGCATGGATATACAAATTTGGGAAATATACTGCACATCTTGTAACCTGATTTTTTTCAGTTGATATGTTATACATATCTCCCCTTATCACTAAATGTAATTGTCACTGTCATTTTTAATAGCTTTATAGTGTTCAACAGGTGTATAATAATTTATTGCCAGGTGTAGCTTAATGTTTTCCATGATTTGTTTTTATAAACAGATCTTGTTTATAAGATTTGTCTTGTGTGCTCTCTCTCTCTCTCAAAATAAATAAATAAATAAACATTTAAGATAATTAAAATTAAAAAGTTAAAAAAAATAAAAATCCTGAAGTCAGGGACCACATGTCTTTGTCCATCTTTGTTGTAGTGACATGGACAGAACATCCTCAAAAAATATCTTCTGATGAAATGATGAAAAACTGTGTTGGAGTCTCAAGAAGAAAATATATCTGAAGGAGTAGATGGTAGCAGAATAAGAATTCCTTTGTATGAACATCAGTATAATTTTTCCCAGTCTCTCAAAAATATCACTATAAACATAAAAGCCCCACCTATCCTTTTCACCCCCTAATTCATTAACGTGAACATTCAAAATGATTGAGTAGTGGAAATGAAACATTTTTCTTGTCAGTAGGTAAAGAAAATGTGTTATGCAATCCTCTTTAACTGTATGTACTAGTAATCCTGAAAGATATTACAAACTGGAAGTAAAAGAAAAAAGTTATTTCTAAGCTTGCATAGAAAAATTGTCACCTCAGACCTTATATTGAATATACAACTGAAAAGTCTGTATATCAGATATTTAGCACTCGGGAAAAAAATGCACAAAATCCGAGCTAGCAGAGAGCGCTTGGTTATCATTCTCAACAACCAAAACAAACATTTTTTGAACATCTAGTATGTATCAAAATCTGAGCCAGACAGTGAGAAAACAGAGTAGGAGGCCTTAAATTCTATTTGGGGAGGCAGATTATGTCCATACACCCGCCCACACTTTAAAAGAGAACAAAACAAAGTGGATTCCATTTTGCTGAATGTCTTCCATAAATGACCTCACTTTATCCTGTGTCTGCATGCTATTACATAATTGTTTTTGCTTATGGAGAGTAATCTGCTATATTTTTCACCATATTTCCTATCATCAAAAATAAACCCAGGGTTTTATCACAAGGGCTAATAAATAACTCACGTTTTTCTTTTTTAAA
This sequence comes from Crocuta crocuta, assembly GCF_008692635.1. NCBI lineage: Eukaryota > Metazoa > Chordata > Mammalia > Carnivora > Hyaenidae > Crocuta > Crocuta crocuta. The sequence continues at coordinate 6,182,114 of NW_027528977.1, read as the reverse complement.
AAATCTTTTTCATTTTAAGATAATTTTTAGACCTCTAAAAGAGTTGAAAAATAATGCAGAGAGTTCCCATGTACCCTTCATTTAGCTTCCCTTAATGTTAACACCTTACATAACCAAAGAGGTAAGAGTGCTTATCTCTAAACTAAGAAATTACCATTGATACAATGGAATTAACTACAGACTTTATTCACATTACACCAGTTTTTTCTACTAATGTCTTTTTTTTTTATGTTCCAGGATCTAACTCAGATTCCACACTGCACTGTGTGTCATGTCTCCTTAGTCTGTTCCAATCTTTAACATTTCCTCTGTCTTTTGTTGTCTTTCATTACCTTGAGGCTTTTGAAGAGTACTGAATGTTTCTCAGGTTAGATTTGTTTAATGTTTTCTTTTTTTAATATTTTATTTATTTTTGAGAGAGAGAGAGAGAGTGTGTGTGCATGAGCGAGGGAGGGTTAAGAGGGAGAGGGGAACAGAGGATCTGAAGCAGGCTCCAGGCTCTCCGTGCTGACAGCAGAGAGCCCAGTGCAGGGCTCGAACTCACTGACTGTGAGATCATGACCTGAGCTAAAGTTAGACTCTTAACCAACTGAGCCACCTAGGTGCCCCTGTTTAATGTTTTCACATACTTAGACTGAGGTTATGCATTATTAGAAAGAATACCAGAACAGTGACATTTATCACATGAAAAAGCAATTTGAAAGCTATATAAAATATCAAAATATCTATATTATTAATGAACCAATTATGTATTTTTTTGAGTCAGTAGTAGCACCAATATCTAATATTTACTTAGTACTTTCTATGTGCCAGTCACTATGTTTTTTACACAAATTATCTCATTTAATTGTTCATTACTTAGAGCTTTATGAGGTATCAAGAATTGTGAAGGGTTTGAAATGTCACCCTACCTGCAAGTTCACAAGATGGCCTGCCAGTTTTATGAATGCTGGCAGAAGACATAAGACTCTTGGGGCAGAGACAGGGCTTTCTTACCCATGGAAGTAGTAGTAAGGAAAGAGTATCCCATTTTGCTGGGCCAGTTCCCTAAGCCCTAGTTCCCACCGGACAGCAGAAAGAAGGTCAGATGACACATGTACAGGCAGTGGGTTGCATTACAGGAGAGGAGCCTGAATTTAGGGAAAGTGAATATTTTTTTAAATGTTTATTTATTTATTTTGAAAGAGAGAGAGATAGGGAGCGTGAGCAGGGTAGGGGCAGAGAGAGAGAGAGAGAGAGAGAATCCCAAGCAGGCTCCGTGCTATCAGCACAGAGCCAGTGCAGTGCTCCATCTCACAATTACGAACCCCGTGAGATGACGACCTGAGCCGAAATGAAGAGTCTGAAGCTTAAGCAACTTGAGCTACTCTTGCACCCCTGGGAAACTGAATATTTAAAAATAAACAGTAATTATGCCACTCTTTGCTCCAGAGTGGGACACTATCTCTGTATACAACCATCCTTGAACAAATGGGCCAGAACAAAGGCAGGCAGTGCCTCTGCTGGCAAGACACACAGAAATGCAAGACATTCATAGAGAATTACATCACAACATGATGAAGGTACTGTAATTATTTGTCTTACAAGTGAGGAACTTTAAGCTTAGAACTTAAGGAGCCATTCAATGATGGCATAAGGTACATGATTTTCCATGGGAGTGTGTTAGTATTTACAAGCTCCCCATAAAGTGCTGCAAATTACACCCATGTTAGTTTGTGAACGGTACAGGAGTGGGATTGGGCATAAAGATGCACCCAAGGTGAACTTTTCATTAGGTGTTTTGAAAAACAAAGTGTGCTTTTCTCTGTGATGTCACTTTTAATAAATTTCAGTATTAACTCTCATATATAATTTCCCATCTACCATGCTCAAGGAGGAAGTATTCTGCTGTAGCATAAAAGCATGATCCCTGAAATCAGACAGTGTCAAGTTGGAATTGCAGCTGTGTCATTACGAACCTCTTTAAGGCTGTTTCCTCATTTGTGAAGTGAGAATCCCTTGCATGGTCATTGTAGGAGTTGTATTGTAGGAGTTAAGTTGTAGGAGTTAAATGAAATCATGGGTGTGAAGCTCCCAGCATCGTATGCTGGCACATAGTAAATACTCAACACCAGGAAGCACTGATGATGACTTGTAGGATGATTGTTATCAAAGTCCTTTCAATTTCTGTTGCTCTCAAAATTTGGAAAACTCAACAATAAAATCAGAGATTTTCAAGTCCTGTTGTTCCATGTAAAAGCCTTTGTAGGCATTGGAGATGTGTCATATTGAATTTAACTTTTTTTTGTTCGAAGATTAATTTTAAATGTGGGGTGAAAACTCTTTAAGCTGTCAAAGCGTTAGCTTTTAGCATTGGAATGGATGTTGTTCTTTTCAAAGGCCTCCTAATATATTTTTTTAATGACTTGGAGCAGAAAAGCCTGTCATTTTCCCTAATACAATGTGAATAAAATACAAATGTATGGTGTGGAATGAGAGAGGGGAGGAGCCCAGTAATCTCCACCTGCAATGTGTGTCCTAGTGATCAGTTCAAAGAACCCTTTGACTTTTCACAGGGAAGTGTGCTATGTTAGAGACAGGTTTGTTGATCTTTTATCCATTCACACGGGGGGGTGTTGGAAGATGAAATTGCATTTTACATTCACTTAAAAGTTACGCCACAGCCGTTAGATAAAAGCAAGAATAATTGCCTGCTCAGTGGGCAGGCTGCTACAGAGGAAGAAACACACTCATCAAACAGTTGTGTTTTTCAGCTTTGGCAGATGGAACATCACATTCTTTGGTGAGTTCCTCCACCCTGTAAAATTTAATGATTTGCCCTCCCCGCAGATTGCTGAACAAATTATTGTCCACGATAGCTTGATGTCAATTTGCTTTCGAAAGCCTCTCAACTTTAACTAATAGTTGCAATCCAAATTAACAATAACCAAGGAAGTATGGAAATTATGGGTGCATTCTGGTAATTCACTCCAAACTAAGCTTGTTATCTACATGAAATACAACCATGGCTCCATGAATAATTCTCAAAAATGTTGAATTTAAAATGAGCGCTGGGTAGGATAAACACTAGTTGAATAATACTTAAACTCCACCATCTGGTATTCTAGTATTTTAATGCAAGCTAAATTTCTTTTATTAGGTGTTTATTTGAGATTCTTTATGGATTCTTTCCTTATGCAGAGGGAGCTCCATAAATTGGGGAAGAGTAAGAGTTACGATCCAGGACAGTTATCTTTTATAGTCAGTCTCTTAAAGAGAAACACAAGCTTCAGAATCTCAGCCATTTTCCCAAAGGAGCAACTGCAGAAGTTCTAAAAGAATTTGTTTTAATTCAGAGCACTTATTTATAAGATACCGCAGGATCGGTGGGTGTGGAGGGAGGGAAACAGTTCCTCAGGTGGTAAGAGAAAAAAGATACAGACAAAATGATTAACAGTAGGAGTCGGGGCAGGACCAAAACATAATAACAAATATAGAGCAGTGATCTTTGAGAGAAAAATAAAAGAATAAAATAAAGAATTTTTGAAACATGAAATGGGTATCATGAAAGGAAGATTTAATGGGCTCATCATACTGGAAAAAATATCAGTGTTATTTCCCCCAAAACTTTTATACTAGGCTATTTCAGTGACTTAATGTGCAATTTGCATGAGAATTATTTTTCTTCTTCCTGATGTGAGAAAGCAATATAAAGTTACATGGAGGAAGCAGGAGATAGTGATAATGACATTTACACAGCTCCTTACCGTTTACCAAAATATCTTCATACACATTTCCTGCTTTGATAGTTACAATAGTCTGTATAAACTATCATCTCCACTCTCCATATTGCTAACAAGCTAGGCTAAAGAGTAACAGTACCTTGAGTTCAGTTTTCTTTTTCAAAACTCTCGAATTGTTGACAAGGAATTTCTGGGCACGTTCCAAGCAAAACTAAAATTTGCTTGAAATGCACCTTCCTCCACACTCCAAATTTTGTTCTTATTTAATTACACTGTACCACCTACAGAAACCTGGCTCTGCCACCACCTGGTGAATATACCCTGGAGCAGTCCCTCACCTTCTTGAAGCCATAGTTTCCTGAACTAGCATTGATATAGCACTTCCTGTTTCACAAAGCACTTTGCATCCATCACCTTATTTCCTACACACAGCAATTGTGTAAGTAAAACGTGTATTTTTTTTAACAGAGTAAATTTAAATTTAGCATTGATGAATGGGCCAAGGTCATGCTGACAGTAAATGTTGGATGCAGGTCTCCACTCAAGCCCTCTAAGCCACCACCTTATCATGAAATCTTGGCTTGGGTTTGATGTCTTCTAAGACCTCCTCCAGTTCTACCTTGCCTGACTTTAATCACTGAGAGAATCTAGGGTTGTTTGCATCAATAACATTTTACTAATAAATTGTATAATATCTGGAATAAAAAAATAAAATTAAAATCTAGTTATTAAAGTTCTTTCTGACACTTCCTTTCTACAAGTGGGGTGGAAAGAACAAAAGATAACCAAAACCTCTCTCTACCCTCAAAAAGGATATCCTCTGGTTTGGGCATAATCTACAAATACCCACTGCCAGTAAAGCACCACAGACATAGTGCTCTGGGAGTCAGAGCCAGAGAGGGGCCCTTAAATTTTAAACCACAGGATCGATTTAAACACCTAGGGACTAGAGCATGGAAACAGAAGAATGATAACTCAGAAAAATCTTGTCTGCTATCTACCTTATTAACACATCTTTTTTCTTGTAAATAATAATATTATTGTTATCTTTTTTAAAAGCTTATTTATTTTGAGAGAAAGAGAGAGCATGAGCAGGAGAGGGGCAGACAGAGAGGGAGAGAGAATCCCAAGCAGGCTCCGTGCTGTCAGTGTAGAGCCTGACATGGGCCTCAAACTCACAAACTATGAGATGGTGACCTAAACTCAAATCAAGAGTCAGACACTTAACCGACTAAGCTACCTAGACTCCCCATATTGTTATCTTTGTTATTCATTTTCAGTGTAGCCCTCCCAGCAAAGTACTTAGGCAATATTTATTCAGTACCTGAAATATGATTAGTATGTATACTCAAATCCAGAGAATTACAAATCTAAGAAAGCATGCAGATTTTAGGCATCAGCTTCACTTTTGTCTTCAAAGTAATCTTTTCCTTTTTGTTGTTGTGTCTTTACCAAGAGCTGCCAAAAAGTCATTCAAGTGACCAGTTCAAATTTTTCTTCCTCTGTGCCTAATTTCCCAAAATACTAAAGTAAGACACTGAATGAATGAAATACAAAAGGACAGAATGGAAAAAGAACAGAAACAGAGGACAAAGGCAATTATCCCTGAATGATTGACGTCTGACAAACTTCTCTATTACCCATAATTGTTCAGTGTTATTAAGTTATATCCTATGACATTATCCCAAAGCCAAAATAACATCCACTTATACTTGTAACAGTGCACAGTGTACAGATTTTTCTCCATGAAACAAGTAAGATGAATGTCAGAGCAGGCCTGGGAAGATATTGGAAACAGAGAACTCAATAGTGGATCAGTCTGGCAGCAGATTAAATAAGTAATACATGAGCATCAATTCCAAACACTCTTTCCATTTAAATTTCAGCACTGCATCAAACATCAGGCAACTGTGTAAGATGAAGCAAGACCAAAGCAAGAAGGAAATTATAATAATGTAGCTTGCAGTACAACTTCATTTCAAATAACATTTTTCATATAAACTGATACCCAAAGTACTTTACTGAATAAAATAGTACAAGAAAGTGGACAGCATGTGGTATAAATTACAGAAAACAGTGATGCAAAGATATTATATGTGGAGCAAATTAAAGCATTCTATCATAAAGCCAACAGCAGTGGGAGAGAACATGAAGAGGTATGGCTAAGTGTGTAATTTTAAATGAGGTGTAAGAAATTTGGACATTGATAAGAAAACCATTTTTCTCCCCACTTATGTTTTTTTTTTTTTTTTAATGAAGTACTTACCATTCTCTTTTAGTAGAATGTGTTCAGCTGTGGTTTGATAAAGGTGAATTCTAGGATGCTTAGCTTGAATAGTGCCATCAATCAGAAAGAATGAGGGGTTCTGTGGGAGGAATGAAATGTCTTCCAAAATATGCTGTCTATCTCAACGTGCCAACTCTTACAGGTGGTAACATCCTCTTCCAGGCATTTACAGCATGGTGGCTTAGAGCCTGGGCAATAACATCAGACCAATCAATTAGATCCATACTTAAACTCTGCCACTTAAGAGCTGGGTGGTCCTGGCCAATGTAGAATCTTTCTTTGCCTCAGTTTCCTCATGTCTAAAATGAGAATTACCATAAAATGTAACAAGAGGTCATAAGGATTAATAGCAAAATTCATATGAAATGTTTAGCAGAGGGTCAGTAGTGCAGCCATTTAAAATGTTAGCTACTCTAGAGGCACCTGGGTGGCTCAGTTGGTTGAGTGTCAGACTTTGGCTCTGGTCACGATGTCACATTTCCTGGGTTTGAGCCCCAAGTCGAACTCTCTGCTCAAAGTTCAGAGCCTGGATCCTGCTTCAGATTATGTGTCTCCCTCTCTCTCTGCACACCTCGCCTGCTCATATTCTGTCTCTCTCTCTCAAAAATAAATAAACATTGGGACACCTGGGCGGCTCAGTCAGTTAAGCGTCTGACTTCAGCTCCAGTCATGATCTTATGGTTCATGAGTTCAAGCCCTGCATCAGGCTCTGTACTGACAGCTCAGTTCCTGGAGCCTGCTTCAGATTCTGTGTCTCCCTCTCTCTCTGCCCCTCCCCTGCTCATGCTCTGTCCCTCTCTCTCAAAAATAAAAATTAAAAAAAAAAACACATTAAAATAAAGTAAAATGTTAGCTACTCTAAATATTAGGTATGAAAAGGAGGTCTAAGTCTTCATCGGCGTTGCAGAACCACCAGTGAGAACCTCTAGATTTGTCAAAGCCCAGTGGCATTCAGATAAAGTAGTCAGAACTCACTTCGGAGCACTGCCCACAAGGGTGAGACAGTTACACGCTTGCCTCCAGATATGCTACTGCCAAATATAGACATTCAAGGGTATGAATCTCTGGGTTTGGGTTTGTAATCAAGAAGATAAAACAACAGAAAAAGGACACTCCTTAAAATCTGCCAGAAGATCCAGAGTAGGCCTTTGGTTAAGGAGGTTCATAAGGGAAATTAGGATACATAAGTTCATCCATTTCATAAGCAATTTTGGAGGCTCTAGAACCAGATTTCCCAGCCCCGCCTGTTCTCCCTGCTTCTACAGACTCCCCAAATTATGCTCTGCTCCGTGGCCTTGTGGGTTCCTGTCAGATGCCCTCCATGAATGTCCTCCCTGTGGGAGACTACCATGTCTGTCATTCCTCTGGTATTAGTTACCTATCATTGTGTAATAAATTATCCCAAAACTTAGCACCTTAAGACAACAAACATTTATGATCCCACAATTTCTGAGGGCCAAGAATCTAGGAGTAGCTTAGCTTTGTGGTTCTGGCCCAGAGTTTCTCCAGAGGTCTTTACAAATTCAAGCTGCTAAGCAGGGATGCAAAATAATTTCTAAGCTCACTCATGCGGCTATCAGCAGATTTCAGTTCCTCACCATGTGGGTCTTTTCAAAGCCCTGCTCATAATATGTGAGCCGGTTTTCCCCAATACAAGGATCCAAGAAAGCTAGAGAGACCAAGGAAGAAGCTACATTGTCTTCTATAACCTAATCTCAAGAGTGACATGTTGTTACTCCTGCGGTGTGCTATTGGTTACACAGATCAACCCTGTACAATGTGGCAAGGGTGTGAGGAGTAGAAGACAAAGAGCCTTGTCATCTGGGAGGCTGGATGCCACCTCCCCTTGAGGGTGGCTCTTCTTCATTCCTGGCCACTCCTGCACATGCTTAGCCTATTGATGACTACGATCCAGTTTGTCTCTACTTTTCTGTTCCTTCCAAGCTAAACCATCATGGACTACTGAATGATGCTCAAGATTTCCTTTCTCAAAGCACCAGCCAAAGCATTTATCCTATTATATATACTAAAGTACTTTAAAGCTTTTACGTGTCATTCTTCCAAGTAAACCTGAGTATGTTTATTGAAGAGCATTAGCTACTAGAGTTCAAGGATCAGGTATCTGTAACTAACGATATGGTATCTAACATCCTCATTTTTTTGAGACTCCAAATAATTATGATTAGCATCAGTAGATGATAATGCATTGATCGTAATGTTTGCATTAAACTATCTTTTCTCCGAGTCTTTGTCTCCATTCATTCTCTATTCATTCAGGATAGCCTTCTCTAGCCCATTCTCCAGGTGTTCATATTCTCTCTCATGGCCTAACTTCAGTGAAAGCTCCTTCAGGGACCCTCATCTGATCCTTTATCCCTCCCCTCTCCAAGATACATTTTCATCTCATCTGTATATCTCTTTTTCTGTTGTTTACCCATTAGAGAGTTCACATAGCAGAACTTTGTAATGGAGTAGTACTGGAAGCCAGTCTGTTAGATATGAGGCATGGTGAGAAACCCCACAGATGAAGAAATTATCAATCGAAGTTGTTTTTAAGTTTATTTATTTTGAGAGAGAGAGAGCAGAGGAGGGGCAGAAAGAGAGCAAGAGATAGAAAGAGAAAGAGAGATAGAAAGAGAGAGAGAGAGAATCGCAAGAAAGCTCTGCTCTGAGAGTGCAGAGTCTAAAGTGGGGCTCAAACTCACGAACCACAAGATAATGACCTGAGTTGAAATCAAGAGCCAGTCGCTTAACCTAGTGAGCCACCCACGTGCCCTGTCAATCACCAATTGAAAAAAAAAAATACCGCCAGTTTCTCAACAGTCATGGAAGAGTTCATCCCTAGGCTCCTCCGATAACATGTTTCTCTTCTTGGAATAAGGACATGTTTACCTTCCTGCAGGTCCCTGATTATCAATAGGCAGCATGACCTTTTAAGCTATTTGCTCAGAGACCTTATGGACTCTCGATCCAAACCTGGCTTCGGCTGAAGGTAGTGTAGCAGTTGCCCTGGAGGCAATGGAGTGCGTTTCCTCAGCCTTTAATGGCTCAGCACTTCTCAGGGGCTGAAATCCTGAAACTTTCTGCTTCTGTGAATGGCTTATTCTTATCTCTCTTTTTACTACAGAAATGTGGCAGCTTTCAAGAACTTTTGAAAAAAAAAAAAAAAAAACTCCAAAAATCCCAGTACCCAGCTGCATAGAAAACAGTCTCTGTGTTCTGATCCTATGTATTCCATGTGTTTGGCAAATGGGTTCAAGTTTCCTGACCCTTTTACTTTGTCCCATTAAAACCATTGTGCATACACACCCATACACACACATGCTCAATCTTTTTTTTTTTTTCTTTTAAGGTGTGTTCCCTGATTCTCTTAGCTTCTTGGCACATGACATACACTTTCTTCCAAGCCATTGTCCGTATTTGCATGATGTTTCACAATGTCACATCATAGTGCACATATAATTTTCTGCTCTTCTTTTGGAACTTAGCATAAGACCAAAAGCAATATTTCATAGTTTCTGCGTAGCCCTCATAATTCAGCATGGGGAGTGTTGATGTCTAACAGCCCTAGAAACAAGTGCCACCTCTGTCATTTAGGAGTTGTATTACCCTGGATAATTAATTAACCTCTCTGGGGATCACTTTGTCTCTCAAATAGGGTTAACAATATCTGTCTCATGCTGTCAGGATTAATAAATGAGTTACAGGATGCAAAGTCTTGGTACTGGCCTATATTAAATGTCCAATAAATTTTAGCTAAAAATAACCTTCATAAAATATAAATGTTTATGTGGTGTAGTATTCCAAGTGGAAAGTGGGAAATTATTTTTGAGATAGAGCCACTCCAACATATGATGAAATAATTACTATGCACCCAAATCTCTTTAAATTACTAAATTCCAGTTTTACATTTTACAATGTAAATGTATATCAAATCATTATGTTGTACACCTTAAACTTCCACAATGCTTTATGCCAAGTATATTGTAAATTTTTTTAATGTTTATTTTTTATTTTATTTCTGAGGGAGAGAAAGNTAATTTCAGCCACTTGAATCTGATGCCTATCTACTGTTGAGTGCAGTGGTTTCTCTAACTAATTACAGCCCTAGCATGTAAGAATGTACTTCGGTTGATTCCCCCAGTGTCCTTTTCTTCCTTCATCCTGGATACACATTGCTCCTAATAAAAGTGTTTGCCTACTGGTGTTTATGCTTACACTGAAGATTTTCATGGGCTGATCCCTAGGTTTTTCATATGATAGTCAACACTGCATGCAAGATGAAGTAGAATTTCAGGATGTTTGCATAACAGGGAAATAAGTGGTTAAGCACCCAGTAAATAAATAGAGGTTTTGTGGAGATCAAATATGTGTTAATGAGGAAGTTGTCAACCTCACAGGTTCTGTTTGAATCCTTGGAACTGAGGCAACAGGAAGAATGAATTCTACTGATCACTGCAAAGAGACAGAAGAGTCATTAGCCCAAAAGTTCTTTTTTTAGTTACCAGACCTCTGTAAGTAAATAAATAAATTTTAACACTGATTTACATTTAAAAATTTCGTATTAAGGGGCCCCTGCACAGCTCAATCAGTTGAATGTCTGACTTCAGCTCAGGTCATGATCTCATGCTTCTTGAGTTCAAGTTCCTTGTTTGGCTCTGCGCTGAAATTCAGAGCCTGGAGCCTCCTTCAGATTCTGTGTCTCCCTCTCTCTCTGCCCCTCCCCCATTCATGCTCTGTCTCATTCTCAAAAAAATAATTAAAAAATTTCTTATTAATATCTATAAAAATGTGTTTGATCTTGGTAGTAATTAAACAATGAACAGTGAAATTTTACTAGGGTTTGTTTTGTTTTGCTTCGCTTTGAGGAGGGAGAGTATTATGATTGGGCAAGGTGCTTAATTGCAATCTACAGTATCCTCATTTGCAAATTTGAGCAGAAAAGGCATTGATGCAAGTATATTAGACTGTTCACAGCATATCTGGCTGGACAGAGAATCCAACAGTAAATCTGAACATCCGTGGTCAACCACTCCTTTTTTGGAAGAAACGCCACTGACACTTGACATTTATGGTGCTCAGAACTGGTTCCAGAAACACTGCCACTCCCTGTCCCCAAGAACTGATCCCTCTACCACCTGGACTGGCCCCTAACTGAGGTGAATCTTTCCTCTGTGCTTTCTCCAGAGATGTCTCCCAAGGATAGTATGGTTAGAGGAAGCTAGGTCAAATGCCTGCCCCCTACTTGAGGGAGTCTGAGATCGCAAGTTTTTGGCTTCCTCTTTGGGAGAGTGAGACATATAATGTGGGAAATTATATTTCCCACAATGTAAGAAGAGTACTCAAACCAGTCAGGTAGCTCAAGTGATGAATACACATTACAAGGTTAATCATTTTGAGTGTTCTGTCTACAGTGACTGTCGATTTCTGTCTCTGAGGTGAAATTTCTTGCTGCCAATTTTTCACCTCTCTGGAGATGGACTCCATATTCCTCAGATGCCAAAAGTTTTCAAGCCCTTTGCTGCCTCAAAGAAAACTTGCCATTCTTGAAATATGTAGCCCTGCTTCCTCCATTTCTCCCCTTACCAGCATAGCCAGTGTTAGCATGGGGTATTGAGATGATAAAAAGAAAACTGATAAAAGTGTGTGTGTGTGTGTGTGTGTGTGTGTGTGTGTGTGTGTGTGTACTAGATACCATGGAGGAACTCATGACCTCACCTCTGGTTTATAACAAAAGTGAAAGGAGTACACCGTTTCTTAGAAATTTGATCGCATACAAGGGAAATAAGGATGGATGATTAAGATAATTAGAAAATGCCTTGTAATGCAAAAAAAAAACCCCATAATTTCACTATTATTAGGTATGCGATCCTAAGACAGAATGCTAATTACTGACTCTAATTGAAAATATAATGACTAAAATGGTCACTGTTTCGAAATAGTAACTGTAGAGTAGTCAGGTGGGAAGAAAATAAAACTGTTTTTCAGTGGTATATTTAGAAACCTTATCCATCTTTGACATTCATAGCTAAAAATGGATTTAATCCGTTTTATTAAATACTTGTAAGCCCAATAATTACTGTATGAAGAGAGTTAGTGAAGATATGGCAAGATAATCAGAAACCAGGTTTAAATAACTGATTTTACGAATGATGAGTTTTCACTGAATAATCTGTGTGCATTGGAAATGTTCCCTACTGCTATTTAATATATTTTATAATACCTTTTAAAATTATAAATATAGTATGCTCATTGGAAAAAATTTGGAACTACAGATAAGCAAAGAAAGGAAGACAAGAAATTTTATCAACTCTTGTGTATTATTCATCTTCTTGAGCTGCCATAACAAAACACCACAGACTAGGTGTCTTAAACAACAGAAATTTATTTTCATGGGATTTCTGGAAGCCAGAAGTCACATATCGAGGTGCTGGACAATATGGTTCCTGGTCAGACCTCTTCCTGGTTTAGATGGCTGCCTCCTTCTCACAATGTCCTCACATGGTGGAGAGAGAACAGGCTTTCTGTTGTCTCTTCTTATAAGGGCACTAATCCCATCATGACCTCATCTAACCCCATCACCTCCCAAACATCCCATCTCCAAATACCATCATATTGGAGGGTAGGACTTCACAATATACATTTTGGGAGAACACAAACATTTAGCCCATAACATCACAATTCAAAATATAAACCCTATTGAATTTCAATTCTGTTTTTTGCATAAGAACAAAAACAAATAAAAAAAGAAAATACTTCTGATTGGTAATGCACTCTCTGCTTTTCACTAATATATTCTGAGAATAACTTCTCTCTTAATGATGTGATTACACAATTAAATATGTAGAAATATTTAAGTGTCTTTAAATATTATTCTGTAGTATTAGAGTTAATAATAGCACAGAATTCTACTATAAGTATATACTCTAATAATTTGTTTCCCAAATGACCTACTGATGGACATTTATATTTTTTATAATTTTTAAATATTTTAAATACTGCCATAAAGATATTTTTGTAATAATTTCTTTGTTGCCTATAATTCTGAGTAGTGGAATTTCTGAGGCAAAGGCTATGCATATTTTAAAGCTTTTGATACCATTGCCAAATTTCCCTTGAGAAAGTTTATTCCAAGTGTACATTCTCAACTAGTAGTATAATAAAGCCTGTTCTTGATGTCTTCACTATTAACCTATATTAATACAGGATATAATCAATTTTAAATTTTTACCAAAGGTATGCCACTATTGTTTTAATTTAATTGCTGTTATTATTCTATAGAAGTTTTCAGTCAACCTTTACTCTTACAGGTCCATGTATCATTAGAAAGGTCTTCCCCACTTCAAAATTAAATAAGCTTTCATATTGCACTTTTGAAATCTGTTGTGTGCATATACACTTTAAATACATCTTGAGTTTATTTTAGAGTATATTTATATTTATTTTAAATATACTTTTTTCAAGTGATTACCAAGTTGTCCCAATATTTTTTGAATTTGAGTACATTTATGCATAAAATTTTACTTTCTGCACAAAGAAAAAATTTTAATTAGCAAAATATAAAACTAAGCCTAATTTTTTTAATTTATGTTTTTTAATTTTTTAATGTTTTATTTGTTTCTGAGAGAGAGAGAGAGCGTGAGCAGGGGAGGGTCAGAGAGAGAGGGAGGCACAGAATTGGAAACAGGCTCCAGGCTCTGAGCTAGCTGTCAGCACAGAGCCCGATGTGGGGTTCAAACCCACAAACCATGAGATCATGACCTGAGCCGAAGTTGGACACTTAACCGACTGAGCCACCCAGGTGCCCCAAACTAAGCCTAATTTTGAAGGCACCTTATGTATAAGTTAGTTCCCATGGGAAAGACTATAAGGATCCTATTATTATAAAGGTCATATGGATTGACTTTGGCCAGCTGTTGATGTTATTTTTAAAACATTCTGTGAACATGACCTATGATAATTCATGACCTATGAATTACAATTCTGAAAATTAAATCGCTATGTACACAATCTGCCTCCAACATGGGAGGTTTACATAATTTTCTCTATACACATGCCTCATTCTAATCTTGAAATCAGCAACACTTATGAGAGCACACATAATTAATTTTGATGTGTCAGATTAATCCTTGCTGTTTCTTGACATTTGAAACAGGGATATTGATTCCTACCATGGTATTTTAACACAAATATCCAATAAAACCCAGAAGTGCATTTGCCAATTCACTTAGAACTTCAAACTACCACTAGATGGAGTCATTAAGGCTTTACCAAATTGGATCTAATGTAATGTAATGATGTTAAGGCAACAGATATACAGTATTTTAGTCAGCATACTTCCTATGCAGGTAATTTTTTTTTCCTATGCAAGTAATTAACTCATCTTTACAACCATGACTTTAGCTGAATTGTAATGAATGTCAAATTTATTTAGTAAACCTTTATGCAAATAAATATTACAACTTGGCCTTAAAACTTTCTTCTCAAGATGAGCATATGAAAATCAATAATATTACTATATATACACTCATAATAACCACTTGGGAAACATAATACAGGATATTATCCCATTCGGAATAAATACAAAAGGCATAAAGTACTCAGGAATAACTCTAACAAAAGATATACAAGGTCTTTATATAGAAAATTGTCACACATTATTAAACAACTTAAAAAATCCTAAAAAAAATGAAGAGATATACAATGTTCATGGATGGAAAGACTAAATAATATACAAATGTTAGTTTCTTCATATTAGTCTACATATTAAATACAATTCCAATGAAAATATCAACCCAATTGCTTGTGTAAGTTAATAAGTAGATATTAAAACCATATATAATAATCTATGTATAACATATACCATACGATTTAAAATAGAATTTTATGAAGAAGAAGAACAATGTGGAGGTAGGGAATAATTTGCCTATTTGACCAATGAAATGAAGTAGAAATCCAAGAAAAAAATCCATAGTGGCATCCCCAAAATCAAAGACAGAATTGGTCATTCATGTGAGAAAACACTAAATTTAAATGCAATTGAATATTCATCTCACATGAGCCAAAAATAAATTTCAGGACCACTAAAGATCTAGGTATCTTCAACCGTACCTTTAAAACTCTAAGTAGAAAATGTAGTGTGTATGTGTGTGTGTGTGTGTGTGTATTTTATCTCACAATAGGGAAGAATTTCTCAAATAAGACACCAAAGCACGCAACAAAAATTGACAAATTTTCACATATTAATGTTTGTATTTCAAGATATCACAAGGAGAAAAGACAATTCTTGGACCAAGATATTTGTAATACATATACAAATACATATGTACTTCTTACAGGTAAATTTTTAAAAATGAATAATCTAATATAAAAATGGATAATCCCTTTACAGTACAGGAAACCTACATGGCCAATAAACATAGGAAAAGATGTTGAAGTTCAGTATTATTAAATGAATGTAACTTAAAACTACAAAAAGTCACCTGTCACATGAATGAAAATTTAAATATCTGCTAACTCTAAATTTTGTGATAATGAGTAGAAACTGGAACTCATGTACACTACTGATAGAATGTAACTTGTCATCATTCTTCAGGGCAGCTTATCAATATTAAGTAAGATTCAAAATGGTCATATTCCACTTCTAGGTATATTCTAGAGGCAACATCTTTTGTAACACCAAAGATTTGAAAACAGGCTAAATGTTCTAAAATAATTTAGTGGGTAAGTTTGGTTTTTATGGTATTTGATTATTTTATAATTTATATAAAGTTTAGAAAACATAACAAACAAATTGTTTATGGATATTTATTTTTCAAATTTTAAAGAAATTTTTGGAAATTAGTATCAAGTTCATGATCCTGTTATTTGCGGAAGGAGTGGAAAGAAAGACACAGGAAACTTCAACTGTTTGACTTCTTTTATAGAACAATAAATCTAAAACAAAAAGGGAAATGTTGGTATATGGGTATTCATTATATATTTAAAATATGTCATAACTTGAAAAACTCTTTTTACTACAACATTCAAATTTTGCTTTTAAAGAAATAAAAGCATTCTGACATGTCAGTTCCACTATTTCTCTGGCCTTACAATTTTATAGTCATTTTGGCAATATTATCTTATTTTTATGTTTAGGGAGCAATATCAATAAAATAATAGCAAAGTGGGTTCTATTTGTTGTTTGTTTAAAAAACTTTTATTAAATAATCTCTATGCCCAATGCGGGGCTCAAACTCATGACCCACGATCAAGAGTCACATGCTCTACTGTCTGAGCCAGCCAGGTGCCCCTTCTTTGTCTTTTAAGATGATTACTTCTAGCATTTTCTCATAAAAATTAGAACTTTCGTTTTAGTTTTTCTTTTTGAGAAGCAGTGGTATTACTTTCTATTTTTAGAGTCATGTACACTCTTAGAATCATGTTACCAGAGCCCTATAATCTCATTGGTAGATTTTTTTAAAAGTACATTTTCTGTTCTTTGTTTGACCCTCAGAACCACTCATCTTGCAGCTCCCCTGAGCCAGCCAAGAAAAAGAAATTACATTCATACCCTTTGTGCAAGAAAAATACAGTTCTGCTGACCAGATTCCTTCATCTCATGCTTCTTTCTCTTTCATATCCATTACATGCCATTTTTATGTAATAAATTTCAGCCTCCAACTTACAAATAATCATATTAAATTATACACTGAGTAAACAGGAAAAAAATCTTAGCCATAGCTCTCCAGGAACCTGGATCAAATGGCCAGAGCTTCTTCTCCCATGCTGTTAAAAACCTCCACCAAACAAAATTAATTTGCAAGACACTTTTCTACTTTCAGTTTCTCATAAATTGTACCTCAGTTACCTGAAGTAATGGGAGGAAAATTTTAGTGATTCGTTTATATTTTATGAGAAACGACATTGACATTTTTATCCCTGCCTATATATTTTCACCTTGAATCAACTATCTGTTGTGTCATTGTTCTTTAACATCATGTCATTCACATGCGCTTTTTTTTATCTGATCTGAGGAAAATTTCAAAATATAAATGCCAACTTTGTTCCCCATCTTGGAAGTTTGCAAGAAAAGGAGGAAGTATGAAAATAAATAATGGAGAAAGTGCTTGTGTGAAAGAAGTAATATTTTCCTTTCCTTTAAAAACGTTGGTTTTAGAGGGAATATTCACCTGCTGGAGTATTACATGGATGTCAATCGTTCAGCTGTGGCTGAGGTTTACAAGAATAGGAGATGGATGTCCCACCTTCTGGCTTACACGGTATGCTAAATAAGGGTCAACTATGGGTCAAATTTGCTAGCTGGATATATTCTAATAGTTGCCCATGGAATTGATTATTTATAATATTTTGCTAATTATTGTAGAAAATTTGGAAAACATAGGTTTTCACTTAGGCTTGTATTGTAAACACAGCATATTAAATAAAAATAAGTGTTTAAAAGTTTTAAAGTTTTCATGTTTAAAAATAGACCCAAATGGAAATCAAATTTTAATAAAACAAATAGATATGCTGCAGTCATGTTTTACTAGAATAGTTGGACGTGTATGAAAATACTTCTCAAAAATAACATTCTGTTATGTTCACAAGTATTAAATAGTCTCAGTGCAGCAATCATTTACTGAGAATTCACTGAGAGCCAAACTGCTCTTGCGGTTCCTGTTCCCTCTAGTTCTTTTTGTCACAGGACGGAGGAAAATAATTAGCCCCCAGTAGGGTCATAAACAAAGATCAGTTAGGGAGCAATATATTAAATTCCATTTGGTGCCGTTTCCTAAGTTCCATTAGAATCATTATTTGTCTTGCACACTAATCTAGTGATCGATTGTGGGGTACATTTCAGCATTCACGCAAATGCTGATTTGTTTCATTTCCAATTCCTGGAACAGTACAGGCAGTCCTCGCTTTTGTACACAGTGCGTTTCTGGAAACCACACCATATAGGGATCTGTGGTAACACAGATCATTTCCCCCTTAAGACTAGTGTCATGAGCGTCATAATCCTAAATAAGGGACACAAAAACAAATAAACTGTAGCTATTTTCAGCCAGCTAACTGTAAAAGCAAAGATTCAACAATGAAGATACATCCATAATAATTTAAACAGTAAAAATCATTTTTCACATCTTATAAAATGAACATGGGGCTTCCATGTACTTTGATAACATAGTAGGCAGTGTGCCTATAGCACATTAAAAAATGAAATTCAGACATCATACACTGACCACAGATGAGTCTAATAAATTCAATCAGCATTAATTTTCTCTTCCTTTCTTGATTTCAAAAGGGAGGAAAACTTGTTTTGATTGGCTTAAATCTTTAAAAAAATTGTTTTAAGTAAACAAGGAATCCACAAATGTGTCTCCACTTTTTTTCTTTATAAATATCTATATACAGTTATTGAAAATCCCCCCACAGAGTAGAAGGGAGAATTTAGTGAGTGGTTTTAAAGATGATTATAAGAAAAAAAGATGATAATGACAATGGTAGGGACCTCTTATGAAAATATCTTTTCCCTTTAATGTCTCCTAGTGCCTCAACACACTCTAAGCTGCCTTTGTGGCTTTTCTGAGGCCACCACATTGCTGCAAGTATCTCATATCATCTTCCTGATCTGTTGGCACTGACAATGCAGATGTCAGACTTGGATAAAGACAGGACATGGTAGATTAAAAATGTCTTCAAATTCTTTGCTACTCTTTCCGTAGACTCTTCTCCATTGCCTTGAATCTCAGTGATCTTAGTGACTTACTAGATCAATGTGGCAAAAGTAGCACTCTGATACTTGTGAGGCTAGGTCATAAGAAGTCTTGCAAGGGTGCCTGGGTGGCTTAGTTGGTTAAGCATCCGACTTCGGCTCAGGTCATGATCTCATGGTTTGTGGGTTCAAGCCCAACGTCAGGCTCTATGCTGACAACTAGCTCAGAGCCTGGAGCCTGTTTCAGATTCTGTATCTCCCTCTCTCTCTGACCCTCCCCTGCTCATGCTGCTTCTCTCTCTCTCTCTCTCTCTCTCTCTCTCAGAAATAATTAAACATTAAAAAAATTAAAAAAAAAAAAAGAAGTCTTGCAGCTTTCTCTGGTGCCCCTTAGAGGACTCCTTTTTGTTAGTCAGCTTCTGTGCTGTGAAGAAGCCCGAGAAACCTTGTGGAGAGGTCTACATGAAGAGGAACAGAGGCCCCCAACTGACAGCTAATCTCCCAGTCTCCAGAATGTGCTATCTTGCAAGAATGAACTGTCTTCAGCCATACCATCTGATACTATGTGAAACAGAGAAAAGCAGTCCCTGCTGATTCTTACCCAGATTGCAGCAATAGATAACTGGAAGGGGGAGAGAGAGAAAACTTTAATGTTTCAAACCTGGATAAACAAGAGGATAATACTGTTTCCTGAAAAGAAGTCAATGGAAAAGAGTGAAGGTAGAAAATCTGATTGGAATAGTATGGAAAACTTGGGTGTATGAAAGGTATTGCTGGGGATGAGTGAGAATTACAGTTAGGATTTAGTATTGTTTACGTTATTATCCATAGTAGCATATTAACCTCTATAAAGTCCAATTAAATCTAATGTGAATTGCAAGTTTATTTAAAAGTATATGTGACAGGAAGGGGAAGCTTTTCAGAAAATAATGCTGGACCATTAAGTAATTTGACTGGATAGTATGTAATTACCTTTTATAAGATACGAATTACGCAAATAATCAGATCCGTATTGGTCTTGAATTCTTCCAAGGAAGCAAATTATCTTAAAATTCATGAAATGGCAATGTTCAAACTTGTTTAACTTTCTCTTTATCTCTATGAGGTTTAAGGGGGCTTTCAGATTTTGTATACCTAATTAATGTCCTGCAGATCATATATTTATATATTATCTGTAAACAAGTAGTATATCTTTAAAATTTGGGCTGAAATTATGCCTGTAGGCAGTTGCATTTAAATGCTCTACTTGGTCATGCACTGTAACTGTATGACAATTGTAAGCCTCTTTTTTCTCTAAAAGTAGGTAGTCATTTAAATAATTTATCACTTTAATCAATAACTTTAGAAATAAACTATTGCTGGAATAATATGAAACTAAACAGTTGGGTGGAACTACAACTTTCACCCTTGCTTATAGCTCATAAGTTCAAATAATATCCAAGAAATAACCTTCATCAATCCATTCAGTGTGGGATATTTGCATTTTGCACTCTGTCTACTTTGTTAGAGAGGATTATGGCAACTATTTTAAAAAGAAAGACTTCAGTAAATAGACTATAAAGTTGAAACTGGAGTTATTTCTATTTAATCTTTTCACGTGTCAAGAAGTTCTAAGGACATAACTCACAGCATCATTCTAGTGAACTAAGAGTCAATGTATTTTTACAGCACTTAACTTTATGTGGAATGGCTTTCACCTTTTCCAGAATAGGTCGAAATAAGAAAAAATATTGGAATCCCTTTCATCTCCTATCTCATCAACTATAAATATTTTTTATATGCACACTGCCTGGTACACCTTAGGAAGGAAAGGAGAAATACAGGGAATGAGGTAAAAAGGCCCCCTTAGAAATTCGCTCTTGTATTACCTTAAGATTTAACCTGGGACATTTGTGCCAAGTCTCTGTGATTGACAAAATGTAAATAGACACTTGTATCTGTAGGATAATATGTCATAGATTAGGGAGGTATAATTTCAAGGGGAAACATGGGTTGAAATACTAAGCATGTCTTTTCCCTCATTACCATTAACTATGTAGGTCTGTCTCTTAGGTCTCATGGCATGACTTTTATTAGGGCTATGTCCTCATAACCATGCCAAAAATTGAGATGCTGAAGATATGACAGCTAAAGGAATACAATTTACCATTCTGCTAGGTGACTAACATAATACTGAGTAGAGTTGGGCTTTCACTTATAAAGCTTTAAAGGGCTTGGGTTATACATAAACTGAGTTTATTCTTTGTGTTATATAATATCAGATCAGTTGATACTAGGAGTAGTTATAACAAGGAGTAGTTATAACAAAGACCATGATAACTACCAATTAGTGAATGACCATAGGTACCAGGGTACCAGGCACTTTGTTGAGCTTTTTTTTTTTTTTAAATTGTACTCATTTATTACAACAGGCCTACATGGTAGTATTCTTATGCCCATTTTTTAAAAATTTTTAAATGTTTTATTTATTTCTGAGACAGAGAGAAAGTGCATGAGCAGGGGAGGGTCAGAGAGAGAGGGAGACACAGAATCTGAAGCAGTCTCCACGCTCTGAGCTGTCAGCACAGAGCTCGATGCGGGGCTCGAGCCCACGAACTGTGAGATCATGACCTGGGCCAAAGTTGGACACTTAACCGACTGAGCCACCCAGGCGCCCCTGAAGGCGCCTTCCCTTCTCTTAAAGGGAATTGGCACATCTCCTGCCCACATGGCCTGATGCATCAGCAGGGCCCTAGTCAGCTATTGGTCAGTGACATCACACTGTTAAAACCTACTAGATTCGGGGCGGGGGAGGGGGACTCTGAGCCTATGGTGAGGCCATCACTGACTTGGAGATGTGCCAGAAGCTCCTGTGATGCTGAGGCCCTGCCCTATCCTGATTCCAGTTCAGTATGTCTGGGCAAGTGTCTAGGAATCTGTGCTTTTACCACCTGCTCCACTCCCAAACAGCTATTTTGGGGTGGAACCCGTGAACCGTGAGATCACAACCTGGGCCAAAGTCGGACGCTTAACCGACTGAGCCACCCAGGTGCCCCTTCTTATGCCTATTTTGAAGATAGGGAAGTGTAGAGGTTAAATAACTTTGTAAGGAGTGAATGCAGGATTTCAACTCTAGACCTTTAGTCTCCAAAATTCCTTCTCTTTCCACAGCCTCTACTTTATATTCAAAACCACTATCTTCAATGAAAAATTATTAAGTGGCCATTACCATAAAGAGTATTTTGTATAGAGTCCTTGTGAGCTCCCAAATTTATTTAGAGAGAACTACCATTAAAGTTTTCCTATGAAAGTACAATCCTGAGGACTCATTTCTTCTTCTTTATCAAAGTCAATTTGATGTTTTTATAATTTATGTAAGGCTATTTAAGATACTCAAATTTGAGGACTCTAAGAGCAAATGTTGGATCTCAGAATTTCAGGACAGGATTGGTTCATTTCTTCCACACTTACTATGTGTCAAGCACAGGATTTGAAATAGAGGATATAATAATAATGTCATATAGGTGGCTTTGACCTTACTAAGCCCATAGTGATGCCTTTCCTTTAAAGTCCAATGAAACAAAATGCAATAATGTTATTGGGGTAGGGAGAATTTATCAAAGGGAGCAAATAACACTTATCATTTAGAGTTCCTGAAAATTTTTTGGGTCTTAAAATTTTTGAACTACTAAATTCAGCACCAGATTATTTTAGGGAAAGTAAAAATATTGGCCTCTTCCAGGACCAACACTTAGGCCACCTTTTTCAAAATAAATGTCAAAATATCATCCTGTTATGAATTTTCAGACAGAAATTGAAACTCACTGATGTACTTTAAATTCCATCAAAGGATTAAAAGAGAAAAAATGTAAGAGAAGCTTTGGACATGGTTGGGTACTCTTAGATATGGTTACTACATCTTAATTCTGTTTGCAAATACTCTAGATATTGACTAACAAGGAGACATTTGGATGTGGTATGGTAAAGCATGCTTTCGCCAGGAGAAGCAGTTCAATCTGTGACCCATGACACAGACTTTCTTATCTAATACTTTTTTGGAAACTTTTCTCTGCTATACTTCCACATAACTGTAAAGACATCATCCTCTTGATTCCTCCTGCTCTGTGCTTCTAATTCACATGTCTCTTTCAAGTTAGGGAAATAGGCTAACCCTAGAGTAAAAATATTATTGACAACACCAAAGTGAAGACAGTTGTAATGGGGAATACCTTGGCACTATTGCAGGGACTGCCAGTGCGGCTGTTTCTGGCTATCAGGAACTGGCAGATGTGATATTGACATATGTTAGGAAAGAGCTTTCGGAGACTCATGTTTCAAAACGTATAAAAGAAAAACAGATGATACCATTTTTTTTTTTTTGGCTTAAACTGGGTAACTAGAAAATCACACCAGATGTGTTAAGATGTTTCTCTTTAAAAACATTTTGTTTCCTGAGAAAGAATGAGTGAAAGCAGAAGTGTGAGATGTGCTCCTCAGAATATATGTTAGTCTTCTTTAATAGACTTTAAATTTCTATTTTGATTACAATATTTGACCAAAATTGATGGTGCAAAAACAAAACAATGAATTCAATAGTTCTATAGTTGATATAGATTTTAGAAACTGATGAATTACTCAGTTCCCCATAAAAATTGGTTAGTGGGAGGTCGAAATTGAATCCTGAAGGAAAACACATCATGGAAAGGCCCGATATATGTAAAACAATTGAATATGATAACTTAATAAGAATTGAAATGTTAAGCTCACTTGCTTTACATTGTTGTCTTAAATAATTCATTGTCACATCGGTAAGGTATTAACGCAAGAAAACATACTTAGATAATCGGCATTTTCACTGTAGAGATTACACTTTGACAAGGACATTTGTTTTTGCCTGTTTTGTCATTCCCCTCCTTCAGGTGACAGCATTTTAATATATATTTGAGGAATCATCCCTTTTATATGCTCTGTGTAGCCATTTTCCACAACTGACCTGGCAAGTCTCCAGGGGTGAGTATGTGATCCGAGATCGGCCAATGAGTGAATTCTAACCTCATGGCTACAATGATTGATTCAGTGCCGAACACATGACCTAAGTTAGGGAGCAAGATCCATTCTTGGGGATTTTGCTGGAGTCATGAGAAAAACAAGCCTCTTCCGCCTGTTCGAATTCAACTTGTTGGATATAATCATTGCACTCCCAGAAGACATTCCCACCATGAAAGAAGTCTATATTCAAAAATTAAGACAACTTAGAGAAAAGCAAGGGAATGGGGAGTAAGAGGAGAGAGAGAGAGAGGAAGAGAGATTGAGCAATGATGTTATCTTTAGCTTGTGGATCCAATCTATTCTTTAACTTTTAATTAGTTGACCTAATTCTCCTCATTGCTTAAGCCCAGTTTGGACCAAGTTTCATTCAGTTGCCATCAAGAGAGCATGACAACAACATGAGAAATCACTTTAGGCTGAGGGAATAAGAGAAGGTTCCATGGAGGAAATAGCACTGGGAAGGATCTTGAAGGAGACTAGAATGGAGTAAGCAGAGATGGAGAGAAAGACATTGCTGATGGTGCAGCTGCATGATCCAAGACATTGGGGTCAATCTGAGAAGGAAAGCTGCCACAGGGTCACTGAAGCTCAGGGTACATGAATGACCCCAGGTTGTGTCTTGGTCCTAGTCACTCCGTCGATACTCCAAACAACCCTGTTGATTGCACAGTTCTCCGTGGGGTAGAATTTACTCTTCTGGAAAGAATGAATGTGCTTTCATGTGAGGAGACACACGGCCTAGAGACTCTGTGTACAGCGGCAATACAGACATAAGCAGAGGGACTAGCCCATAAACTGGGAAAATCCACAACCACAGTCTAAAACTCCTGGCCCCACCATGATGGAAACCTCTCTATTAAATGTTGGTTGCTTAAGGCAAACTATAGAAATCTAGATTGGCTGAGAAAGGTCACCTCTGAGGATGGTGACTTTCTAACTTTTTTGAGCACAGTAAGAGAGATATGTTAGAACACATGAATATGAAAAAATCAAACTAAAGATTACACAACAGGGCTTACCTTTACTACTGGTTATGTACTCTGAAATTTTGTTCTATGTGATTTTCTCTTTCTTGAGTGCTGGTTGGATTCACTACCTTGATTGCATGGCCCACTTTCAAAATAGTAATTTGAAAATCATGTACCTAAAATAGCTGTCGGGAAGCACCAGCAGATGTCACTGTAGGTGACCACACCAGTGTGACAGCTGCAACAGGTGACCATGGCAACCGCTGATCCCTACTGGGAACAACTGCATCTGCTGTAGTGTGTTTATTTTTATTTAATTGTTTATAGGTCATATAGTCATAAGGTCTTACATTTTAAAAATATAAAGGGCACACAGTGAAAACTCTGCTTCCCATTTCTGCCTCTCAGCTACCCAATTTCCCTCCTCAAGGGCAAATCAATGTCACTACTTTCTTCTGTTGTCTTCTAAAGATATCTCCTGCATATACTAGTATACACACACACATTCTTTATTCCCTTCTTTTATACAAAGGAGCATAATTATAACACTGTCTGTACCTTCCCTGTTTTTCCTTAACATATTGTAGTGATTCTTGCACCAATACAGAAAACTCCACTCTGTTTATGACTGCATAGTATTCCACTGTACCAAGTACCATTGTTGAACCAGACACCTCCTGACTATACATTTAGGTTACTTCTGATAGTCTTACCTCACAAACAATGCTGTGCTGAAGAATCTGATGACTCATCATCTCCCACAAATGAGAATATTGATCCTAACATCCTTAGAAATGGAATTCCTGGGTCAAAAAGTAGATACATTTGTAATTTTGATGCATATTATCAAATTGCTTTCCAGAATCTACGATTCTAGTTTGCACAAGTTTTCACTTGAATGTTCTTAAAAATACTATTAAGTTTCCTGATCTTTGCTAGTTGATAGGTGAATGATATCTCAATGTGGTTTTAATTTACATTTCTTTTATAATGAAAGAGATTGAGCATTTTTCCAAGCACTGATGGTATATTTCCTATTACTCTTTTTCTCATAGCCTTTACAGCTGCTTTAAAGAGCAACCATGAGCTATCAAGATAAAAAAAAAAAAAGCAGTAGCACTTGCTTGTCTAAATAGCAAGCAATTGTGTATTTATTGAGCAAAAACTAGACCTTCAGAGCACTGTGCAAAGTACTATGAAGTAGGTGAAAAATCTACCCTAATAATGACTTTTTAAATATAATTATTGTCAGTTGGCTAACGTACAGTGTGTAAAGTGTGCTCTTGCTTTTGGGGTAGATTCCCGTGGTTCATCACTTACATACAACACCCTGTGCTCTTCCCAACAAGTGCCCCCCTCAATATCCATCACCCACTTTCCCCTCTCTCCCACCCCCCATCCACCCTCAGTTTGTTCTCTGTATTTAAGAGTCTCTTATGGTTTGCCTCCTTACCACTTTATTTATAACTATTTTTTTCCTTGTTCATTCCCCCATAGTCTTCTGTTCAGTTTCTCAAGATCCGCTTATGAATGAAAGCATATGATACCTGTCCTTCTCTGACCGACTTATTTCACTCAGCATAATACCTTCCAGTTCCATCCACATTGTCACAAATGGCATGATTTCATTCTTTCTCATCTGTGTGGAGCCAACCTGATTATTCCAGCAGCTTTCATAACCAAACTCTTAAAGTGCAGACAACCACTAGTCCAATATCAACCACTGTGGCAGATAAAAACTATCCATCATCTAAATCCCAGTTAGGAACAAATACTACACTAGATGATGACAATACAAAGATGAACAAGACAGAATTTGGGGAGGAAAAAATAAACAAAACTAAGCAACAAAATTAAAAGTATTTGGTACTGAAATCTGTTCATGGTATAATAAGGGATAAAGTCAGGAGTGGTCAGTTCTGCTAGGGTGGAAAAGTTGAGTAATCAGGGTCGATAATGGGGGCTCCTTGGTGTCACGTCCCTCCCCAACTCACCGTCCTTTCTTGAATTCTCAAAACGTGTGATTTTTATCCCAAACTGAATCTTAACTTTGCTCATTCCTTCAAATTAATTGCACATTCGCCTTACATTGATCACTTATCTTCCTTCTAAGTTGTAACCATCTAAAAGGCAAGGAGTCAGTCTTACTCATGCAAATGCCTGTACAATGTAGGCAATCAGAAGGCATTCCTGGATCGGTAAAAGGATGAGTGGCTGGATGAATACTTTCCTTCCAAAAGGCCTTCTCTGGCAACGGTTACCCTACTTACTGCACTATCGGTCAGCCAAAGCCATTCTTTGCAAGAGCAACACCCTGCAGATGTCAAAGCCAGGCCCATCCTCTACTCAGAAGACACTGAGGAACCTGTCTCTCTGTGTCAATTGTGAAACAACTACTGTCTATAGAATGCTTTCAGGACCCTAGATTATCAAAAGGCTACATCCGTGTTAGGTAGAATTTTTATAATATCTCATCATTTTGGAAAACAATTAAGTAAATAGTAAAATGTATACTAAACTGCCAATTAAGTATAGGACTATGTATACATAAACCATACAAGATGGTTTATGAAAATAATATGTCTAGTCTAGGTATGGTCTTATTAACTTTAATCTCACTTTACCTGGAAGCTCTATGACTATAATATACATATAGATACATTTTTCAAACAATAAATGACTGGTGTGTCTGCTATTGATCTTCAAAGGGGTTACAACCTTGGGCCACAAACT
Organism: Crocuta crocuta; assembly: GCF_008692635.1. NCBI lineage: Eukaryota > Metazoa > Chordata > Mammalia > Carnivora > Hyaenidae > Crocuta > Crocuta crocuta. Next base: position 6,154,679 of record NW_027528977.1, on the reverse strand, counting down.
ATAAGATCTAGGACTTAGTTCTTCAAGCCTTAAGTTTAAGGACACTTCCAGACTTCTCCCAAATCTCTCGTATCATTCTTCCTAACTTCACTCCCCTGGAATACTTAAACCAATTTGGTCGCATGGCTAGCTTTCTCTTGGCTCCTCTAACCATTGGGTTTAATGATTCCTGTGGCTTATGTTTTAGAATATTGCAGAGGTATGTGTTTTCTGTTACTTGTTTTGAGGCTAGGAAGAATAGCTTACAGAAGAGAGTTACTTTTGCTGAGTTCTTTTCCTCTTTCATGCAACAATTTCCCTAGCACCCTGATCTACAGTTATGATATTGGAACTAAAGGCAGTAGGAATTAAACAAAAATCTTTGTCTTTTTGGCTCACTGTTTCTGAGTCAATAGGGGCTAAGACTTCAAAATGTGCTTTTTCCATGTTTCTCCTTCTTTGTTAGCTTTTGTCATCAATGTTGTTATAGCAATGTGAGATAAGAAACGTCTTGTGGAATTTTTAAAAAGCTTTATATTTATGTTCTTTTTCTGTGTATTTATTTATTATTTTGTTTAAACTAAAACTTTGCTTCACTTCCAACACTGAAGTTACTTTTTGGGATTTCACCTGTTACTTATTTGAGACTATAAAGAGTCTAGGAGCAAAGCTGGAACTCATAAATATTGTACCAATGCTCATACCTGCCAGGCCAGCTACCATATATAACCCTTATGTTGTACCCAGTAGGTCAACCCACAGACCTCAAATGACAGCTATATGGTCTGTTCCAAGTGCCCTGTGTGCCAAGGAAAAGTCTAGGTGTGTTAGATATATAGCCTTTGATTCTCTTTTGTACCCAGGATGTCTTCACATTAATAAAGCAAACCCACAGCAAATATTTCAACCTTCTCTGACTGCCCTTTCAAGTTTGGAAAGGAAACTTTTGTTTTAAAAAAATTCATTCTGGTAGAGTTCAAAATTACCTGAAACTATAAAATGCGGAGACAATTTTGATTCTTATTTTATATTAAAAATGCTCCCAGAAGAGAGAGAATTTTAAGTTATGAAAATACCTCATTTATTTCTGTGACATTTATAGAGTATTTTTATTAGATATAATTTCATTTTTGTTAATGTAGGCTCTCAACTCCATCAAATGTTTAATGCAGTAAAAGTTTTAAGACCATATTTATTATCAGAAGCATGCATCAATTTTGATAGTAATATTTTCAAAAGCGACACTAAAGTCATGATGAGAGATTCTCTCTACTTGGCAATACTATAATCTGGTACATTTGTACATCTCTGGTTCTTCCTTATTTTCAATATCCATTCCAAATTAAACAAATGGTGATATTAAATCTTGAAGACAATAATAAACCAGGGACAAATCCCATGAATTGTGGTCACCTATATATAAATACATGGTTATTATAACACTTTCCATCATGAAGAGAAGGAGTCAGCTGTAATTTGGTGTCATTCATGGAGGTTCTCCTTTTCTGAGGATATTTGGTTCTAGAAAAAGTATTTTCAAAGGGTTTACACTTAAAATGGCAACCAAGGTGATACATTGTATTCACCTCATCCTGTTTCATTTTCTCCTCCTGAACATCAGGAAAATAGCATTTTACACCTTTCTTTATAGTTAGATTGTGGCCATGTGGCTGATTCTGGTCAGTGATCTGTAAGCGGAGTTAAGGTGCCTCTGTCACAGCAATCAAGGCCACATGTTGAGACCACAGAACCACAGGATGGAAGCTCCCTGAATCCCTGAGTCACTACATAGCTGACAGTTTTGTTCTTACATCAGAATTGTTATCATCAGGAAACATACCTTTGTTGTGTTAAATGATAAGAGATTCCAGGGTTAGTTTCTTTCTGTCCTAACTCAATTGGGATAACAAATTTTCAATATAAGTACTAGATCTAAAAAATTATTTGACTGGGAATTTATCTTACAAAGGAAAACAAAATTTGAAAATCAGTTCATTTTCTTTTATAGATAATAAAATGTAGATTAAGCTGTTATTATAATTATGCTTAAAGTAATGAATGAAACAAATACTGGGTTTTTGACACTTTTTAAAGCATTTATTTATTTTGAGAGAGAGAGAACATGAGCTAGTGCACTGAACAGGGGAAGGGCAGAGAGAGAGAGAGAGAGAGAGAGAGAGAGAGAGAGAATCCCAAGCAGGTTCCACGCCATCAGTGCAGAGCTCAGTGTGGGGCTCAATCCCATCAACTGTGAGATCATGACCTGACCTGAAATCAGGAGTCAGATGCTTAACTGACAGACCCACCCAGGCACCTCTTGACATGTTTTTCTTTTTTCTTCTTTTTTAAAAATGTTTATTTAAATGTTTCTCTGCTGCACTGACAGCAGAGAGACTGAGGAAAGGCTGGGACTCATAAACCATGAGATCATGACCTGAGCCAAAGTTAATCGCTTAACTTAGCTACTCAGGCGCCCCTTGACATGTTTTTACTTTAAAAATATCTTTGTTTAACATTTATTTATTTATGAGAGACAGTGTGAACAGGGGAGGTGCAGACAGAGAGGGAGGCACAGAATCCAAAGCAGGCTCAAGGGGCTCTGAGCTGTCAGCAGAGAGCCTGATACAGGGCTCAAACTCACAAACTATGAGATCATGATCTCAGCCGAAGTTTGTCGTTTAACCAACTGAGCCACCCAGGCACCCCTTAACTTGACATGTTTTTTCTTAAGGACTCATATATGCCTACTAGGCTTTACAAAATTATTTGAAGATGGAGTATGTCCCTTCATCACCCTTTGGAATTACTAAATTGGCATATAATACACGTCCATTTATACCTCCTAAGGATTTCTCTTACGTAAAATTATGAAATTTAGCCATCTATAGAAAGTCTTACTTTTTCAAAGTTAACTGTTAGGTTCTTAGAAATTCTTTTGGAAGTTTTAGAAAAGTTAGTATAAAGATAATATTTGATATACTTCGTAAAAGGAATAGTTGCTCATATTTACTGAACTTCAGGGAATTTCCTAATTCTGGATTTCTATCAAAGAATGTTCTAAAAATTAGAATTTATTTCAGGCTGCTCCACTAGAATCAGTGAAAAACAATCTTCTGTTGGTACAAATTAGCCCAGAAAGGAGGATCTCATGGATTGGGTGACACCCCAAGACCCCACAAGGGTGTTTTGATACAGAAAGTGACATCAACTACAACAAATTATATAGAATTTGTGAAACCTTTCATACACAGTAATTACCACCTGTAACCAATATATTAAAATAAGTTATTCAATAGGCAGTACTAAGAATCCATAGTGATAGCATATACCACATAGAAAACAAGAAAAAATCCTTAACCCAACTGACGGGATCTTTTAAATACTAACATTTTGAGAAATATTCTTTGGAAAGCAGAAAATTCAATATTTTCATTACTTCATCTCCCCAAATGGAAAGTGGTCTCTTTAAACATTTTTAATTCTTAGACAAACTCCATAAAGAGCATAAAGCTTTGATCCCTCATTAGATATATATATATATATAAATCTGGTATTTCTGGTGCACCTCACAAAGTTTTACAAAGGATTCATTGCACAAATGTCATAGAAGTGTTGATTATATCACCTGACCCATTAAACACAATTTTAATTTCATAGGAAAATTTGGGAAGTTTGCATATTTTTGCTAACTTGCTATGAACATTAGTAAAAGAGTTGCAGTTAGTCTAATTAATGTTATTTTAATTTATTGAATATGTATTACATTCACATAACTCAAAACTCAGAAATTTAAGAAGGTATGAAAAATATAAAAGTTGGCCTTTCATCCATATTCCTCATCTTCCCGGGACCTACTCTCCTCCGCAGATAACTACTGTTGTTGGATTTTTATGAATCGTTCCAGTGTTATTCTACGTGCATACAAGCAGGTACACATACAGACCAGTGATGGTTTTCACTTCTTAGCTTACTTGTCTTCTCTGCAGCAGTGAACAGGGCTCACTATGCTCTGCACCTGGAAACAGTCATTCCTTGGCTTTTCTCCTGGTTTGGTTTTTTTTTTTTCTGCATTGCCAGCCACTCCTGCTCCATCTCCACTATAGGTATTGCTTCTCTGATGCCTCCCCTAAAACCAGTTCTGTCTTCACATGACTTGTTCTCCCCAAGGGATCTCATCTATTCCCACTGGAGAGTAAATAAAAGTATTGGCATCAAAGTACTTTGTGGGCTAAGAAAGTCTTTTCAGGAGAGAAGAGTGTATAGAAAAAGGAGGAGGTAGGTAGGAAAGAAAGAAGGTTGGGAGACATCTCGACGGAGGGAGGCATATATAAAGACAGATTTAAAAAAAAAAAAAAAAAAGAGGGGCAAGACTGGCAAACAGTGATCTGCCCAGTGTCTAGGTTAATAAATATTTGTTGTGAATACTGAATGAAAGAATGAATAATGTCCAAGGAGTTTTATTTTTATCAGAATAAAAGTAATTATTTTTGCTAACTGGAAAAATTACAGAAATTACAGAAACTGAATGAGATTAAACTAAATCTAAATGAACTGGGCCTATGAGTAATGTGAAGTATGAACAGAAGTGAAGCCTATCACATGCTCTAACTAGTACACTAGCGTCTCAGTCTGCTGGTTATTACCAGCATAGCACTCTGCTTTAAGTCACTACAATGTGGCAAGGTCAACCAGACAGCTTTGCAGGTTGACAATCTGTGAACTTGTCTCTAGATGCTATAAAAGATTTTGCAGCAGAACTTGAAAGTACACTTCTCCGCAGGGCGGAAGGCCTTCATTTCCAGTTGTACTGCTTTTTAAGTCTATCAGCCATAATGAGGGCATGTCAAAACCCAGTTGCTTTCTAGTCTAACACCCCAATGACACATTAAACAGGATGAAAAGCATTTGTTCCCTTTTTGGAAACAATTTAAAAAATAAACATTTTCATTTTCTTACACCAGCTGAGAGAATAGAATGGTCTAAAGTTACAAAGTCATGCCTAAAAGCCAGAATGAAAAGAAGCCACTCTGAGTAAATTTAGTTGAAGAACATCCCTGCCCCTGTGAGGACAGTTTTGACTGTCTACATGATGGGATTTTTGCCCTTAACAGAATACTTTCTGTGGTTTAATCTTTATGTTCTTCTGAACTGATTGTTTCTCTATCTGTAAGATTCCTACAGCTGCATCAATAATGAAGTAAGGGCCTAAGGAGTGGTTCCTCTTGCACAGCTAAAACTACGATTAAGTCTCGTCACTTCTCTGCACTTCATTGTCTTCATCAGTATTAACACCACAGAAACAATAAGAGAATCATATGAAATCAAATTTCTTTTTATATCAGAATTCTGGGGCACCTGGGTGGCTCAGTCACTTGAGTGTCCAACTCTTGATTTCAGCTCTGGGCATGATCCCAGGGTCGTGGAATTGAGCCCAATGTCAGTAAAGCCTGCTTAAGATTCTCTCTCTCTTCCTCTGCCCCTCTCCCCACTCACGCTCTAAATCAGTCAGTCATAGAATTCTATCCTACAGTTGTTGCAGGGATCTCTTAAACCTGAAGTTACCTCCCATTTGGGTTAAATTTTTCTTCATTGCAATAAGAAGGAATTAGCATGAACCCGAAGAACATTTCATACTTCATTCCCTGTGGATTCCCAATCAATAGCCAGATCACCTGCATTCCTCTGCCTGAAGGTGAGACTCTTCATCTGTCTGGGCTGTCTGAGCCCCCATATTGAAGTCTGTTAGTTGGCAACTGGGGAGTATACGACAGAAATTTTTTTCCCATAGTTCTAAATCCAAGTCTCTGTGTCACCTCTACATAAAGAACGGTGTATTCTGACCCTTTGTATTATTTTCCACTAGACAAAACTGTGACCTCAATGAGATATTCAATTACAGCTTCATTGCAGGAGATGCACTGATATTATCCATTTACCTTCACTGTAGACATATAGCTTTCCTTTCAGAAAGGGCCCAGTGACCCTGGCATACTTTGCTGAAGAACAGTGGTCATGAGCTAATAATTCCCTATTCCTATAAGAAAAAAAAATATCATTACAGAGAAAGGCCAAAGGTCTCGAGCCCATTTGGAAGTTTTTAGGAAGCTCTTTCATAACACGTAGGGTGGCATGATGGGACAAAATGGCCCCAAATTGAGAAAACCTGGAGTCTGGTAATCCCACTTTGTACTGCATAACCCTGACAAACCACAGCCTGTCTGTTTCTTCACCATCTGTTTCTTCATCTGCAAAGCAAGTCTCTAGGATTTCCCAGATCCCTTACAACTCCAACACACCAAGAGTTTTCTCATGACAGCTTTCCTTAAATCTACGAATCCTGATGTCCTGATGTGTTGAAGGGGAAAACAGAATGGAGTTTGAGTCAACGAGTTTTAAAAACTACAGAGAGGCAAAATCTTTAGTGGTGCTAATGAAGGCCTGATAACGATTTTCTCTTCTTCATGCAAATGTGGAAGGATGCAATTTGCATATAGGCTAATTTTGTCCACCACTGAACCAGAACAGATCCAATGACTCTGTCTGAATGTCTATCTCAGTGAGACGGCAAAGGGCATTGATAAAAGAGATGACAGGGGATGAGGTCTCTGTATTGAATAAATCATCTCTGCAGCAAAAAGCCATGGTGCCTATTCAAATGCCATGTTTCTGAAAGGGGCAAGTATCCCTTAGCTAGTTCAAGAGCTATGAAGCAATTTTGGGGTTTCTATTCAATCGGATAAAAGGCAAGAACCAAGAATTCTAAGTTTCATTCAGAATTGGAACGCACCTGAGTGCCAGCCAGCATGCTGCTAATATTGCTAAATGCATGACTTCCCAGATATCACTATGTCTCTCAGTTTGCTCATAACGTTGAAAAATTAATTTACTTTAGCATCAAAGATTTACTTTAAGATAATGAGATCAGGGTTTAAGTACAGGGGGAGTTCTCTCACAGAAAAGTTAAATTTAACAACAAAAAAGCCTTGATTTTCTCTACACAAAGGTAATCATAGTAAATTCTGATAAGCAAGAAATAACAAATTTAAAAAATTAAAATCACCTGCAAGCCCATTAGTGCATTCATATTTTTATGAGTCTTCTTAAATTCTGTTTCATATACAAATGAGGATACTTGTTTTTTAACAACGATGGACCACAGTGCACCTACTGCTTTTTAACTTGCCTTTCTTACCAACACTGTATGTTGAACATTTGTTACCTATCCCTGGAGTTTTATATTGTTTAAAGAGACAGTTTCATATTGGCACGCCAAGAAGACCGAGAGCTTCCTGTGAGATGCAGGAGGGGTTTTCAGGGGTAGGAGTGTGGCTGAGTGGACAGAGTTCCATCCATATCTCTCTAGTCTGGATGCCACCTTCATCAATGACAGCTTTTTGAAAAACATGCTTTACTTAAAAAGAGAAAAAGTCAGGGCACCTGGATGGCTCAGTCGGTTAAGCATCCCACTCTGGCTCAGGTCATGATCTCACAGTTTGTGAGTTTGAGCCCCGTGTTGGGCTCTGTTCTGACAGCTCAGAGCCTGGAGGTTGCTTCAGATTCTGTGTGTCCCCCTCTCTCTGTCCCTCCCCTGCTCGTGCTCTGTCTCTCTCTCTCTCTCTCTCTGTCTCTCAATAATAAATAAAAACGTTTAAAAATGTCATTTGTTTAAAGGGTTCTTATGCTAAAATAGAAAACTTGAAAATCACTAGTCTATATCATTTTTAATGTCTGTAATTTTTGGCACACATATACAAATCATATTCTGATCCATAGTTCCCTTTTGGGTTATTCACTCCTGGGTTTGAATCTCAACTGTCACTGAACAGCCATGTGACTGTCATGGTTTTAAAACACCCACAAATTCCTTGACACTCCATAAATATAAAGACATAGTTATTAACCAAGAACCTATATTAATCAGAATGACTTTCAATTGCAATGACAGACAGTCCAACCCAAAATGATTTGTGTAAAAAACAGATTGTATGTATTAGCTTACATATCTATTCATATCAACATCAAGAAAGGCTGGATCCAGGCACTCATCAAATCTCAGCCTGTCTCTAACTCTTGATCTCTCAGCCTTTCTTTCTTCTATGCTAACTTCATTTTCGAACAATATATTTCCACGTCAAAACCTCTGAAATTCCAGGTCTGTATCTACCAGTTTTACATTATAGTTAAGACTTCTTACTTGTAACTATAGACTGACTCTGAGGATTAAACAGAAAGAGAGTTTATTAAAAGCCTGCTTTGTGGGCTACAGAATTGTTTTAAAGGCTGGGGAACTACACCCACAGCCAAGCTTCCAAAAAAGAATGATGTAAAGAAACTACCACTCATGCTCCCACTGCTGCCAGCAACACTGGCCTTTGTACTGGTGCCAAGAGCTTCAATGCTGCTGGTACCAGGGCTGCTCCAGGTCCAGAAACTCAACGATACAACTCCTGCCACCCCAAAAGCCATAATCTTAGTCACTATCCTCAGCAGCCAAATAGGGTCCCAGACCTTTGTTCCTTGAGCTGCTACTGACTTCACAAAATTTCACATGACCAAGTGATGGGTGAATGCATCTAGGTCACATGCCTGTTTCCTCACTGGACTGAATTTCTCTATAAAAGTTTTAGACATTTTGTTGCATCAATTAAATCACTCCTTCTTCACTACCAAGGGCCCCACAGAGTGACATTTAGGAGTTACTGGCTTAAATTCAGAGCCATTTTCCCCCTATTTGGACACAAAAGCATAGTTTTGCTCTAACCTGCAGAGACAGAATTTTGGTCTGTATGAACCAAAACCAAGACAGAAGGAACCCTTCCAACAGACAACCTATTTCACACAACTAACATGTTATGAGCTTTAAAAAAGTTCTAAGGGGTGCCTGGGTGGCTCAGTTGGTTAAGCGTCCAACTTTGGCTCAGGTCACAATCTTATGGTTCGTGAGTTCAAGCCCCACGTCAGGCTCTGTGCTGACAGCTCAGAGCCTGGAACTGCTTCAGATTCTGTGTCCCCCTCTCTGTCTGTCCCTCCCCACTCATGCTCTGCCTCTTTCTCTCAAAAATAAGTAATAAACCATTTTTTTAAAAAAATTCTAAAATAAAAGCCATGTGAAAATGCAGATAAGTTGGCTAATAGTCAAAATATAAATTGCAAATGAGTTGATGACATTTCATAATTTTAAGCTTTGACTAATTGAAAAATAATTGAGATTTATCACTATCTCTTACATGATCATTTAAGGAAAGTANTGGGTGGTATATGGAAACCAACTTGACAATAAACTATTTGTAAAAAAATTTTTTTAAATTAAAAAAAAGAAAAGTAACATGCAGGCAATAGCATCTGAATAGATTTTGGTTGATAATATTGTTGCTTTAGTTGATAATATCATTCCTTTGGTATTGTTAATGAATTTGGAGCTTTCACTCAAATATGGGCTATGGTCTTCACAAAAGGGTCTTGGGGCAGTGTTCACTCATTCTAAAAACAAATTTAACCTCATCTGATACTAATCACTTCTGTACACTTATTAAGATAAAAATACATCTAATATTAAAAATCAGTTAAGCCACAGAAAACATGAGGAATGATCCAAAGGGACTGCATGCCATCAAGGCTAAGAACAAATGTCTGCTTTGATTATTTAACATATATATTCTTTTGTAATTCATTTAACTTGGCAACTCAAAATTTTTGCACCTGTCTAATACATTTCATGATATAAAGATACATTTTTTAAGTTATTATCCATCAGTTTCTTACAAGTTTTTCTCCATATGGCAACAAATTGAAAGTGCTGTGCTTGTCAGAAGCTGGATGTGGTGTGTATTGAGCGCTATATATAGAAGTGGCCCTCAAGAACTTAGAAATAAAGGAAATAGATTGCTTCATGAGACAAACTGTAAAATAAGCACAATTACCATATCTTTGATGGGTAATCCTTCTGCAAAAGAGACAATTTTCTAGGCCTTCAGTGCTATAATGTAAAGGTGATATTTACATATATACCTGTCAGATCAGTCAAGGTAACCTGGACAAGGAAAGTCTTAGAGGGTGGTCTGGGGTCCTTCTCTGCACAAACAAAGAAGAGTTATATCAGGTAATGTTGGCAGTATCCATCCCAACAGGTTCTTCATGAGAGGGAGTTTTAGGCATCATATTTTGAGCACCCTGGTGCCTATGGCAAAACTGTGTCCATGGAGATATGGACGCATCAGCCCTGATAGTAACAAACATTTGACTGATCTAATGACTTGTTAAAGTCTCTGTGTTCTCCAGACAATCTTTTAATCACATATACCTTGATTACAGGGAGAGAATAAGCTCTTCATTCTGACTATGGGTCTTCTATTTCCTAGGACAGTTGTTTTTCATTCAAAGTTAATAAATTCACATTCTGATATCTCCTTTAGTCTCCTGGATAACTTAGGTTTAATTAGTGTCACAGGACTCCTAGAAATTGACGGTTATTAGTGGCCTCTCCTTGGGTCCACTTGCAAATGCTGATCTACCTAGAGATAACTATGGTGGAATCTAAAATTAAGCCACCATGGCTGTAACATTAGAAAGCAAAGAAAAGTCTGTAAACAAAGTGAGAAACTATAATTTAGTAAGAAAAAAAGAACTGCAGATGGCTGATATTGCAAGTCGGATTTCAATATCCACTACTGGTAGATGGTCCAATCATGTGAAACCTACAAAGGAGCATCTTCTCAGAGCCTGGAACAGAGATCAATGTAGCTCAAGCAGCCTTTGAAGTGAAATATTCTTCCCCACATATCTCTTAAGTTATGGTGAACAAAGAGTATGTGTATGAGAGAGACAGAGACAGAGATAGAGAGACAGAGACAGACATGGAGGAGAAAGGAGGGTAGGAGGAAATCCCTAAAGAGATTTTCCTGATGGCTAGCCTATAAATCAAACAAATTCCAGTCTAACTTTTCACTGTGGTGGCCAACATGATAGATATCCATCTTCCAAGTAGGAAAAGGAGAGCAGAGTCTGGGTGCCTCCCTGTGTAGCTGCATATCGCGTATCCTGGGCTTGACCCAATATAGCATCCTGACATTCACTGCCAGCATTGCTGCCTCCATTATGACCACTAGAGTGACTATTAACCTCTTCCCAATCTCCCAGACCTAGAGGAGGAACATGTTTCAATTTCAAGCCATCCATGAATAGAAGTTTTCTCAAGTGGGGATTTTGCTATAAGCCACATAACCATTTGTTAGCTAACAATGACTGGGTGCTTAGTATGTTTCAAGTGGCTTTGATAGTTTTAACTAGAACCACAGGGATGGAGCTGGGTGGAAGAGCCCTTTTTTTAAACAAAAGATGGCATAGTTTCCAGAAGAGAAAAAATGTTCTGGAAAGACAAAATAAGAAATGTTTTAATTTGCATTTCTCTAAATGTGAATGGAATTGAACAGCTTTTCATGTAATTAAGGGAAATTTTTATATCCTTTTTGAGAGTTGCCTGTTTCTATCTTGCACACATTTTCTAGTGATTTTGATCTTCTTCACCTCTATTTTTTATCTTTTTCTTTAAATAGACATCATGTTTTAGAACAATTTTAGATTTACAGAAAACTTGAGAAGATAGCACAGAGTGTTCTGAACATCCCACACCCAGTTTTCCCTATTACTAAGATCTTACATTAGTAGGGTGCATTCCTTCCTATTAATGGGCCAATATTGATCCATTATTATTAATTATTATTATTAACAATTAAAGCCAGTTGTTTATTCATATTTCTTCAGTTTTTACCTCATGTCCTTTTTTGCTATTCTAGGATCACATCCAAGTTACAACATAACAGTTGTATATCATTTTAGGCTCCTCTTAGCTCTGCAGTTTCTCAGACTTTACTTGTTTTGGATGACCTTGACAATTTTGACGAATACTGGTCAGGTATTTTGTAGGATGACCCACTATTACAATTTGTCTTCTATTTTACTCATAAGACTGGGGTTATAGGCTATTTGGAGGAAGACCACACAGGTAGTATCATTTTCATCACATTCTATCAAAGTTGCCTACTGTCAGTAAGTGGTTTATGAATATTGATGCTGACCTTGATTATCTGGCTGAGTTGGTGTTTGTCAGGTTTCTCCATTGTAATGCTACCCTTTATTCCCCACTTTCTGTAGAGTACTCTTCAGGAAGAAGTCACTGCATAGCCTACACCTAAAGATAGGGAGTTAAGCTACCCATCCTTGAGGGTGGAGTATCTACATAAATTATATGGAATTCTTCTGTACAGATTTGTCTATTCTCTCTGATGTATTACTTTATTTAATCATTTACTTACATCATATGGACTCAGATATTTATTTCATACTCTGAGCTATAAACCAACACTACTTTATTTTGTTGTTTAAATTATTCCAACTTTGGCCAATAAAATCATCTGAGCATGGATTTTTGGGTTTTGTTTTGTTTTTGTTTGGTTTGATTTGGGTTTTTGGGGGTTTTTTGGAAGACTATTTAAACTACAGTTCAATTTCTTTAGTAGTTATAGGATTATTCATTATATATTTCATCTGTTAGTTTTAAAAAAAATTTAGTGTTTGTTTATACTTGAGAGAGAGAGATAGAGTATGAGCAGGGGAGGGGCAGAGACAAAGGGAGACACAGAATCTGAAGTAGGCTCCAGCCTTTGAGCTGTCAGCACAAAGCCCAACATGAGAGTCAAACTCGCAGACTGTGAGATCATGACTTGAGCCAAAGTTGGGTGCTTCACTGACTGAGCCACCCAGGCACCCTTATTTCATACTTTAGTTTAAGGAATTTGTCCATTTTATCAAATTATTGAGCTTATGTGTATAGATGCTGTTTTGCAGTGATCCTTTATTATCCTTTTAATTTCTGCAAGGTCTGTAAGTATTCTCTTGAATTTCTGATGTTGGTCAGTGATGTCTTCTATTCTTTGTCAGTCTCAACAGAGATTTATCAGTTGTATTAATCTTTTCAAACAAATGGCTTTTATGTTCTTTGCTTTTTTATATTGTCTTATGCTTTCAATCTCACTAACTTTTTACCTTAACTTTGTTACTAATTCCTCATGCTTGCTTTGAGCTATTTTGTTCTTTTTCTAGTTTCTTGAGGAGGAAGCTTTGACTATTTATTTGAAACTTCTTTTCTTATATAAGTATTTAATGCTGTAAATTCCCTCTAAGTACTATTTTAGTGGCATCCCACAGATTTTGCTGTGTTATATTTTCATTTAGTTCAACATTTTTTAAATTTCCTTTGAGAATAAGAAAAAGATAATAAATTGTTTAAATGGATGGATTTAGAAGTGTATTTGAAGTTCCAAATGATTAAGGATTTTCCTGTCATTTTTCTTTTACTAATTTCTACTTTAATTCCATTATGGCTAGAGGATATATCTTGCATGACTCCCACTTTTTAACAGTTGTTAATTGTGTTTTATAACCCAGTATATGATTTTCTTGGTAAGCATTTGTGTGCTTCAAAAGAATGTGTATTCTAGGGGCACCTGAGTAGCTCAGTCAGTTGAGGGTCCAACTTCAGCTCAGGTCATGATTTCATGTTTCATGAGTTTGAGCCTCATGTCGAGCTCTGTGCCCACAGCTCAGAGCCAGGAGCCTGCTTCAGATTCTGTGTCTCCTTCTCTCTATGCCCCACCCCCACTCACACTCTGTCTCTCTCCCAAAAATAAGTAAATATTTTAAAAAATTTTTAAAAAGAATGTGTTTTCTGCTATTGTTGGGTAGAATCCCTTATCAATAGCAACTGGATTCTGTCAGTTGATAGGATTCAGGTTCTTTCTGTCCTTAATGATTTCCTTTCTACTAGGTATATTTTACCAAGAGGGGAGTGTTGAGATTTCTCCTTTTTTCAGTAACAAAACTTCCAAATTGTAGCTGAGCATTTTTCTTTCTAGCTTGAGATCACGTTCTCTGGCTTCTTTGCAGTTGAGTGTGAATTTGTGATTAAGTCCAGCAATGGGATATGAGCTGAGGTAATGTATCTGACTTTCTAGTTATACCAAAAAACAATGGTACTACTTTCCTCCTCTCCTTTCACTCCTGATTGTCTGGGGAGAGAGAGGAAAGAGCTAGAACTCAGCCATCTGCATCCCACAGATGGAAAGCACATGTTGAAGATAGAAAGAAGACTAGCCTTGTACCACCCTCCTCTGGATTATTACGTGAGAAAGAATTATACTTTTGTCTAGCTTTAAGCTACTTTATTTTGAGGGAGTTTCTTACAGCTATTTAGCTTATATACCATCAGATACCAAAATGAAAAGAAATAAATTATATTTATATATTTGATCATGAATAAAAGTCAAAAATACAATTTTCAGTGAAAAAGAGTAAGTTGCTGAATGGTTGATACAGGTTTATGTAAGTGAAAATGTGAAAGAGAAAGTTACATTGTTGTATATAATTATAAGAAGTATATATAGGAACAATACATTCAGTTTAAGAGATACATTTAGGGAAGATGGGAAACCTGCACTCAAGGGACTTTGTTGTATTTTATTTATTTTTAAAAATACTAAGCAAATATTGCAAATTTTAGAATTTGGCAAAACTGGGCAGTAAATATGTATATTCATGATAAATTTCTCTAAATTTGTACAAACATTGGATACATTTCACAACTAAAAAATAATTTAAAATAAAAGACTTCATGGAGAAAGTATTATTTGCCTTTAAAGATATATAGAATTTACACAGTCATATTTTATCAGTATATATTAATTTCCTATTGTTACTGTTACAAATTACCAGAAAATTAGTGGCTTAAAACCACACAGATTTATTATCCTACAGCTTTGAAGGTCAGATGTCCAAAATAGGTCTGGACTAAATGAAGATGTCAGCAAGGCTGTATTTCCCTGGATGCTCTAGGGGAAAATCCATTTTAATACCTTTTCCAACTTTTCTAGAGGCTGCCCACATTCATTGGCTCATGGTCCCCTACCATCTTTTTTTTTTTTTTTTACATTTATTTATTTTTGAGAGGCAGAGTGAGACAAAGCATGAGCAGGGGAGGGGCAGAGAGAGAAGGAGACATAGAATCTGAAGTCGTCTCCAGGCTCCGAGCAAGCATTCAGCACAGAGCCCGACACGGGGCTTGAACCCACAAACCGTGAGATAATGACCTGAGCTGAAGTCGGATATTTAACCCACTGAGCCACGCAGGCACCCCTCCCCTTCCATCTTTAAAGCTAGCAATGGTGGGTCATATCTTTCTCAAGATGTATTCTCTCTCTTTTGGACTCTTCTGCTTCCCTCATCCTCATTTAAGAACTATGTTATTACATTAATCTCACCTGTGATAATCTCTTCATTTTTACATTCAGCAGAGTCTTAATTTCATCTGCAACCTTAATTCCCCTTTGCCTTGTGGAATTGACAGGTTCTGGGGATTAGCACATGGACACCTTTGAGGAGCCATTATTCTGCCTACCACAAAGTCTATCATGTATTCTTTGTTTACAAGTGATAGAAATTATCTCTAATTTAAGCAGATAGGGAATTTATTAGGTAGACAAAGGTTTAGATAATCAAGTTACAGAGAAGTTGAATAGTTTTATGTTGGAAAAGATGTGAAATAGCAGCTTTGGATAGCTAGAAAGGAGATAACAATCTTCTTAATAGACACTATTTTCTTAATGAATCAGCTCCAACTATGTGTTTTTCTTATCATGCTCAAGTTTCAAATTCCAGGGACATCTAGGTGGCTCCATCAGTTAAGCATCTGACTCTTGATTTTGGCTCAAGTCATGATCTGACAGTTCCTGAGATTGAGCCCTACATAGGGCTCTGCACTAACAGCTTGAGCCTGCATGAGGTTCTCTTCCTTTCTTTGCCCTTCCCATGCTTGGTCTCTCTCTCTCTCTCTCTCTCTCTCTCTCTGTCTCTCTCTCAAGTAAATAAATAAATATTTAAAAAGGATTCAAATTCCAGGGAAAGATAGAATATGACTGTTTTGCCTTGAGTAGTGTGCCCACTCCTTGGTCAGAGTTGGGATGAACATCTTGACTGAAGGACCCACCAAGATTTTACACAATGAGAGGAGGCTCTTCCCCAATAAAAAAATCTAGATAATATTACCAGTAGAATAAGAAATATGTCAGGCAGACAAAACAGGAGATGCCCCCTGTGGTAGTAAAAGGTAATAATAGACATGTCAGGTATGTTACTATAGAATCATACAATTTTGTATGTTTTATGAAAAAGTTTAGTTTGTCTAGCATAGAGCCTGAAAATAGCACTCACAGTATAACAACAGGAAAGCAGGCTCAGCTGTGTAGTACTTTTCCTAGGTGCACAAATGAAAGATTTTACCTAGTGTCACAGAGAATATGCAGCTGTAAAATGTTTTTGGATTGAGGAATAATACAATTGAAGCTAGTTAAGGAAGTTCACATTAATGCCTTTGCAAGCAAATGAAATAGAAAGTCACTTCAGAAATATAGGTATGACCCTAATAGCTAAGAATAAGTGCTACCTAGTAATTTCTACTCTCTCTTGTATTAGAAGCTAAATTTTGCATGAAAGACAAGTCTGATTTCCTGGAAATCAATAATATTTTTTTCATATCTTTGGAGAAGAATGCAAGATTCAACAATTTCTGTGATGATATATCTAAAAACCCCTGCACACAGACTTAGCATCATCTCCTATATTAGCAACCACAAAGACAAGTATACACAAGCCCTTCTTTACTTTCTTCATTTTTGTCTATCAGATCCCATAATTATTTACCTTATTATTTATCCTATGCAGTAGTCATTCCTCCCAGTTATTTTCTTTTCTTTTTTTTTTTTGTTTGTTTGTTTTTTTAATTTATTTCTAGGAGAGAGAGAGACAGCGTGAGCAGGGGAGGGTCAGAGAGAGAGGGAGTCACAGACTGAAACAGGCTCCAGGCTCTGAGCTGGCAGTCAGCACAGAGCCCGACGCGGGGCTCGAACCCACGAACCGCGAGATCATGACCTAAGCAAAAGTTGGACGCTCAACCGACTAAGCCCCCCAGGCGCCCCTCCTCCCAGTTATTTAATAAAAGAATTACACATTCACCCTAACCACATCTTTAACTGGAATATGTTCCACATAAAATTAAAGATGAGTTTCAACTAAAATAATAAAGCCACACATTTGAAGGTTGACATTTAGGCTTTATAAAGAGAAATCAGTAAAGTAAGTTGTGTGAAAGTCAAATATGTTTGCAACTTAAATACATGATAAGGATAAAAAGAATTCCTGGTCAGAACTACTGAGGAATCCTAGAAGCAATGTGAAACTCAAGCTGTGAATCCAAAAAGGAATGTAAAGTATTAACAAGTACTATCAATGTACCATCATCATTGCCTAGAAATATTTTCCCCTTGCTTCTGAAACATCATCCATTTTTATCTGGAGTATAACAGCTCCTCTTCTATCTCCCTTGTTTTTCTGGCCAGTGGAATAGATGAGTCATTTCACCATCTGGGCTAGAGGAAAGGGCGATGTATGGCTGAATAAAGCTGAATATTATCTTCGTAATGATGGCCCTGTGGTCCAAAATATCTCTCTTTCTCAGTGTCCTCATCCATACTTAGTCTCTCTCCAAAACAAAATTAGGGGGTATTCTACAAAAGCAATTTCTGACTACTTATTCCCATGTCTAAGTCAACATTCCAAACTTTTGGTAATAGATAGTCCAGGCAACATTGACTTTTCAAAGATTTGGTAATGGCTGAAAAGGTTGGATTAAATTAACTTAGCAAAATATGTAGCACCATATTTTTTTTAAGTGCCATTCAAAATTCTAAGTAACACCACTCCCCAAAAGCAAGGCCACACTTGAAGAGGAAAATGCCAGTCTTTTCCTAGAGGTAGAGTTAGAGTTGCTCAAATGCTGAACATTTTCAATTCAGTATGTGTGTGTGTGTGTGTGTGTGTGTGTGTGTACATGCATGTATATTCTCTAATACCGGGGTACAGTGGTGAACAAAATGGACATATATCTTGCCCTCATACAGTTTATAAATAAGTGGGATCAAACATATAGACTATATATAAAATATGTATGTATGTATGTGTATCTAAGAATCTGAGTCCTCTATTTAAAACATAATGCAGGGGCGCCTGGGTGGCTCAGTCGGTTGGGCGTCCAACTTTGGCTCAAGTCATGATCTCATGGTTTGTGGGTTTGAGCCCCTTGTCAGGCTCTGTGCTGACAGCTATCTAAGAACCTGGAGCCTGTTTCAGATTCTGTCTCCCTCTCTCTCTGACTCTCCCCTACTCATGATGTCTCTCTCTCTCAGAAATAAATAAAAAACATTGGAAAAAAATAAAACATAATGCAGATCATCAAATTATGGTTTTGTAAGATTAGAGCACTTTCTTTTCATAAAGAGTTAATGCAAGCCATATGGCCCATAGATTTATATTGCTGTATTTTGTATATATAGCCTTATGCTCAGTTTTTGATTTTTAAAATATAGATAAGGATTTTGTAGAACAAACCTGCTAATAAAATAATAACCTGAATACTGACAAGCATTGCTGAGGACAAGTGACATACGCTATGATGAATCTGTTGATCAAGTTATATGAGGTACAGTTGAGGAAACTGGTAATGTTCAGTAATAAAAATAGATGACATAAGTGCATAGAGAGTTTTAGGAATTTAGAGCTGAAAGGGATCTTACTAAAATAATTTAAATACTTCATTTTGCAAAAAGAATAATATGGTATTTTCTGTTAGGTTATGGGATTAGTCAGTGGTAGAATCAGGATTACTACTGAAATCTCACAACAGGTCATTGCTTTTTCCAATATCATTCTAAATTAACATGGCAGCTGATTTTCAATTTCAGAAGTGCTATTGTCATCAATCAACCATTATCATTACTAATATTTATTGAAAGCTCACTATGTGCTGGTCACTCATTTAAGCATTAAGTTGTCTCCTTATACTTTACAATAACTTTTAGGGTAGATGCTGTTATAATCTCATTTGTGAGATGTAGAAAACAGAATTAAAGAGGTAACTCAGCCAGTAGGAAACAAAGCCAGGATCAAATATTGGTATGACCTCAGTAGTTAAAATAAAACTTTTAACTACTGTGCTCTGTTCCAAGTAACTAGAGGCATCAGATCTAGGTCTCACGGGTGGATGTTATAAGAAGGAAATTTTCATCTTATATAAGGTGGAGGTACCTAACATTCCACTTCTAACAATTTAGAATTGAAATGAAACCGTATTTCAAGGAGTTCCCGCAATACTATTAATGTTGAAATGGTTCTTGGGGAAGGACTTCCACATTAAGTAAGAAGCTAAACCAATTGGTACCAACTCTTCCTTCTAAATCTTCAGATCTTTTCTCTCTTCAGTAATTAAGTGTTGTAGATCTCAAAGCCTATGTGTTCATTTTGCAACTACTATACTTAGAAGAATATATTTTCTAAAGGTATCTAAACATTCACATATATAAAGGTTATATTGAATGTTGGTTCTGGATATTGGCTCTTTGCTCTGATGTGTCATTTCTTTTGAAGCATCTGTATCATTTCTTTTGGCTGCCTTGAATCTCAACCTTTTTCCTGTTTGAGGAATTTCCTGTGACACAAATCTTAAGGGGAGGAAGAGTTTCCCATTATAGTCGCAGAAAATGCCAGATACTTGCTTTCCTACACTCTACTGGCACATGACTTGGGCTCTAGTAATCAGGTGCCCCCTCCAGGGACTTGGACTCAGGAGCTAGTAATTGTAAAGAAGCACAGTCAGGGAAGAATTTGGCAACAGCAGCAGCCAATTCTGAGTGGCAGACTTGCCACAGAGCATCATCCGGTACTAATGTAGGCTGTATCATCCAGTGCTCAGTGGGGTCACAGCATTGTTCTCACCAGTCTGGTTGTGTAGCATGCTCCAGGCTATAATTCTGTATGCCAAGTCTCTCTTTGTTCCCACCAGCTTGCTTCTCCAGTCTTCTCTACACTTCTCTGCAGACATCTAGTATCTTTTCCATAATTTTCCATAATTTTCTTTTTTTCTTCAATTAACCAGCTTTGGTCAATTACAACCTTAACTGATACAGTCCCCATCAGAAGGAAACAGAATTCATCACTTTCCATTTAACTGCATAGTTTCTTCCTTTTACAAGTATGACATTCATTTGAAATGAACAGAATCTCTCCTGTTTTTAGTGCTTGTGCCAGGCAATGCTGAAAACATACTCAGGTATATGACCCAGAGAATGTCCTCTAGGCTGGAATAATCTATTGTGTCAAAGAGTACATTCAAAACAGCATGCTCTCTCCTCTTCTTCCTGAATCTACATGAAAGTAATATTAAATTTAAACATGTAAACCCTAAATTAGAAAGATATTGGGAAGAAGGACATTAGCACATGAGACCTCAAAAATTTTAGAAAACAGAAATCAAATGGAGGAATTGACTGGAGCCAGGCAGAAAAAAAAGCTAACAATTCAAGGAGACTTGGAAGGAGGTATAGCTGACTTGGGAAACTAGCAAACCTAAAGAATCTCAGAGATGGGATGCCTGAGTGTCTCAGTCAGTTAAACATCTAGCTCTTGATTTTGGCTTACACCATGGTTTCATGGTTCGTGAGTTCAAGCCTTGCATTGGGCTCTGCACTGGCAGTGCAGAGCCTACTTGGATTCTCTCTCTCTCTCTCTCTCTCTCTCCCTGTTTCTCTGCTCCCCCACCCCAAATAAATAAATAAACTTAAAAAATAATCTCAGAGATACTTGATATTTCAGAAAACTAGGTTTTAGTACTATGAAAATCAGAAGATACAGAAGTGAAGAAAGATCACTGAAAGCTCCACTATATAAGCGCTGAGCAATAGAAATATACTGTGAACCACATTTATAATTTTAAATATTATCAAAGTCAAATTAAAAAATAAAAACAAACAGTGAAATTAATGTTGATATATTTTAACCCAATGTACCTAAAATATATATATTTTTTAATATTTTTATTTATTTCTAGGAGAGAGAGAGAGAGAGAGACAGCGTGAGCAGGGAAGGGGCAGAGAAAGAGGGAGTCGCAGACTGAAACAGGCTCCAGGCTCTGAGCTGGCAGTCAGCACA